>NC_092707.1:382931889-383234865 GCF_047496885.1 Scyliorhinus torazame | reverse complement strand
CTCGGTCGGTGTGTGTGTGTGTGTGTGTGTCTCGGTCGGTGTGTGTGTGTGTGTCTCGGTCGGTGTATGTGTGTGTGTGTCTCGGTCGGTGTGTGTGTGTGTGTGTGTCTCGGTCGGTGTGTGTGTGTGTGTGTCTCGGTCGGTTATGTGTGTGTGTGTGTGTGTGTCTCGGTCGGTTATGTGTGTGTGTGTCTCGGTCGGTGTGTGTGTGTGTGTGTCTCGGTCGGTGTGTGTGTGTGTGTGTGTGTGTCTCGGTCGGTGTGTGTGTGTGTGTGTGTGTGTCTCGGTCGGTGTGTGTGTGTGTGTGTGTGTGTGTCTCGGTCGGTGTGTGTGTGTGTGTCTCGGTGTGTGTGTGTGTGTGTGTGTGTGTGTGTGTGTGTGTGTGTCTCGGTCGGTGTGTGTGTGTGTGTGTGTGTCTCGGTCGGTGTGTGTGTGTGTCTCGGTCGGTGTGTGTGTGTGTGTCTCGGTCGGTGTGTGTGTGTGTGTGTGTGTGTGTCTGTCTCTGTGTGTGTGTGTGTGTGTGTGTGTGTGTGTGTGTGTGTGTGTGTCTCGGTCGGTGTGTGTGTGTGTGTCTCGGTCTGTGTGTGTGTGTGTGTGTGTCTCGGTCGGTGTGTGTGTGTGTGTCTCGGTCGGTGTGTGTGTGTGTGTGTGTGTCTCGGTCGGTGTGTGTGTGTGTGTGTGTGTGTGTGTCTCGGTCGGTGTGTGTGTGTGTGTGTGTGTGTCTCGGTCGGTGTGTGTGTGTGTGTGTGTGTGTGTGTGTGTGTGTGTGTGTGTGTCTCGGTCGGTGTGTGTGTGTGTGTGTGTGTCTCGGTCGGTGTGTGTGTGTGTGTCTCGGTCGGTGTGTGTGTGTGTCTCGGTCGGTGTGTGTGTGTGTGTGTGTGTGTGTGTCTCGGTCGGTGTGTGTGTGTGTGTGTGTGTGTGTGTCTCGGTCGGTGTGTGTGTGTGTGTGTCTCGGTCGGTGTGTGTGTGTGTGTCTCGGTCGGTGTGTGTGTGTGTGTCTCGGTCGGTGTGTGTGTGTGTGTGTGTGTGTGTCTCGGTCGGTGTGTGTGTGTGTGTGTGTGTGTCTCGGTCGGTGTGTGTGTGTGTGTGTCTCGGTCGGTGTGTGTGTGTGTGTGTGTGTGTCTCGGTCGGTGTGTGTGTGTGTGTGTGTGTGTGTCTCGGTCGGTGTGTGTGTGTGTGTGTGTGTGTCTCGGTCGGTGTGTGTGTGTGTGTGTGTGTGTCTCGGTCGGTGTGTGTGTGTGTGTGTGTCTCGGTCGGTGTGTGTGTGTGTGTGTGTGTGTGTCTCGGTCGGTGTGTGTGTGTGTGTGTGTGTGTCTCGGTCGGTGTGTGTGTGTGTGTGTGTCTCGGTCGGTGTGTGTGTGTGTCTGTGTCTCGGTCGGTGTGTGTGTGTGTGTGTGTCTGTCTCGGTCGGTGTGTGTGTGTGTCTCGGTCGGTCGGTGTGTGTGTGTGTGTCTCGGTCGGTGTGTGTGTGTGTGTGTCTGTCTGTGTGTACAGACTACCACATTCACCCCCTGTTAAAAAGAGTCCGGCGGGGGTGCTGGCCTGATATTACAAAATGGTAACGTGGTAGAATTATAGTTATGGAGGTACCGTAATAACTCCGTACAGCGTTTTGTAACCATTTACAATTCTATTTACCATTTATGATTCCTAATTAGCTATACACTTTAAAATGAAGCAATCAGTCGATCGGGGGCCCTTGTCGTCCTCTGTGATCGTCGGAGCTTCGGTGGTGACTCCGGTGGAGGCTCGGGCGTCTGTGACTCCGTGGGCGTGGCCTCGATCTCTGTGGCAGCTTCGACACCCTAGACGGTGCTGGTGGGGAAAACGGTTGACTTGGGAAGGGAACATCTGCGGGGTGAGTCGGTGGGTGGGGGGGCCTAGACAGGGCTGGCGGAAGGACTGATCCTCCTGTAAGGTGCACTGGTGGGAGGGAAGGTGGGACTGGTGGCTGGGGTGTGTGTGGGGTTCCGGCGAGCGCCAGGTCTCGTAGGGAGACCGTATCTTGTTGGTCGTCGGGGTACGCCACGTAGGCGTACTGGGGGTTAGCGTGGAGAAGATGGACCCTCTCGACCAACGGGTTGGACTTGTGTGCCCGCACGTGTTTTCGGAGCAGGATGGGTCCGGGAGCTGCCAGCCAGGTCGGGAGCGAGGTCCCAGAGGGGGCTTCCTGGGGACAACAAGGAGACGTTCGTGAGGTGTTTGGTTGGTTGTGGTACAAAGCAGTGACCGGATGGAGTGGAGGGCATCCAGGAGGACTTCCTGCCAGCGGGAGACTGGGAGATTCCTGGACCATAGGGCCAGTAGGACGGTCTTCCAGACCGTTCCGCTCTCCCTCTCTACCTGTCCCTTACCCCGGGGGTTGTAACTGGTCGTCCTGCTCGAGGTGATGCCCTTGCTGAGCAGGAATTGACGCAATTCGTCGCTCATAAAGGAGGACCCCCATCACTATGTATGTAAGCGGGGAGCCCGAATAATGCAAAGATGCTATGGAGGGCCTTGATGACGGTGGTTGCCGTCATGTCGGGGCAGGGGATGGCGAATGGGAACCGGGAGTACTCGTCAATCACGTTCAGGAAGTAAGTGTTGCGGTCGGTGGAGGGGAGGGGGCCTTTGAAGTCCATGCTGAGGCGGTCAAAGGGACGGGAAGCCTTTATCAGGTGTGCTTTCTCTGGCCGGTAGAAGTGCGGTTTGCACTCCGCGCAGGTTTGGCAGTCCCTGGTGGCTGTCCTGACCTCTTCGATGGAGTAGGGCAGGTTGCAGGTCTTGATAAAGTGGAAAAAGCGAGTGATCCCCGGGTGGCAGAGGTCCTCATGGAGGGCTCGGAGGCGGTCCACTTGTGCGTTGGCACAGGTGCCGCGGGACAGGGCATCAGGAGGCTCGTTTAGCTTCCCGGGACGATACAAGATCTCGTAGTTATAGGTGGAGAGTTCGATCCTCCACCGCAAGATCTTATCGTTTTTTATCTTGCCCCGCTGTGCATTATCGAACGTGAAAGCAACCGACCATTGGTCAGTGAGGAGAGTGAATCTCCTGTTGGCCAGGTAAAGCCTCCAATGTCGCACAGCTTCTACTCTGGCATGGGCCTCCTTTTCGACTGAGGAGTGGCGGATTTCGTTAGCATGGAGGGTACGTGAGAAGAAGGCCATGGGTCATAGATTATCATAGAATTTACAGAGCAGAAGGAGGCCATTCAGCCCATCGAGTCTGCACCGGCTCTTGGAAAGAGCACCCTACCCAAGGTCAACACCGCCACCCTATCCCCATAACCCAGTAACCCCACCCAACACGAAGGGCAATTTTGGACACTAAGGGCAATTTATCATGGCCAATCCACCTAACCCGCACATCTTTGGACTGTGGGAGGAAACCGGAGCACCCGGAGGAAACCCACGCACACACGGGGAGGATGTGCAGACTCCGCACAGACAGTGACCCAAGCCAGAATCGAACCTGGGACCCTGGAGCTGTGAAGCAATTGTGCTATCCACAAGGCTACCGTGCTGCCAGGTCTGCCCGCTTGGTTGAGGGTGGCTGCCAGAGCTACGTCAGACGCAGCACTCTCGACCTGGAAGGGAAGGGACCCGTCGATGGCGTGCATCGTGGCCTTTGCAATGTCTGCTTTGATGCAACTGAAGGCCTGGCGGGCCTCTATCGACAGGGGAAAAGCTGTCGATTGGATCAGGGGACGCACCTTGTCCGCATAGTTGGGGACCCACTGGGCATAGTAAGAGAAAAACCCTAGGCAGCGCTTCAGGGCCTTGGAGCAGTGAGGGAGGGGGAACACCATAGGGGGGCGCATGCGTTCAGGGTCGGGGCCTATAACTCCATTTCGCATTACGTAGCCGAGGATGGCTAGGCGGTCGGTGCTAAACACGCATTTATCCTTGTTGTATGTAAGGTTAAGGATCTTTCCGGTCTGGAGGAATTTTTGGAGGTTGGTGTCGTGGTCCTGCTGGTCGTGGCCGCAGATGGTGACATTATCGAGATATGGGAATGTTGCCCGTAAACCGTACCGGTCAACCATTCGGTCCATCTCGCGCTGGAAGACCGAGACCCCGTTGGTGACACCGAATGGAACCCTTAAGAAACGATAGAGCCGTCCGTCTGCCTCAAAGGCAGTGTATATGCGGTCACTAGTGCGGATGGGGAGCTGGTGGTAGGCGGACATAAGAACCACCGTGGAGAAGACCTTGTAATGCGCGATCCTGTTTACCAGGTCGGATATGTGGGGGAGAGGGTACGCGTCTAGCTGCGTCAACCTGTTGATGGTCTGACTGTAGTCGATGACCATCCTATGCTTCTCCCCGGTCTTTACCACCACTACTTGAGCTTTCCAGGGACTGTTGCTAGCTTCAATGACTCCTTCCCTCAATAGCCTTTGGACCTCTGACCGTATAAAGATCCGATCCTGGGCACTGTACCGTCTGCTCCTGGTGGCAACGGGTTTGCAATCCGGGGTGAGGTTCGTAAACAGGGAAGGCGGATCGACCTTGAGGGTCGCGAGGACGCAGACAGTGAGGGGGGTATAGGGCCGCCGAATTTTAAAGTTAGACTTTGGAGATTACACTGTAAGTCTAAACCTAGGAGTGTGGCCGCGCTGAGGTGGGGAAGGACGGAGAGCCGGTAATTTTTAAACTCCCTTCCCTGGACTGTGAGGTTTGCTACACAAAACCCCTTTATCTCTACTGAGTGGGAACCGGAGGCCAGGGAGATTTTTTGATTAATGGGGTGGACGAGGAGAGAACAGCACCTTACCATGTCTGGGTGTATGAAGCTCTCTGTGCTCCCAGAGTCGATTACGCAGGACGTCTCGTGCCCGTTGATTAGTACTGTTGTTGTAGCAGTTGAGAGTGTTCGAGGCCGGGACTGATCCAGGGTCACCGAGGCTAATCTCAGCAGTTGAGTGTTCTCTTCGGGCAGTGCGTGGTCAGCCGAGCTGGGGCCCTGGGAGTCCATCCAAGATGGCGGCTCCCATTGGTCGCACATGGCTGGGGGTGCACAAAATGGCGGCATCCATCGAACGTGGCTTCCGCGGGACAAGTTGGCGGCACCCGGGGGCCGCACGTGGCCCTGGAGTATGAGGATGGCTGCGCCCGCTGGCCGCACGGGGACCGTGGAGAGGTTTGTGGTGGCGGTCCACGTTCGCCGCCAGAGACCGCGGCGACCGCACGGGTCTGGCATACCACCACGAAATGGCCCTTTTTACCGCCTCCCTTGCAGGTGGATGCGCGGGCTGGGCAGCGCTGCCGGGGGCGCTTGGCCTGCCCACAAAGGAAGCAGCGGGCCCACGGGGTTGCCAGGCCGCCTTGCAGCACAAGCTTGTGGGGGGATGGGGGATGTCTCGGGGTCGGCTGCGGAGGGGTTCCACGCTGCCCAGGGGGCTGTCGCGCGGTCGGGAACGTACGCGCGGGTGTTTCTGGAGGCCACATCCAGGGAGCCTGCAGGGGCACGTGCCTCCTTGAGGCCTAGGGTGCCTTTTTCCAGCAAGGCGAATTTGGGAGGACAGCATACCTGCCACGAAAGTGTCCTGGATCTAGAGTTCTGTGTGGTCGCTCGCAGAAACTTGCGGGCAGCTGCAGTTTCTCCCCAACACCAGGAGCGCACGCTAGAATTCTTCCAGCGATTTCCCCAGGGACTTGTCGCCTCGTTGCTAGCAGATGCCGGGCGTAGACCTGTTTTACCGGGCGAATATAATGTCCTTTTAGCAGCTCTATTGCTGCATCAAAGTCTTCCCCGTCCTCGATGAGGATGTAAATTTCCGGGCTCACCCTCGAGTGCCGGACTTGCAATTTCTGTTTTCCCGTGGGTGTGTTTTCGGCTGTTCCGAGATATCCTTTAAAACGCACCAGCCAGTGCTTAAAGATTGCCGCTGAGTTCGCCGCGTGGGGGCTGAGTTGCAGACACTCCGGCTTGATTCGGAGCTCCATCCTTTTAAATCTAGCTTATTAAATTGATGCACGATCAATGACCACCAAAGCGAGGTTGTAGTCCAACTGAAGGCTTTAATAAGCTAGATGTTTCCCCCAGCAACTCAGGGACAGAATGAAGGCTGCTGGGGCGGTCCGGGCTCTTATACCCCACTTGCAGGGCGGAGTTACCATATAGCTTGACCAATAGGAAACATACAATATCTACCAATGGTGTTCCAGCATTACCAGGTACCATAATGCCTCTACACCGACTACCACAACATGCACGTAAAATTTGTTCCTAGTTTGTCCCATGTGGTGCTGTCTATCTCAATACAGACGTTTCCATTTACAGCAGATACAGAATTTCACTGGGGCAGAGGCGTTGGACCTTCTGCCCCCAGTCAAGGTTATAATGGTTTAAATACATGTCAGGGCTTTTTCGCTCCGAGTCACTGTGGGTAAAGACCAAGTAGAAGGAAATTGCCTCCTTCAGATTGAAAAAAAATCAGCCGAGAAATCTGGCTTGCACCTTTAAAGTGCATTCACTTGTGAACATGTCTTTTGACGGAAGCTGGTCTGTATGATGTGGCGGAGCCAAAGAGGAGGACTTGACAAACTTTCTTGACTTGAAAATCGAAGAAAGACATATTTTGAATTGCATGGTGGAAAAATCCACGTTGAACCCTTTTTAAAAAATCTGGTTGATTAAGCTTGCTTCTGTTCTACGTGTGGAACCGCTTAATTTCCCCATCAAATATTGATCCCAGGTGGGCCATGTTACTTGAAATTCTTTATTGTAGTTTTTTATAACCCTCACAAAGACCACGGGGGGGGGGGATTGACCTCCCAGTGGACTTCGCAGAATGAGTTCCTGTGTTGAGCGGGTGGAGGCCTGTCCAATAGGGGTTCACCAGGCGGGGCCTTAAATATTGACTCCCAGATCCGGATCAGAGTTCCCGAGAGTGCTGGGTTGATAAATTTGTTATGTACGCCACAGCTGCGGCCTTATTTGTGTTGGAGATTAAATCCGCTTTGCCTTTTAGCCTGGAATTATTACATTGGCGAAGAGAGTGTGGCATTAACAATGTTACAATCCAGGGAAAACTGCCCAACCTAGACCTCAAGAAGGCTACAGAAATAGCTTTAACCCTGGAGAATGCCGAGAATGGTGTGTAAGAACTTCAAGAGTGACAGATAATAGCACCTTGAGGTTGGGGGAGGGGGGTTCGTAGCATAGAGAAGCCAGCATATCCGGGGAATGCATCTACATACCTCACCCACCATCAACCTAACATTCCGAAAGGGTATCCTGGCGTACCCAAAAATGGCCGGATAACTCCTGAGGTAACTGGGAAACCTCCCCTGAGGATCACTCTTGTCAGCTGCTAGGATTCGGGTAGGTGCTCTTGAAGGGCACGACCCAGGCAAGGCTGCCAGAATCAGCAGTACGCATGCCGCCCAGGCTGGAAACCAAAGCAGCCTCCTGTCCATGCCTTGCAAGTATACCAGCCCTCGGAGGATGAAACGATGCGGTTAAACTGCATCGTTGCTATCAAGGTCGCCCCGATAAGGATAAGACTACTTATCAATGGTCATTCCTTAGAGATGGAGTTGGATATGGGAACTGCCATCTCCTTCTTTGAGAAACAGACATTGCAGCATGTCCAGACAGGCATTCTGCCCTTAGACCGAAGGGATATCAGGGCCAGACTAGCCACGTACATGAGAGAACCTTTGAAGATTATAGGAAGTACTAAGAATTCGGTAGCTTATGAACAGCAGTCAGTATGACTCTCACTCCTAATCGTGCGAGGACCAGGACCTCGACTCATGGGCAAGGATTGGTTCTAGAAGATCCAACTGGACTGGCTGAAAATTCTTAAATTGGGAATCGGGGGATTGTACAAGGTTACCACAAATACCCCAAAGTATTTCAAGAGGCCCTCGGTTAAATAAAAGGAGTGAGGGCCAAGATCTATGTGGAGACCAATTAAAATTTTTTAAAAAATAATCTTTATTCAAAATTTTTCACAGATGGTCACAATAGAAACCCTCCCCTTACACAAATAATAAAACAACAAAAACAACAAGAACAACAGTGCATAAATAAACAAACGGCAAACAGTAAACAATAGTGCATCCCCTACCAGACACAAACTTACCCCCCCCCCCCCCCCGGGTTGCAGCTGCTGCTGACCATCTCCTAACGCTCCGCCAGGAAGTCTAGTAACGGCTGCCACCGCCTGTAGAACTCTTGCACAGATCCCCTTAAGGCAAATTTCACCTTCTCCAATTTAATAAACCCTGCCATGTCGTTAATCCAGGATTCCACGCTTGGGGGGCCTCGCATCCTTCCACTGAAGCCGAATCCTTCGCCGGGCTACGAGGGACGCCAAGACCAGAATACCGGCCTCTTCCGCCTCCTGCACTCCCGGCTCGTCCGACAACCCAAATATTGCGAGCCCTCAGCTAGGCCTTACCCTGGAATTCACTCCCCTTGACACCGTCCTCGCTACACCACTCCAGAACTCCTCCAATGCTGGACATGCCCAGAACATGTGGGTGTGGTTTGCAGGGCTCCGCGAACACCTCGCACATCTGTCCTCACTCCCAAAGAACCGGCTCAGCATTGCCCCGGTCATGTGCGCCCTGTGCAGCACCTTAACATTGTATCAGGCTGAGCCTCGCACAAGAGGAGGAAGAGTTTACCCTTCCCAGGGCATCCACCCACATACCCTTGTCGATCTCCTCCCCCAGCTCCTCCTCCCACTTAGCTTTTAACTCCTCCGCCGAGGCCTCCTCCTCCTCCAGCATCACCTGATAAGTTGCCGAGATCCTACCCTCTCCAACCCACACCCCCGAAAGCACCCTGTCCTGGACCCTGCGCGCCGGCAGCAGCGGAAGTTCCACCACCTGCCGTCTAACGAACGCCCTTACCTGCATATATCTGAAAGCATTTCCAGGGGGAGCCCAAATTTCTCCTCCAGCTCCCCAAGGCTCGCAAACTTTCTGTCTATGAACAGGTCCTCCATCCTCCTAATACCTGCCCTGTGCCAACTCGAGAACCCCCCCATCCATTTTCCCCGGGACAAACCGTTGGTTCCCCCATGTGGGGGACCACACCGAAGCCGCCACCTCCTCTCTCTCTCTCCCCTCCGCCCCCCCCCCCACACCCCCCAGTAGCGTCTCCATTGCCCCATTATCATTGGCCTCCAGGTACCTTTCTATACACCCCCAGACCCGCCCGCTCACCTCCTCGTCCACCAGCAACCCCACCTCCAAGCGCCACAGCGGGCGCTGGTCCCTCTCCTCCCCCAGCTCGAGGTCCACCCAATGTGGGGCATGGCCAGAGATGGCTATCGCCGAATACTCCGTGTCCTCCACCCTCTGAATCAGCACCCTGCTCATTACAAAAAAAGTCAATCCGAGAGTAGGCCTTATGAATGTGGGAGAAGAATGGGAATTCCCTGGCCCCCGGCCTCGCAAACCTCCACGGATCCACTCCTCCCATCTGGTCCATAACCCCCTCAGCATCTTGGCCGCCGCCGGCCTCCTGAACGTCCTAGACCTAGAGCGATCCAATGCCGGATCCACCCCCCCCCCCCCCATTATCAAGACACCTGTCTCCAAGTCCGGGATCCGGCCCAACATGCACCGCATGACCCCGCATCGTCCCAATTCGGGGGGGGGGTATACATTTACCAAGACCACCCGCACCCCCTTCAGCTTACCACTCACCATTACATACCTATCTCCATTGTCTGCCACTATGCTCAACGCCTCAAACTACACCTGCTTCCCCACCAAAATCGCACCCCCCCCCCCCCCCCCCCCCGATTTTTTTTTGCATCCAACGCCGAATGGAACACCTGCCCTACCCACCCCTTTCTTAGCCTTACCTGATCTGCCACCCGCAGATGAGTTTCCTGGAGCATGACCACATCTGCCTTCAGCCCCTTCAGGTGCGCGAACACACGGGCACGTTTGACCGGCCCATTCAGGCCTCTTACATTCCAGGTTATCAGCCGGATCAGGGGGCTTCCCCCACCCCGCCGATTAACTATAACCCTTTTGAGGCCAGCCACGTGCCTGCGCCCCCCGCACTTCCCGTTCCCCCCCAGCGGCAGACCTCCGCCCCGACCTCCTCTACAGACTCCAGCTCCTCCCCCTTGGCCATTCCAGCAGCAACCCCCCCCCCCCCCCCCCCAAAGCTATCTCTCCCCCTAGCAGCATTGCTCCCCCCATTGTACTCCTGTGAGTCAGCCGACTCCTGCTGACCCCGGCCACTCCCGCCGCTCCATCGACCTACCCCCAGTGTGGGAGTCTCCCCTCCCCCTCCTGTCTGTCAAAGGGCTCTCTCCTCCTCACTCCCCCCCCCTCCCCCACCCCCTTCTACTCTCAGCGCAGGAAAAAGCCCGCGCTTTCCTGTGCCGGCCCCACCCCTTTCCACCCTTAGCGCGGGAAAAAGCCCACGCTTTCCACCCACCCAACCCCGCCTCCTCTGGCGCAGCTCCCTTTCCATTTTGTCATAGACCCTGCTTATTCTCAGCATCCATATTTCCCAGTGAAGAGCGGCAAGTTGGGTAAGGAGGTGACTGCACAAGTGGCATGGTGTTGCTGCAGGAATTAGCATTGCTGAGAGTGGGAAATTCCTTTTGAAATTCCGTCTCACTTTAATGTAGGGAAACACAGCAGGCAATTTTCACATAGCAAGATCCAGCAACCAGAAATAAAGGGCTGTATTCTTCCGCCCCGCCCGCTGCAAGATCGCCACAGACAAGACACGGACAATGGAAAATCCATTGACCTCGAACGGAATTCTCATAGTGGCCGGCGAATCCCGTCCATAATAAATGACCAAATAATCTACATTCATGCTAGTTGAGGAATAGCTATTGGCCAGCAGACCAAGACAATTCACGTGTACTTCTACCTTTGACAGACACCTGAGAGGAAAAATTGGGGCCTTTGAGGTTTTGGAATGACAAATCCCTAGGACCAGATGATTTTCACCACAGATTTTTAAAGGAAGGCGGCGAGAAGGTTGGTCTTCCCTGGTTCTCTCAATTCAGGAAACATTCCCTTAGATTGGAAATTGGATTATCACTCCACTCATTTTCTTAAAGGTGAAAGCGTGCAACCAGGGAATTTACAGATCAGTTAGTGTAACAATTTTGTGTTGCAAATTATTGAACCCGACAATTAAAGATGGAGTGAGTAAGAACGTTGAAAATACACAGCTGACCAGAGAGAGCCAGTATTGATTTGTGGTGATAAGTTCTGCTTGATGAACTTGATTGGAATTTTTTGAAGAGGTGCCTCAAGTAGCGGACAGTAGAGAATCCGTGGATGTTATTTATATGGGGGAGAATTTTGCGTGTCTCGGGTGGGCATGCACCAGACCGTGGAGAGTGTAAAATTAGCACATGATGATGTTGGGCACACATCACCATCTGCCCAATTTCCCAGAATATTACATTATCCATGCAATTTTTAGGTCATCGCACAGGCTGCAGAGAACCCTGCAGTACCTCCTCTGGCCCTGCAGTACTGTGCTTGCCCGAGAGCTCTCCAAAGCAGGGATTCCTTCCAAAGGTGGACAGAAGTCCCACTCACTGCTAATCAACACTCAATTGAGCATTAAATGGCAGTGGGCTTCTAAGAGTCGGTGGGAATGAATTCTGCACATGGACTTCCAGAAGGTATTGCTAAAATCCCTTTACAGAGATTGTTGGCTGAAGTTGAAGCTCCTGGAATTGAGAGCTAATTAATGATCTGTTTTGAAGATTGTCTGTTGCTGTTTAGACAGAGAGTGGGACAATGGGCAAGTACTCTAATTGTCAGGATATGACCAGCAGTGTCACTGAGCCGTTCACTGTTTATTAACAGTGCAGATGATGGGATAGAGAATGACATGTCCAAGTTTGCTGATGGCAAAAGATAGGCAGCATTTTAAGCAGTCTAGCACAGAATTACAAAGAGCTATTAAAATTACAAAGAGCTATTAATAGATTGAGAGTGTGGGAAAACTTGCTAAATGGATTTTAATATAGGCAACTGTAGAGACCATCCATTTTATATGTAAGAATCAGATAGGCCAGAATGCTTCCAAATGGTGGAAACAGTGCGAGTTGAAAGAGACGTGGGAGTATTTGTACATAGCCTTAATGATTGAGAAAAATAATCCAAAAGGCTAATGGAATGCTGGCCTTTATATTTTGTGGGCCAGAATGCAAAGGGTTAGAAGTCATGTTACATGACTGGCGAGACCATACCTCAGTACTGTCTTCAGTTCTCGGCATCGCCCTTTAGGAAGGATCTTGGAGGGGGCGCATCGAAGATTTACTTGGCTGATATCTCAACCCAAAGGGCTAAATTATGAGGGGCAAACTAGGGTTATATTCTCTGGACTTTGGAAGATTGAGGTGTGGAATTTATTAATTATTTCAGACTGGGAACAGATGGGGATGGAGAGGTTATTTCTGCTGCTTAGGGAGTCTAAGATTAGTAGACAGGCCTCTCATGAGGGAAGTTAGGTAATACTTCTACAAGCAATGCGGAAGAGGTTCGGAACTCTCTTCCGCAAACTGCAGCTGATGCTCGGTCAGTTGCCCAATTTTAAGTCCGCGATTAATAGATTTCTGTTGACCAGAAATAGCAAGGGAAGTTGAGCAAAGGTGGATTTGGGGTTAGATCGCAGACTGGCCATTATCTCATTCCACAGGCTTAGGAGGGCTGTTTCTGTATTAACACCTCACCTGAAAGATGACCGCTCTAACAATGCTGTTCTCCCTTATTAGTGCACTGCATTACCAGCATGTGCTGAAATCTCTGCAGTGCTGAACCTATAATTTTCTCACTTGGATAGGATGGTGCCACTGCACCAAGATTGGATGCCTCAGGGAATTCTACTATGAGAGGGCAAGGCAAGGGTGAGAACAGCAAGCTTCTTTTCTGGCTATATGCCACCCACATCTCTCAGTTCAAGAAGTTATCCGAAGTAATAAATAGGATGGCTCCACAAGCCAATTAGAAAATGATTCAATTCCATGAAATCTAATGCCTGTTTCTTCAGAACTAAACAAGGTAGCAGGAAAGGATGAGCAATAGAAACAGTAATGGACACAGATCAAAGGGGAAAGAAAGAGATCTAAAAAGTAGTAGTTTTATAGTGTAGTGAAAGGCCACGATATTTATAAAGGATTTCAGTTTATCCAAGGCATTGACCTGTCCCCATTTTGCTGGAATATTTCCTAACATAAGTGATCAGTGTTTTTTTTCTTCTTCAATTTAACTATTCTACAATTCCCTTCTGAGTGAAGTTGTTATCATTATAATAGTATTCTTTAATAGTGTCACAAGTAGGCTTGCATGAACACTGCAATGAAGTTGCTGTGAAACATCCCTATTCGCCACACTATGGTGCCTGTTCAGGTACACTTGAGGGAGAATTCAGAATGTCCAATTCACCTAACAAGCACGCCTTTCGGGACTTGTGGGAGGGGTGGCATGGTGGCACAGTGTTTAGCACTGCTGCCTCCCAGCTGCAGGGTCCTGGGTTCAATTCCTGCCTCAGGTGACTGTATGTGTGGAGTTTGCACTCTCTCCCCGTCTCTGTGTGGTTTTCCTCCAGGTGCTGCGGTTTCCTCCCACAGTCCAAAGATGTGCAATTTTGGCCATGCTCTCTTGCCCCTTAGCGAACAAAAGTTTAGGTGGGGTTACGGGGGTAAGCTAGAGGAGTGGGCTCAAGTAGGGTGTTCTTTCCAAGGGCCGGTGCAGACATGATGGGCCGAATGGTCTCCTTCTACACTGTAAATTTTATGATTCTATGAACCCGGAGGAAACCCAAGCAGACAATGTGCGGGAGAATGTGCAGACTCCGCATAGACAGTGACCCAAGCCGGGACTCCAACCTGGGTCTCTTGCCCTGTGAAGCAAAAGTGCTAATCACCGTAGTACTGTGCCACCCATTAAGATTAAGAATCCATTATACAGGGCAGCATGGTGGTGCAGTGGTTAGCACTGGCACTACGGTGCTGAGGACCCGGGTTCGAATCCCGGCCCTGAGTCACTATCCGTGTGGAGTTTGCACATTCTCTCCGTGTCTGCGTGGGTGTCACCCCCACAACCCAAAGATGTGCAGGTTAGGTGGATTGGCCACGCTAAATTGCCCCTTAATTGGGGAAAAAAAAAATTGGGTACTCTAAATTTATAAAAATAATCCATTGTACAGTCCATAGATGCCTGCGTAGTGGAAATAAACCGTGCGATGTTTTTCTGTGCCATATGAACCAAGAAGGTTTTAAGTTCAATCTTGTTCTTTTGTTGGGGTACAGGCATCAATATCGCAGGGGTAGTGAGGTTTGGGGAGAGCAGGGGCATAATCAGTGCAGGAGCCCATGGCAGATCACAGCCCTGTTAGTGTGATTGTGTTTCCCATGAGCTGAATACCTGCTTCAGCTGTGTTGGCAGAGATAAAGTCCCAATTGGAAGCCTAACATTTTCATAATGGAGAGGCCACCTCTAAAAGAGCTGTCCCACTCCATCAATTTACTAAGCCAACAGTTAGTTTGAGCAACATTTGGACCAATCTTGGAGAAAACCTTCCACCGGATTCCTTGCTTTGCAAGATTGGGGTGGCCCTTTTAAAAGTGAAGGAATTTATTTTTCTTCTTGAATTGCAAACTGGGGGGTAGAGGATAGGTGTGGGAGGTGCTCGAGAAGCCCAGCGAACCACACCCACATGTTTTGGTCATGCCCGGCACTGCAGGGGTTCTGGGTGGGGGTGGCAAAGGTGCTTTCGAAGGTGGCGGGGGTCCGGGTCGAGCCAGGCTTGGGGGTTGGCTATATTTGGGGTTGCAGAAGAGCCGGAGGCGAGAGAGGCCGATGTTTTGGCCTTTGCGTCCCTAGTAGCCCGGCGAAGGATATTGCTTATGTGGAAGGAAGCCAAACCCCCGGGCGTGGAGACCTGGATAAATGACACGGCAGGGTTTATAAAACTAGAACGGATAAAGTTCGCACTAAGGGGTTCGGCTCAAGGGTTCACCAGGCGGTGGCAACCGTTCATTAACTACCTCGCAGAACGATAAAGGAAATGGGAAGGTAGCAGCAGCAACCCGGGGGGGGTGGGGCTCGGGTGGGTCCTCGGGTGGTTTTTGCATAGATATTTGTACTTAGATATGTATGTTGGATTGTTTGATTTTATTATCTGGAGAGTTATTATTTTTGTTATGGCAGTTGCCATTTAGTTTATATATTATTTAGTTACTTGTTAAAACGGCCACTGTTATTTATATTGGTTTATTGTTGTAAAAAGGGAAAACCTTTGTATTGTTTTATTTGGCAGAAAATTTGAATAAAATATATATATTTTTAAATGAATTGCAAACTGGTAGTTACATACCAAATTATCCCTCGGTGCAGTAATCGAGCCATATTCTTTTCCAATTGTTTACATTGCTGTTGTGATAGTTTTAGTCAGCGGAGTTGTGTATTTTTTGTCGATTTCTGCTATATGGGCAACTCCAGCAAGCCCACATTTATTACGTATCCCTGATTATTCTGAACTGTTGGTGGTGACTTCGTATGTATATGTAATAACCTAGAGATGGGTTTTCAGGAATTCTAAGATTCTGAACCAGTAATGATGATGTATGCTAAAGTCAGAATGGTCTGTGACTTAGGAAACTTTGCTGATGATAGTGTTCCCATGACGTTGCTGCTCTTGACCTTCACGGTATATATGGTGCAGAGCTTGGAGGTGCTGTCAATGTAAACTGGACAGGCCACCGTAGATGGTATCGACTGCAGACACTGTGTGTGTAGATGTTCAGTTCAGTAGCAGGGGCACTGATCAAATAGACCAGTGTTTTTCCAACTTTTTTTTCCAGGATCCACTTTTGCCAACTGCCTGAGCTTTGGGATCCACGCCATCTTTGCTTATCGGCAATGTGAGCGGTGAGCCTGCTTGGTCCTCACTCTCTCACTCCAATCAGGTTCATAGGAGGGGAGGGCAATGTGCATATCGGGTACAGAGTTCAGCCAGTTCCTCTGTGCAGTCTTCAGCTTTGTGAGAATGGAAAATCCAACCTCGCACATGTAGGTTGTCATGAACGGCAACAAGGTGCTTGTTTTTCTCACCACTGGACACTAATGCGGACAATCTCATGGACTTGTGGCGTGTTTTTAATGTGCTGTTACAGGTCAGGTGCAGCAGCCCCATCTCCTCATTTGGATTGGATTCAGCTGCAAGTTAATAACTGACTCTGGGGTCCTAAACTCAAATGGATTTTTCACCCACCTCTTCTCTTTCGAAATCTGAAACTTCTCCTCTGGAAAGTCGTGACAAAAACTGCTGATCAACGCAGCCGGATGTGACCGAATAAGACTTCTCAGTCTATTCACAGTTCCCTTACCGTTTTCTTCGACGTGCTATAGCAGTGTGGGAATCATCTAGTAGTTTTTGTTTTATACTCACTCTTGCAAAACTTTCAATGACTTTTGGAAAGCAACTATTTCTTCACAGTGCCAAAAGCAATCATCATCCTTTCCTTGCTATTTGAATTTCAGTTTGTTTAGAACTGCGGGGGAGGGGGGGGGGGGGGGAAATGCCTGTACCATGAGACAGAGTTAGCTTCCCAATTTTTATCACCAAACGAATCAGGCAGAGGTGATGATTTCTCAAGGAAGAAATTGTGGATTTCATACCTCAGTTTGTAAACTGTGCCAAACACCTGAATCCTTGATGGACCATGTGCTTCAGTGTGGGACAATTAGCGTGTGTGCTTGGCCCCATATCAGATCGCAGAGCTTCAAAAAACCTGGTATTGAGTGCGTTGCGTTTAATTAAATTAATGGGTTTCACAATTCCTTTCAACTCTACTTTATGATCGGATGGAATTCCTTTTGATGCCAATGCTTTGTGGTGAATAAAGCAATAATTCCAAGCAATGTCCTGACCAGCTTCCTCCTTAATCCTTGCTATAACTAACTGTTTTTCCCAGTCTTGTTGCCTGCCCTGTCGCTTGTGATTCCTCTGCAATGAGCCCAGTCAAGCTCTCACTTTCCAACCACGCAACTATTCAATGCTTCAAGGATCTGTGCGCCAGTCGTGCTAGTTGGTAACGTCAAGCAGCACAGCAAATTCTCAAAACATTTGTTGTGCCAAATGTACCTAATATGTTAGTGCTGGTTTAGCATACTGGGCTAAACAGCTGGCTTGTAATGCAGAACAAGACCTGCAGCGCGGGTTTAATTCCCGTATCGGCCTCCCCGAACAGGCGCCGGAATGTGGCGACTAGGGTTTTTTCACTAACTTCATTTGAAGCCTACTTGTGACAATAAGCTATTATTATTATTAATACAAACTAACAAGGTTGCACAATCAGAAATATCTGTGCTTTCATTTAGTTTTAGTGGTAACTCTTGTGCTAACTCAAAACATTGCTCCTTATTTTCCAAAACAGGGGCTGTTTAGCACAGGGCTAAATCGCTGGCTTTGAAAGCAGACCAAGGCAGGCCAGCAGCACGGTTCAATTCCTGTAACAGCCTCCCCGAACAGGCGCCGGAATGTGGCGACTAGGGGCTTTTTACAGTGACTTCATTTGAAGCCTACTTGTGACAATAAGCGATTTTCATTTCATTTCAAAACATACAGCGCCAGGGACCCGGGTTCACTTCCCACCTTTGGTGACTGGCTGTGTGGAGTTGCATGTTCTCCCTGTGTCTGCATGTGTTTTCTCTGAGTGCTCCGGTTTCCTCCCACAGTCCAAAGATATGCAGGTTATGTGGACTGGCCATGCTATATTGCTCCTTAGTGTCCAAAAGGGTGCAGGTTAGGAGGGATTACAGGGTTGCGGGGACAATGCAGGAAAGTGGGCCTGAATGGGGGGGTGCTCTTTTAGAGGGACAGTGCAGACTCGATGGGCCAAATGGCTTCCTTCTGCACTTGTAGGGATTCTATGGATAAGCTGTAATTCTAAATCCTCAGCAATATCACAAATTCGGCGAGCTACTGTGTTATCACTGCGGGATGCAGTTCAGTTTTTCAGCTGACCTCTTATCAAGGACCGTGTGAGCCACGTCTAATGGGGCAGGGAGAATTCTTCTGCTCTGCAACAGTGTGGGGAATTTTCTCTTTAGCTACGCAGTAAGCTACCATGTAAGAGACTAATTGTGCTGTGCATTATATGTTAAATTTCTGCAGAGGACTTCAGCTGATGATTTCAGTTCTTGCTGCATTCGTGTGGGGCAAAAAAACAAGAGGTTTGTTCTGGAGCTCGCCATCTTTAGATGCCTATGCAATTTTGAGAGTATTAAAGTCTCATTCGCCAGTACTTCCCTACATATAACTTTGCATCCTGATTTACATTAGCACAAGGAACAAAACCATACCTCAGGAAATCATCTTTATACTGCTTTGCTCCCGAGTTAATTTTTTTCTTTGCAGGCTGTTCACCGGATGCTCTGTGCGAGCTAGCACTGCTCTCACCTGCCGTGAACTCTCTAGGGGAGCTCTCTCCCACAGATTCTGATGCGAGATCCTGGTCAGTAGGTACTCTGCCTATTGCTGATTCTGGCTATCATTTTCTTGTAATGAAATGAACCATGTCTACAGCCCCTTTGCCTTGCTCGAAAGTGAGAAAAGCTTGCCCACATGTGTATTAAAAGTACGTATGTACATGACGCTTGGTGCCAAGTGTAGATGCAGGACGTGCTGACCTGCTCATTGTTGCCTCTTGTGGTCAGAGACTGTACCGCTGATTCTGCAGCAGTGCTCTGTCACAATGCCGTTAGTGGCAGATGGGCGCAACTAGAAGCAATTCGATCTTTTGGGAACACAGCGACCCTTCTGACACCCGCCGTGGGGTCACGACCAGCACTTTGAAAAACCCTGAAGTAGACTGCTTAGCCCAGGATTGTGTTGAGCCTCTTGAGCCTTGCGGTGGTCCACATTAGGTGAATGGTGAGTTTCCCTTGGGCTTCTGGTCTGAGCCTTGTGGTTACTGGGAAGACTTTGAGGCGCCAAGGTGCACTTCATTTTCAAAAGATATTACAGCAAAATATATGTGACGGAAGATCAAGTGCTCCTTACGACCTAGATCCTTCCTGTCGCTGTTGGATATTTAAGCGTGAACTTCTCCGCACCAACGGCTGAAATTCCCTTCCTCACTGTTTTAACAGATGCTAGTCTGAATGAAATATATAAGTTAATGAGAAGAGTGAATCATTTCAAGCTAACCTGTTATTAGTCTTGCAGGGTATACTTTCCGATACCTTTTTGTTTGCCTCCAGACTATATTTTCTGAATTGCATTAATGTCAATTGTGGAAAACTAAGATAAAGGCATGCACCCCAATCACTTACTCCCCTCCACCCACCTTGCTCCTTCAGAATTACATTGGTTTCTTAAACTGACAAGTGAAAACGCGGACGTCTCTTAACTTACTATTACCTCGTTGCTACATTCTTCAAAACAATCCTGATGGTAGGGTGTGTGCATCCACCCTTGTTGTGGTCTCTGTGATCTGCAAACGTTGCAAGATCTGTGGAAGTAGCTGCGGCAGAGACAGAAGGGCGATGTTCACAACTGGTACGAAATATCTATCTCTCATTTGTTAAGCACGCATCCAAAAATAACACATTCCTACTTGCTGTGTATGTTTCCAATTAGATTCCCGAGGCATGTGCCTGTTGGAAGCATGAATTCTTCAGGTTTTCAGGTGCATGTTTGTCTGACTTGCAGGAACGGCAAGGACTGACATTGCTTGGTAAAAATGCTAGGTTGCCTAGTGCGTGGTTTTAAAAAGAAAATCATTTTGACAGTTTATTGAAAGCAGTGAACAGAATTTTGTAATGTGCTGATCGAGGAGAGGCAATATAAACTAAACGGTGCAAAAGTAAAGGGGGCGTAGGCACAGAGAGACCTGCAAGTGCATGTACACCTATCTTTGAATATTGCAGGATAGCTTTAGGAGGCGAGGTGAGAGTGACTGTCCTTGGTATCAAGGCTGTATTTGACCGAGTATGGCATCAAGGAGCCCTAGCACAACCGGAGTCGATGGGAATCGGGGGAAAAATTCTCTGCTGGTTGGAGTCGTATCTAGCACAAAGGACGATGATTGTGGTTGTTGGGAGGTCAGTCATCTCAGTCGCGGGACATCACTACAGGAGTTTCTCAGGATAGTGTCCTAAGCTCAACCATCTTCAGCTACTTCATCAATGACCTTCCAAAATAAGGTCAGATGTGGGGATGTTCGCTGATGATGTTCAGCACCATTCATGCTCTTCGGACACTGAAGCAGTCCACGTGCAAATGTAGCAAGACCTGGGCAATATCCAGGGTTGGGTTTACAAGTGGCAAGTAACATTTGCACCACAGAAGTACCAGGCAATGGCCATCTCCAATAGGAAAGAATCAAATCATCGCCCCTTGACATTCCATGACATTACTATCATTTAATCCCCCACTATCAGCACCCTGGGGGTTACCGTTGACCAGAAATTGAACTGGAATGGCCATATAAATACTGTGGCTACAAGAGCAGGTCAGCGGCTAGGAATCCTGCGCCAAGCAACTCCCCTCCTGACTCCCCAAAGCCTGTCCACCATCTACTAAGGCATAAGTCAGGAGTGTGATGGAATACTCCTCATTTGCCTGGACGATTGCAGCTCCAATAACACACAAGCTCGAAACCATCCAGGACAAAGCAACTCACTTGATTGGCACGCCTTCCACACAGTAAATCCCTCCACCACCAGCACACAGAAGCAGCAGTGTGTACCATCTGCAAGATCCACTTCAGGAACTCGACAAGGCTCCTTGCGCAGCACCTTCCAAACCCACTACCATCTAGAAGGACAAGGGCAGCAGATGCAAGGGAACACCACCACTTGGAAGTTCCCCTCCAAACCACTCACCGTCCTGACTTGGAAATATATTGCCTTTTCTTCAGTGTCGCTTGGCTCAAAATCCTGGAACTCCTCCCCTAATTGCACAGTAGGTATATCTGCACCACGTGATCTGCACCAGTTCAAGAAGGCAGCTCACCACCACATTCTCGAGGGCAATTAGCGATGGACAACGAATGCTGGTCTAGCCAGCAAAGCCCACATCCTGTAAAAATGAATTTAAAACCCCTCAGAATATGAAAACCAATTGGCTTTATTTTCTAAAAATATTTTAATTAAAGTTTGCATTTTTACACTGTGCAAGAAATAGATGGGACGGTAACAGTTTACATGTTGTTCCTTTTCGCCCCCCCACCCCTCCATCTCTATTTGCCGTTTTCTGCTATTTCTGGGTCTTATCCTAGGCCCTTTCTTTCACCGTAGGTGGTTTGTTTGGTGTTTGTCTTATTCTTGTGACTTTGTGATTAGCCCACTGGTCCCTGGGCCGGTCTCTCTCTGGACTCTCCTTTGGTGTTTCCTTTGGGGTCTCTTTCCCCCTCCCTCCACTACAATCTTCTGACGTTCTGGCTGGTCCGATATTCCGAAGGCTGCCACTCTTGGGCATGGCTCCATCCTCTCACTCCCCAGAACCTTGGACATTGCCTCGAAGAAGGCTGTCCAGAATCCGACAAATCTGGGGCATGCACAGAACATGTGGGCTTGGTTGGCTGAGCCTCCCTGGCACCATTCACATTTGTTCTCCACCTCCAGGAAGAACCTGCTAATTCGGGTTCTTGTCAGGTGTGCTCTGTGCACCACTTTGGATTTTGTTTATTGTCATGTGTACCGAGGTACAGTGAAAAGTATTTTTCTGCGAGCAGCTCAACAGATCATTAAGTACATGAGAAGAAAAGGGAATAAAAGAAAATACATAATGGGGCAACACAAGATATACAATGTAACTACATAAGCACTGGCATCGGATGAAGCATACAGGGTGTAGTGTTAATGAGATCAGTCCATAAGTGGGTCATTTAGGAGTCTGGTGACATTGGGGAAGAAGCTGTTTTTGAGTCTGTTCGTGCGTGTTCTCAGACTTCTGTATCTCCTGCCCGATGGAAGAAGTTGGAAGACTGAGTAAGCCGGGTGGGAGGGATCTTTGATTATACTGCTCGCTTTCCCCAGGCAGCGGGAGGTGTAGATAGAGTCAATGGATGGGAGGCTGGTTCGTGTGATGGACTGGGCGGTGTTTCCGACTTTCTGATGTTTCTTGCGGTCTTGGGCCGAGCAGTTGCCATACCAGGCTGTGATGCAGCCCGATAGGATGCTTTCTATGGTGCATCTGTAAAAGTTGGTAAGGGTTAATGTGGACATGCCAAATTTCCTTAGTTTCCTGAGGAAGCATAGGCGCTGTTGTGCTTTCTTGGTGGTAGTGTCGACGTGGGTGGACCAGGACAGATTTTTGGAGATGTGCACCCCTAGGAATTTGAAACTGTTAGCCATCTCAACCTCTACCCTGTTGATGCTGACAGGGGTGTGTACAGTACTTTGCTTCTTGAAGTCAATGACCAGCTCTTTAGTTTTGCTGGCTTTGAGGGAGAGATTGTTGTCACTACACCACTCCACTAGGTTCTCTAATCTCTCTCCTGTATTCTGAAGTCGTTATTTGAGATCCAGCCCACTATGGTCGTATCATCAGCAAACTTGTAGATGGAGTTGGAACCAAGTTTTGCCACACAGTCGTGTGTGTACAGGGAGTAGAGTAGGGGGCTAAGTACGCAGCCTTGCGGGGCCCCGGTATTGAGGACTATTGTGGAGGAGGTGTTGTTGTTCATTCTTAGTGATTGTGCATGAGGCTTTTAGCTGCATGAGGCTTAGCCTTGCACAGGAGGAGGTGGAGTCGGCTCAGTTCAGTGCTTTGCTTCAGAGTCCCCTCCCTACTTCTGTCCCTCTTCCTCCCATTTCTCCCTTCCTTACCCGGCATTGGTCCTGCTCCCTCAGGTGCATCTCTTAGAAGAAGACTATGTCGGCATTCATACTTTTCTGGTGGGCGAAGACTCTGGATCTTTTCAGTGGGCCATTAAGTCCCCTAATGTTCCAGGTGGTGATCCTGGTGGAGGGCTTCTGACCCCCCCCCCCCTCCTCCTTCCTGTGGGATCAACCATGCTTACCAGCTGGATGCGCACCATGAGGTCGGCCCCCACGCTCCGGAGTTTCCCTTTGTC
This sequence comes from Scyliorhinus torazame, assembly GCF_047496885.1. Taxonomy (NCBI): domain Eukaryota; kingdom Metazoa; phylum Chordata; class Chondrichthyes; order Carcharhiniformes; family Scyliorhinidae; genus Scyliorhinus; species Scyliorhinus torazame. Next base: position 383,211,836 of record NC_092707.1, on the reverse strand, counting down.
CAGGTGACGCCCAACATGCCCGCCAACTGTGTGTACGTCCAGTGCTCTGCTGCCCTCGCTGCTCCCTCCCTATGAACTAGAGCTCCTACTCCTAGCGAGGCAGTGCCGTCTGAAGCAAAAATTGTCCATGTCCATCACTTTTTATCCCTGTATTATCCATACTGCTGCCTCGCTTGCATTTTGTCCAGGCCGTTTACACGTATGTCCTCGTCCGCCTTAGCCGGGGTGGTGAAATAGTGTTCTTTATTCTGGAATGTCACCCAAAACCTGGCTGGGAATAACATCCCAAATTTGACCTTGTACTTGTACAGGGCTGACTTTGCGGAGTTAAACTCGATTCTGCGTTTGCCAGGTCCGCCCCAATATCCTGATACATCCTTATTCTGTGTCCTTCCCAACTGCTCCCTTTGGTCTGCCGAGACCAACACCAGGATCCTCTCCCGGTCCTGGTACCTGTGCAACTTGGCGATTATCGCCCTCGGCTGCTCCCTGGCGTTGGGCTTCTACCGGAGTGACCTGCGTGCCCTGTCGATCTCCGTTGTCCCTTCCAACCAACTGGCTCGCTTGCTGCGCCTGCCCTTTTCCACCCGTTTCTGGCTTCCCTGCGGCCTCTCGAGCTACTGCTGGATGGCATATTACTCTTTTTCTCTGCCCTTTTTGTTTAGGAGTTGAACGCATTTAAGTTCAGCCGAAAGTGCCTCTTTTACTGTGTTCTGGAGGAATGCCTCCTGATGTGCGACTACTCAGCACATCCCCGTCACATTCTTCGAGATGAAGAGTACTACACTAAAGATGGAATTACTGTTGGATGGATTAGCTATTACCAATGCTTGTTTGATGATGAAGCAAAAGAGCAACTGATTTCAATGGGCCCACCCATCTGAAAGATTAATTGAAAATCCATTATCCCAGTCATTAATCTGCCTAGCTTTAAAAGCTTATTTGTCAAAGTTTAATAGCATATTGAATAAAGACCAAATTAAAAGTATAGGAAAAAACATATGCAGACATTTATGACTTTTACAATGGCTTAGTGAAATGTGCGAAATAGGAATTGAGTGGGTGATGCACGATCAATGACCACTAAAGCGAGGTTGTAGTCCAACTGAAGGCTTTAATAAGCTAGATGTTTCCCCCAGCAGCTCAGGTACAGATTGAAGGCTGCTGGGGCGGCACGGGCTCTTATACCCTGCCTAGCAGGGCGGAGCTACCATACAGCTTGACCAATAGGAAGCATACAATTCCTACCAATGGTGTTCCAGTATTACCAGGTGCCATAATACCTCTACTACCACATTCACCCCCTTTTTAAAAAAGAGTCCGGCGGGGGTAGCCTGATACTACAAACATGGCAACTTGGTAGAATTAGTTATGGAGGTACCGTAATACCTCCGTACAGCGTTTTGTAACTTTACAATTCTAGTAACTATTTACAATTTATGATTTAATTTTACAATTTAAAATGAAGCAATCAGTCGATCGGGGGCCCTGGTCGTCCTCTGTGATCGATGGAGCTTTGGTGGTGATTCCGGTGGAGGCTCGGGCGTCTGTGACTCCGGGAGCGTGGCCTCGATCTCTGTGGCAGCTTCGACACCCCTAGACAGCGCTGGTGGGGATAACGGTGACCTGGGAAGGGTGCGTTGGTGGGTGGGGGGGCTTAGACGGGGCCGGCGGAAGGACCGATCATCCTGTAAGGTGCCCTGATGGAAGGGAGGGTGGGACTGGTGGCTGAGGTGTGCGTGGGGCTCTGGCGGGCGTCAGATCTCGTAGGGAGACAGTACCTTGTCGGCTGTTGGGGTACGCCATGTAGGCGTACTGGGGGTTATCGTGGAGAAGATGGACCCTCTTGACCTACGGGTCCGACTTGTGCGCCTGCACGTGTTTTCGGAGCAGGATGAGGTCGGGAGCGATGTCCCAGAGGAGGACTTCCTGGGGAAGCCAAGGAGACGTTCGTGAGGTGTCTGGTTGGTTGTGGTACAAAGCAGTGACCGGATGGAGTGGAGGGCATCCGGGAGGATTTCCTGCCAGCGGGAGACTGGGAGATTCGTGGACCATAGGGCCAGTAGGACGATCTTCCAGACCGTTCCATTCTCCTTCTCTACCTATCCGTTACCCCGGGGGATGTAACTGGCCGTCCTGCTCGAGGCGATGCCCTCGCTGAGCAGAAATTGACGCAGTTCGTCACTAATAGAGGAGGACCCCCTATCACCTATGTATGTAGGCGGGGAATCCGAACAGTGCAACGATGCTTGGGAGGGCTTTGATGACGGTGGTTGTGGTCATGCCGGGACAGGGGATGGCGAATGGGAACCAGGAGTACTCGTCAATCACGTTCAGGAAGTACGTGTTGCGGTCAGTGGAGGGGAGGGGGCCTTTGAAGTCCATGCTGAGGCGTTGAAAGGGACGGGAGGTCTTTATCTGGCCAGTAGAAGTGCGGTTTGCACTCGGCGCAGATTTGGCAGTCCCTGGTGGCTGTCCTGACCTCGATGGAGTAGGGCAGGTTGCGGGTCTTGATAAAGTGGAAAAAGTGAGTGACCCCCGGGTGGCACAGGTCCTCGTGGACGACTCGGAGGCAGTCCACTTGTGCGGTGGCACATGTGCCGCTGGACAGGGCGTCAGGCGGCTCGTTTAGCTTCCCGGGACGATACAAGATCTTGTAGTTGTAGGTGGAGAGTTCGATCCTACACCGCAAGATCTTATCGTTTTTTATCTTGCGTCAGACGCGTCGCTCTCGACCTGGAAGGGGAGGGACTCGTCGATGGCGTGCATCGTGGCCTTTGCAATGTCCGTTTTGATGCGGCTGAAGGCCTGGCGGGCCTCTGACAGGGGAAAGGATGTGGATTGGATCAGGGGATGGGACTTGTCCGCATAGTTGGGGACCCACTGGGCATAGTAACTGAAAAACCCTAGGCAGCGCTTCAGGGCCTTGGAGCAGTGAGGGAGGGGGAACTCCATAAGGGGGCGCATGCGTTCAGGGTCGGGTGCCTATAACTCCATTTCGCACTACGTAGCCGAGGATGGCGAGGCGGTCGGTGCTAAAAACGCATTTATCCTTGTTGTATGTAAGGTTAAGGATCTTTGCGGTCTGGAGGAATTTTTGGAGGTTGGGGTCGTGGTCCTGCTGGCCGTGGCCACAGATGGTGACATTATCGAGATATGGGAATGTTGCCCGTAAACTGACCCGGTCAACCATTCGGTCCATCTCGCGCTGGAAGACCGAGATCCCGTTGGTGACACCGAATGGAACCCTTAAGAAACGATAGAGCCGTCCGTCTGCCTCGAAGGCAGTGTATTTGCGGTCACTAGTGTGGATGGGGAGCTGGTGGTAGGCGGACTTGAGATCCACTTGAGATTACGGTAAAATGATATAGTGTAGATTTATTTGTTCTCAAGGGCAGCACGGTAGCATTGTGGATAGCACAATTGCTTCACAGCTCCAGGGTCCCAGGTTCGATTCCGGCTTGGGTCACTGTCTGTGCGGAGTCTGCACGTCCTCCCCGTGTCTGCGTGGGTTTCCTCCGGGTGCTCCGGTTTCCTCCCACAGTCCAAAGATGTGCGGGTTAGGTGAATTGGCCAATGATAAATTGCCCTTGATGTCCAAATTGCCCTTGGTATTGGGTGGAGGTGTTGAGTTTGGGTAGGGTGCTCTTTCCAAGAGCCGGTGCAGACTCAAAGGGCCGAATGGCCTCCTTCTGCACTGTAAATTCAATGATAATCTATGATTAATCTAGGACAAAGGTTCGGCACAACATCGTGGGCCGAAGGGCCTGTTCTGTGCTGTATTTTCTATGTTTTCTATGTTTTCTAAAGATCATTGCTTGAAAAAAGCGTCAAAGGTGGCCTCATCAGGAAGGTGACATCACCTTGTCCTCCCCTTCAATCCATGTCTAGGTTGCCTAGCTGAAGGAATGGAGAATCAAGGCCTCTTTGGCCTCTTTGGCCTCCCTGTCTTTCATAGTTCCTCAATGCTGCATCTATGACTTCACCTTGGGCTTCCTCCAGCTCCTCCTCAGGCCCATCACCTGAGTGCTCCCAAGCAGCCTGTGTGGCTGCCCCACAGTCTTCATCCTCCAATGTTTTCATCCTCCAATGTGTCCCCCCTTGACAGAGCCAGGTTGTGCAGAGCACACCAATAAATGAGTTGCGCTCTGGAGGATATTGAAGTGCTCCGCCGGATCAATCTAGGCAGTGGAGCCTCCTCTTGAGCAGCCTAATGGTCCTCTCAATTGCCACCCTTGTAGAGGCATGACATAGAACATACAATACAGAAGGATGCCATTTGGCCCATCGCGTCTGCACCGACTCACTTAAGGCCTCACTTCCACCCTATCCCCGTAGCCCAATAACCCCTCCTAACCTTTTTTTTTTGGTCACTCCACCTAACTTGCACGTCTTTGGATTGTGGGAGGAAACCGGAGCACCTGGAGGAAACCCCGCATACACTGGGAGAACGTGCAGACCCAGTAGGGAATCGAACCTGGGACCCTGGCGCTGTGAAGCCATAGTGCTAATCACTTGTGCTACTGTGTTATCCCCCTTTGATGGCTTTGATGACCGTGATGGTACATTTCCTCTGCTTCCTTCCTCGGGTATCTTAGTGGTGCCATGTGCCAGCTTTTCAGGGTATTGTCCTCGTCAGCCAGGAGCCAAACATTCAACTGAGGGTTGACGAGCCTTGGCACCTGGCAGTGTCACAGCATGTAGGCATCCTGGCAGCTGCCAGGGTACATGGCACAGACCTGCAAAACGTTCTGAAATGTCCACCTACCCTTGAATATTTGGGTCCCAGGCTTTGTCACCTTGTAGCCATGTCTCTTTAATGATTATAGGATTATACGTATTTACGAATGCTCCAGGCATTGAGATACAGAGCCTTTAGTTCTGAACTTTACTATTTCTACAGCTTCTAGCTTTATCTGCTAACTCACTCTCTTAACTTTGCATGTTCTGCACCCCCCCACCCCCCCCCCCCAACCCCACACCACCCCCACCACGCTGTGATGATCAGTTCCCTTATTACTACCTTACTCTCTTTACCTTGTATTCTCTCTCTTTAATTTATCACATCATAGAATTATCATAGAATTTACAGTGCAAGAGGAGGTCATTCGGCCCATCGAGTCTGCACCGGCTCTTGGGAAGAGCACCCTACCCAAGGTCCACACCTCCACCCTATCCCCATAACCCAGTAGCCCCACCCAACACTAAGGGCAATTTAGCATGGCCAATCCAGCTAACCTGCACATCTTTAAACTGTGGGAGGAAACCGGAGCACCCGGAGGAAACCCACGCACACACGGGGGAAAATGTGCAGACTCCGCACAGACAGTGACCCAAGTCGGGAATCGAACCTGGGACCCTGGAGCTGTGAAGCAATTGTGCTATCCACAATGCTACCGTGCTGCCCACATCTCCCCACACTCGATCCCTTGCCCCCACCAGTTAGGTTAAAGCCCTCTTCACTGCTTTCGTTGTCTGACTCACTAGAACGCTGGTCCCAGCGTGGTTTAAGTGAAAAATCATCCCAGTGGTACCACTCCCACTTTCCCCAGTACTGCAGCTTTGTTGCTGTTATCCTGAATGGTTTGTTCACATGTGTGCCCATATAATGGAGAAGTGTGCCACAGGAGGCTTTGAGATGAAGGATAACACCATGTTAGATGCAAGCTTTCTTTGACTGTTAATGAAAATTAATGTTTTCTTTATTCATCACAGTAAAGATCTATGGATTCTACGGATCACAGTAAATAAATAACATTGTTAATGAGAACAATAGTTAGTTTTGATTTCTCATTATAAGTGAACAAAGGTTGGGCCCTGTAATCACTTTGTCTGCCTGCAACTTTCTTCTTTTGTGCAAAGTATGCACTTAACGACACAATTTTCCAATTGAGCCTTGCCTTTCAAAATTCCCTGCTCCTGTTTTTAACTGTTTGGAAAAACAAACTCATTGCCAAGAGGCAGGACCGATTCATCTATACCTCCTGTGCTTGGTTGCAAACTTTGATTCCTGGTCTGGCAATGCCAGGAAAAAAGAAAGAATTCTTCTCCTTGTTTTCAAATCCCACCCTGGCTGTGCCTCTCCCTATCTCTGTGCAATCCCTTCTAACCATAAAACTCTCTTAGATCTCTGCACTCCTCCAATTCTGTGCGCCCCTGATTTTCTTCACCTCCTTCTTGGCCACGTTGCCTTCAGCTGCCTGGGCCCTAAGCTCTGCAATCCCCTCCCTAAATTCTCTGCCTCTCTACTTCCGTCTGGTTTCAGAAAGCTCCTTAAAAGCTGCCGCTCTTTTGTAGACGTGATCATTTTGATTGAAAATAGCTTGGCCTGAAATTTCCGAAAGAATTTGCACCAAAACCATGGTTTTCAGTGTAAACGATTGAGGAAATTGCGGAATAAAACTCTTGCCCTCAATTTTTTACTGCACGGCACCAGCGATCAGCAACGTTGTCATTAAATGGAGGAATGGGTGCAAGGGGTTGGACACCTTATTCCCCTTCCTACAGGGTAATAAGACCATAAAAGACCTGAAAATGGAGTGTGTCATCTGTGACCAGGAATTGCAATATGGTTCTTCCTCTCGCCAGCTCTCTGCCTAATAATCGATTATTTCTGAGTAGGAATCATCACTCAAGTCCCTCCTAATTGTCATGAGAATGTCACTTTAAGAAATGTTTGGCTGCTCATGTTACTGCAGTGATGTCAGCGTATGGGTGGAGCTGAGCTCTGGCTCTGCTTTTTAGTTTCACTTTGAGAAAAGCTTGGGTGTGTCTTGTGTTTTTTTGTTTTTGTTTTTCAGTATTGGAGCTGAGGCCAGACAAAGCAGGTGTACTGCTGTTCTCTCTGCCATGAAAAGACTATCTCTTGATCATTTGGTGAATTCAGAATTATGAATGTTCTCAGTAGTGAATGTAAACCTGATGTGCTTCTGTTAAAAGGTGTTTCTTTTGACTTCTGGATGTTGTTTGGGAAGTTATTAAGGATTACTTAGTGTTGTATTCTTTGGGGGTTGTATGTGAATTGATGGTTGCTAAGATGTTCACTGTATGTTTTAAAAAGGTTAACTTGAGTTCATAGAATAAACATTGTTTTGCTTTAAAAAATACTTTTCCATTTCTGCTGTACCACACCTGTAGAGTGGGCCGTGTGCTCCCCATACCACAACCTATTAAAAGTTGTGGGTCAGGTGAACTCCATGATACACTTTGGGGTTCTCTAAACCCTGGCCCATAACAAATTGGGGGCTCGAGGGGGATAAAATTGGGGGCTCGAGGGGGATAAAAGTCTATCTATTGGATTGGCTTAGTGAACTTAAAGACAGTGAGGGCTGAGCATATTGTGGTTGCTTTTCAGGTGTGGTATTCTAGTTTAAGTAGGGAGTGTGTTGTTGACAATGGCTCTTTCAGAGGCTCTGAAGTTTTTGGGGGTGGAGACGGTAACACGCAGTACCTTACGGACAGAGACTAAAAGACTGTTAGATTTGGCAAAAACATTGCAGTTACTATTACCTGACAAAATGCGAAAAGATGAGGTAATTATGGTGGTGTCTAAGCATTTAAAGTTGCCTGAGATACAGTTTGACTCATTGAAAATGGCAAAATTTAATTAGAAATTAAACAAATGGAACATGAGAGAGAATTAAAGTGGCGAAAGAATTAAAGCAGCTTTAATACAAAAGAGATAGAGAGGAAAAAGAAAGAGCAAGGGAGACACAGATCAGGGAAAAAGGTAAAGCGAGAGAGTTTGAACTTCAGAAAATGGCCATGAAACACGACAGTCAGTTAAAATTGGCAGGCGTAAAGGGAAACGTACAGTTGGATGATAGTGATGAGGATAGTGAGAAAGAGCGTCATCGTCGAAGGCTTGGTGGGGATCTATTCAAATGTGTCCAAACATTGCCAAGGTTTGATGAGAAGGAGGTAGAAGCCTTTTTCATTTCATTTGAGAAGGTAGCTAAACAAATGAAATGGCCACAGGACATGTGGGTATTACTGATTCAAACAAAGCTGATAGGTAGGGCTTGTGAAGTGTTTGCATCACTACCGGAGGAGGTATCTGGGACGTATGAGGAGGTGAAAAAACCCCATCTTGGGTGCCTACAGACAAACGTTTAGGAATTTAAGGAAAGAATTTGGTCAAACATACATGGAGTTTGAAAGGATCAAACAGAGTAATTTTGATAGGTGGATAAGGGCTTTGAAAATAGACCAAACGTATGAAGCTCTCAGAGAAATTATGCTTTTGGAGGAGTTTAAAAATTCAATTCCTGATGTAGTGAGAAGTCATGTGGAAGAGCAGAGGGTTAAAACTGCGAGATTAGCAGCAGGAATGGCAGATGATTATGAATTAGTTCATAAATCCAAGCTTGGTTTCCGACATCAGTTTCAGCCTGTGAGGGATTGAAACTGGGGACATGAGAAATACTCAAGTGGCAAAGGTGATCTGATGGGAGATAATAAGGAGAGTGTACTTCAGATTAAAAAAGAAATCCAGGAGGGTGGAAAAGAAATTAAAAGTTTCAAATGTTTTCACTGTAATAAACTAGGCCATGTAAAGTCACAGTGTTGGTTGTTGTCGATTAGCCATCACCTTTTTCCAGCTCCTCACCCGGTTCCCACGCAGCTGTATCTCCCCCAGGCGGTGCCCCCCCGCCCATCCCCTCCCATACCAGCTCCCCCCTCTCCCCAGCAGCAGCAACCCAGTAATTCCCCCCATGTTGCTCCCAGAAGTCAGCAAACTCTGGCCGACCTCGGCTTCCCCCCGTGACCTCGGCTCGCACCGTGCGACGCCCCCTCCTTCCTGCTTCTCTATTCCCGCCATGATTATCATAGCGCGGGAACCAAGCCCGCGCTTCTCCCTTGGCCCTGCCCCCAATGGCCAACGCCCCATCTCCTCCACCTCCCCTCCTCCCCCCATCACCACCTGTGGGAGAGAGAAAAGTTACCACATCGCAGGATTAGTACATAAAACTCCTCTTTCCCCCCTTTTTAACCCCCCTCTTTGCCCCCCACATTCGCCCCACCACTCTGTTCAAACGTTCTTTTTAATAACCCGCTCATTCCAGTTTTTCTTCCACAGTAAAAGTCCACGCTTCATCCGCCGTCTCAAAGTAGTGGTGCCTCCCTCGATATGTGACCCACAGTCTTGCCGGTTGCAGCATTCCAAATTTTATCTTCTTTTTATGAAGCACCGCCTTAGCCCGATTAAAGCTCGTCCTCCTTCTCGCCACCTCCGCACTCCAGTCTTGCTAAACGCGGATCACCGCGTTCTCCCATTTACTGCTCCGAGTTTTCTTTGCCCATCGAAGGACCATTTCTCTATCCTTAAAACGGAGGAATCTCACCACTATGGCTCTGGGAATTTCTCCTGCTCTCGGCCCTCGCGCCATCACTCGGTATGCTCCCTCCACCTCCAACGGACCCGCCGGGGCCTCCGCTCCCATTAACGAGTGCAGCATCGTGCTCACATATGCCCCGACGTCCGCTCCCTCCGCACCTTCAGGAAGACCAAGAATCCTCAGGTTGTTCCTCCTTGCGTTGTTCTACAGTGCCTCCAACGTTTCCACACATCGTTTCTGATGTGCCTCATGCGTCTCCGTCTTCACCACCAGGCCCTGTATGTCGTCCTCATTCTCGGCTGCCTTTGCCTTCACGACCCGAAGCTCCCGCTCCTGGGTCTTTTGTTCCTCCTTTAGCCCTTCGATCGCCTGTAGTATCGGGGCCAACAGCTCTTTCTTCATTTCCTTTTTGAGCTCTTCCACACAGCATTTCAAGAACAAAGAACAAAGAAATGTACAGCACAGGAACAGGCCCTTCGGCCCTCCAAGCCCGTGCCGACCATACTGCCCGACTAAACTACAATCTTCTACACTTCCTGGGTCCGTATCCTTCTATTCCCATCCTATTCATATATTTGTCAAGATGCCCCTTAAATGTCCCTATCGTCCCTGCTTCCACTACCTCCTCTGGTAGCGAGTTCCAGGTACCCACCACCCTCTGCGTAAAAAAACTTGCCTCGTACATCTACTCTAAACCTTGCCCCTCTCACCTTAAACCTATGCCCCCTAGTAATTGACCCCTCTACCCTGGGGAAAAGCCTCTGACTATCCACTCTGTCTATGCCCCTCATAATTTTGTATACCTCTATCAGGTCGCCCCTCAACCTCCTTCGTTCCAGTGAAAACAAACCGAGTTTATTCAATCGCTCCTCATAGCTTATGCCCTCCATACCAGGCAACATTCTGGTAAATCTCTTCTGCACCCTCTCTAAAGCCTCCACATCCTTCTGGTAGTGTGGCGACCAGAATTGAACACTATACTCCAAGTGTGGCCTAACTAAGGTTCTATACAGCTGCAACATGACTTGCCAATTCTTATACTCAATGCCCCGGCCAATGAAGGCAAGCATGCCATATGCCTTCTTGACTACCTTCTCCACCTGTGTTGCCCCTTTCAATGACCTGTGGACCTGTACTCTTAGATCTCTTTGACTTTCAATACTCTTGAGGGTTCTACCATTCACTGTATATTCCCTACCTGCATTAGACCTTCCAAAATGCATTACCTCACATTTGTCCGGATTAAACTCCATCTGCCATCTCTCCGCCCAAGTCTCCAGACAATCTAAATCCTGCTGTATCCTCAGACAGTCCTCATCGCTATCCGCAATTCCACCAACCTTTGTGTCATCTGCAAACTTACTAATCAGACCAGTTACATTTTCCTCCAAATCATTTATATATACTACAAAGAGCAAAGGTCCCAGCACTGATCCCTGTGGAACACCACTGGTCACAGCCCTTTTGCACAGAACTCTTGTTGTTCAGGGCCCCATGTTAAACTGCCACCTTCCGACGCCATCTTGGTTTTTGCTTGCCTTCCTTGCCGCTGTTCTAAAGGATCCACTGCAATCTGGCCACTTTCTCCTCCTTTTTCCATCCGTATCCAGGGGGGATTCCCTTCTGGTTTACCGCACAGTGTTTTTAGCCGTCAAAATTGCCGTTGGGGCTCCTATCAAGAGCCCAAAAGTCCGTTTCACCGGGAGCTGCCGAAACGTGCGACTCAGCTGGTCATCGCCGCACCCGGAAGCCGAGCTAGTCAATCTTTAATGGTAAGAGATGAGGAGTTATGTAGTTTGGGAAGGATGTTGCCAGAAAAGGTGGTAAAATGTGGAATTCAGGGTGAGAAGAGTAGCGTTCCATTATATAAGGTAATGTTGGAAAGTCCAGTGAAGAATGGTGAAGTTGTAGTAGGAATAACAGAGGAACTATCTTATCCAGGAATACAGTTTGTCTTGGGTAATGATATAGCTGGATCACAGGTGGGAGTGATGCCTATTGTGGTTGATAAGCCAGTGGAAAATCAGACAACTGAAGGGTTGAAGGACGAATATCCTGGGATTTTTCCGGATTGTGTAGTAACAAGGTCACAGGTTAAGACAAGAGGAGAAATCAAAGAGTGAAGATGAAGTTGAAGTGCAATTATCAGAAACTATTTTTGATCAGATGGTTGAAAAAGAACAAGTACAGGTAGAGGATGAGGCGGGTATATTTTGTTCAGGAAAATTGGCGGTTACAACAGAAAGATGTAGAAATAAAATGGATTTATCAGAAAGCATATACGGAAGAGGAATGCGAGTGTGTACCAGAGTGTTATTACTGTAAAAGTAATGTCTTGATGAGAAAATGGAGACCTTTACATATGCAGGCGGATGAAAAGTGGGCAGAAGTTCATCAAGTAGTATTTCCGGTAGGGTACAGAAAGGGGGAATTGCGAGTTGCACATGAGGTACCAGTGGGAGGTCATTTGGGAGTAAGGAAAACTCAAGCTAAAATCCAGAAACATTTTTATTGGCCTGGACTACATAAAGATGTAGTTAAATGTTGTCAATCATGTCACACATGTTAAGTGATGGGGAAACCTCAAGCAGTGATAAAACCAGCGCCCTTAATACCCATTCCAGCATTTGATGAACCTTTTACAAGGGGCCTAATTGATTGCGTAGGACCGCTTCCTAAAACAGAATGGGAATCAATATCTTTTGACGATAATGGATGTGTCTACTAGGTTTCCAGAGGCCATTCCAGTACGTAATATTACAGCTAAAAAGATTGTGGAGGAGTTACTTAAATTGTTTACTAGATATGGACTACCCACATAAATCCAATCGGATCAAGGATCACATTTTACCTCGAGGTTTTTCAAAGAAGTTATGGATAGCTTAGGAATAAAACAATTTAAATCAACTGCGTACCATCCAGAATCACAGGGAGCGTTAGAAAGGTAGCATCAGACATTAATCAGACATGAAAGACAATGTTGAGGGCTTATTGTCACGATTATCCAGAGGATTGGGATAAAGGAATTTCATTCGTACTGTTTGCAATTAAGGATGCACCTAATGAGTCACCCAATTTCAGTCCTTTTGAACTAATTTTTGGTCATGAGGTAAGAGGACTACTTAAATTGATTAAGGAAAAATTGGTGAATGAGAAATCGGAAATTAAGTTATTGGATTACGTGTCAAATTTTAGGGAACGATTAAATAGAGCAGGTGTATTGGCTAGACAACATTTAAAAGTTGCACAAAATGTGATGAAACGGGTAGCAGACAAGAAATCCAAAGTTCGTAATTTTGCCAGTGTAGATAAAGTTTTAGTGTTGTTACCAATTGTAGGTGAACCTTTAAAAGCTAGGTTTTGTGGACCTTATCAGATTGAAAGGAAATTAAGTGAGGTGAATTATGTGGTCAAAAACACCAGATAGAAGGAAGACTCACCGAGTGTGTCATGTGAATATGGTCAAAAGGTACTTTGAAAGGGAAGGAGAGAAAAAGGAGGAGGTTTTAATGATTCTAACTCAAAGTGACGAACCAAATCCAGATGACATACCTCAAATTAAATTGGAAAATGAGGATGTTCTTACAAATTGGGATAAATTGTTGAGTTACCTTCCAGAGGAAAAGCGGACTGATGAAAGAGTTATTGATATCACATGGGCAAGCCTGTAGAGATAAATTGGGAAGTACTAAAATGGCTGTACCTAATGTAGATGTGGGAAATACTGTTCCAATCAAGCAACATCCATACAGACTTAACCCTTTAAAATTGGCACAGGTTAACAAAGAGATTGAGATTATGCTTACAAATGGTATAATTGAAGTGGGTTGCAGCCATTGGAGCTCACCCATAGTGATGGTACCTAAACCAGACGGTACCCGACGGTTGTGTGTGGACTATAGAAAGGTTAATGCAGTTACAAGAATGGACTCTTATCCTATCCCATGTTTGGAGGATTGCATTGAGAAAGTGGAACAATCAGCTTTTATTTCCAAATTGGATTTGCTTAAAGGTTACTGGTAGGTACCTTTATCCAAAAGGGCGAAGGAGATTTCAACTTTTGTGACTCCAGATGGTATATACCAATTCAAAGTTATGTCGTTTGGCATGCAAAACACCAAAGCCCCATTTCAACGGTTAACGAACAAAGTCGTTTCAGGATTACCCAATTGTGCGGTATACATCGACGATCTGGTAATTTTCAGCCAGACATGGAAAGAACATTTAAAACATCTGATGGAGTTATTCGATCGACTTCAGGAGGCGGGTTTGGTGATAAACCTAGCCAAAAGTGAATTTGGAAAGGCCCAAGTCACTTTCCTTGGCTATACAACCGGACGGGGTCGAATGGTCCCACGGGATGTGAAAACAAAAAGATATTGGGGAGTTTCCGATACCCTCGACACGACGGGAAATAATGCGATTTCTTGGTATGAGTGTATTTTACCGGAAATTTGTACCGAATTTCAACAGTGTGGTCGCTCCACTGACGGACTTGCTCAAGAAGTGTAACAAATTCCAGTGGACAGGGGAGTGTCAACAGGCATTTGATGGCCTGAAGGCTGTGTTAACCACTGCTCCTGTGTTAGCCATCCCAAATTATACAAAACCATTCAAAGTGGCTGTTGACGAGAGTGATGTGGGCGTAGGTGCGGTGCTTCTACAAGACGACGACGAAGGGCTAGAGCGGCCTGTTGGTTATTTTTCAAAAAAATTGAATTCTCACCAGACAAAGTATTCCACAATTGAGAAGGAGACTTTGTGTTTGGTGCTGGCTTTGCAACATTTTCACATTTATGGGACCAGCAATCCGTATGACACCATTATATATACTGATCATAATCCGTTGACGTTTTGGAGCGATTCCGGAATAACAATGCGAGGCTGTTTCGCTGGAGTTTATTGGTACAGCCATTTCATTTAAAAATAGTACATGTGGCGGGACGAGAAAACGTGGCAGCCGATGCTTTGTCACGAATGTGATGAACGGAAGCAGATTTAGTTGGAGGATGAAGAACGAAAAAAAAATGGACTATATTATTGTACCTGTTTGCCCGTGTTGTCTTTTTTTAAATTTGTTTTTATTCAAAATTTTACAAACCACTACAGAAAGAAAGCAACAAAAACATAATAATAATAAAGAAGAGCGAAAAGCGAATTAACAACTTAACAAAACAAGGTGGGGTATCTGCCCTTTACCAGTGAAATTTATCCCCCCCCCCCCTCTGGGTTGCTGCTGCTGCTGACCTCCACTGAACCTTCTGCGAGAAAGTCAAGGAACGGTTGCCACTGCCTGGACACCCCCTGCAAAGACCCTCTTAAGGCAAACTTTATTCTTTCCAAACTTAGAAACCCAACCATGTCACTGACCCAAGTCTCCACACTTGGGGGTTTCGCGTCCCTCCACATTAACAAGAGCCGCCTCCGGGCTACCAAGGAGGCACAGGCCAAGACTCCGGCCTCCTTCGACTCCTGCACTCCCGGATCTTCTGACATCCCAAATATCACTCCCCAGCTCGGCTTTACTCGAGTGTCCAAGACCTTGGACATAGCCTTTGCAAAGCCTCTCCAAAATTCTGTAAGTGTCGGGCATGCCCACAACATATGGACATGGTTTGCTGGGCTCCCTGAACACCTCACACACCTGTCCTCCACCCCAAAGAACTTGCGCATTCTTGCCACTGTCATATGCACCCGGTGCACCACCTTATACTGAATCAGGCTAAGCCTGGCACAAGGTGAGGAGGAATTGACCCTGCCCAGGGCGTCTGCCCACAGGCCCTCACCCAGCTCCTCCTCCCACTTGCCCTTCTCCTCTTCCACCGAGGCCTCCTCCGCCTCCTGCAGCTCCTGGTATACGTCCAATACCTTTCCGTCCACTACCCACACGCCCGAGACCACCCTGTCCTGTATCCTCCAGGCCGGTAGCTGCGGAAATTCTCCCACCTGCTTCCTCACGAAAGTCTGGACCTGCAGGTACCTAAAGGTATTCCCTGGGGGCAACCCAAATTTCTTTTCCACCGCCCTCAGGCTAGCAAAAGTCCCGTCAATAAACAGGTCCCCCATCCTTTTAATACCCACTGTGTGCCAGCTTAGGAACCCACCGCCTATTCTACCTGGAACAAACCTGTGATTGTTTCGTATCGGGGTCCAGACTGAGGCCCCTACCTCCCGGCTGTGCCGTCTCCACTGACCCCAGATCCTCAATGTCGCCATCACCACCGGGCTCGTGGTGTAACATGTTGGCGGGAGCGGCAGCGGTGCCGTTATCGGTGCCCCCAGGCTAGTATCCCTGCAAGACGCCGCCTCCAACTGTTTCCACGCCGCACCCCCTCCCTCTACTACCCATTTCCGAATCAGGGATGTATTCACTGCCCAATAATAGCTGCAGAAGTTCGGCAGCACCAGCCCACCCCCACCCCGACTGCGCTCTAAGAACAGTCTCTTAACACGCGGGGTCTTGTTTGCCCACACAAATCCCGTGATAATCCTGTTTACCCGCTTGACGAAGGACTTGGGGATGAGGATGGGAAGGCACTGGAAGACGAACAAGAACCTGGGGAGGACCGTCATCTTCACGGACTACACCCTGCCCGCCAGGGAAAGCGGCAGCATGTCCCACCTCTTAAAGTCCTCCTCCATCTGATCCACCAGCCGCGCTAGATTGAGCTTGTGCAGGGCAACCCAACTCTTAGCCACCGGTATGCCCAAATAGCGAAAGCTCCTCTCCACCATCTTAAGTGGTAGCTCTCCCAGTCTCTTTTCCCAGCCCCTCGCATGTATCACACAATGCTTGCTTTTCCCGACATTCAACATATACCCCGAAAAGTCCCCGAAATCTTTAAGGATCTGCATGACCTCCCCCATCCCCACCACCGGATCCGAAATGTACAGGAGCAGGTCATCCGCAGACAGTGAAACCTGATGCTCCCCCCCCCCCCACCCCTCGAACTAGCCCCCTCCAGTTTCTAGACTCCCTCAATGCCATGGCCAGCGGGTTGATTGCCAGGGCAAACATCAGGGGGGACAGGGGGCACCCCTGCCTCGTCCCTCGATGAAACCTAAAGTATTCCGACCGCAGCCGGTTTGTCGACACACTCGCTACAGGGGCCTGAGACAACAATTTAACCCACCCTGTAAATTCCTCTCCAAACCCAAATCTGCCTAACACTTCTCACAGGTACTCCCACTCCACCCGATCGAAGGCTTTCTCCGCGTCCTTTGCCGCACCAGTTCTGCATTCCCCCCCTTCTGAGGGCATCATGATCACATTCAGGAGCCTCCGCACTTTCGTGTTCAACTGCCTGCCCTTCACAAACCCCGTCTGATCCTCATTGATCACTCCCGGGACACAGTCCTCAATTCCGGTGGCCAGGATCTTGGACAACAGTTTGGCATCTACATTAAGGAGCAAAATCGGCCTGTAGGAGCCACATTGCAACGGGTCCTTATCTCGCTTAAGGATGAGCGAGATGCCTGCGATATCGACGGGGGAAGGATTCCCTTTTCCTTAGCCTCGTTGAAGGTTCTGAACAATAACGGGCCCAACAGCTCTGAGAATTTCCTGTAAAATTCTACAGGATATCCGTCCGGTCCCGGGGCCTTGCCCGACTGCATACCCTCCAAACCTTTAACCAATTCCTCCATCTCAGTCGGGGCCCCCAATCCCTCTACCCGCCCCTCCTCCACCTTGGTGAACCTCAGTTGGTCCAAGAATCACTTCTCCCCCCCCCCCCCCCCCCCGGGGCTCTGACTCATACAATTTGCCATAAAAGTCCTTGACGAGCTCAGCACCGTGTTACCCCCCCCCTTATCCCTAATTCCCCTAATCTCCCTGGCCACCTCTCTTGCACAGTTGGCGCGCCAGCACCCTGCTTGCCTTCTCCCCATACTAGTACACCGCTCCTTGTACCTTCCTCAACTGAGCCTCCGCCTTCCCCATGGTAAGCAGGTCAAACTCCGCCTGCAGACTCCGCCGCTCTTTTAACAACCCCTCCTCGGGGGATTCCGCATACCTCCTGTCCACCCTTAGTATCTCCCCCACCAACCTCTCCCTCCCCATCCTGTCCCTCTTCTCCCTGTGGGCCCTGACTGAAATTAGCTCCCCCCTGATAACTGCCTTTAGCGCCTCCCAGACCACACTCACTGAAACCTCCCCAGTATCGTTGGTCGCCACATAGCTTTGGATACACCTCCAAATCCGCCCACAGACCTCCTCATCCGCCAATAGTCCTACGTCCAGCCTCCACAGAGGGCGTTGGCCTCTCTCCTCCCCCAGCCCCAACTCCACCCAGTGCGGGGCATGGTTTGTGATCACAATGGCTGCGTACGCTACCCCCTCCGTTCTTGGGATTAGCGCCCTACTTACCATGAAAAATGCGATCTGCGAGTACCCCCCCCCCCCCCCCCCCCCCCCCCCCCCCCAAATACCAGACTGCTTGACTCCAAATCCGGAATCTTACTCGACATCCGCTTCATGAACCCTGCATCGTCCCAGTTCAGAGCTTACACATTCACTAACACCACCCGGGCCCCCTGCAACTTGCCACTCACCATAATATATCTACCCCCTTTATCCGCCACAATACCCCCTGCCTCAAATGTCACCCGCTTGCTGACCAAGATTGCCACCCCCCCCCCTGGTCTTCGCATCCAGCCCTGAGTGGAAGACCTGCCCCACCCATCCCTTCCTCAGCCTGGTTTGATCTTCGACCTTCAGATGTGTCTCTTGTAGCATGGCTATGTCTGCCTTTAACCCCCTTAAGTGCGAACACACATGAGCCCTCTTGACCGTCCCATTCAGGCCCCTCACGTTCCACGTGATCAGCCTGGTCGGCGGGGGTTAACTACCCCCCCCCGCCCCCGGGCCGACTAGCCATCTCCTTTTTTAGGCCAGGCCAGCCACGTGCCCGCGCCTCCCGCACATTCCAGCTCCCCAGCTGGAGGCTCCCCGTCCCGACTCTCCCCTTTACTCCGAAAATTGATTCCCCTCCAGTCAGCAAAGCAGCATCCCAGCCCCCCCTCAACCCCCACCACCCTAGTCAAGCATTCGCTTAACCCCCCTTTCCCCCCCCCCCCATTGCACTCCCGCAAGTCAGCTGACCCATGCTGACCCCGGCCGCTCCCGCCTCTACCTCCAATCCCCCTGTTGGCTCCCTCTATGGGTCTCCAGCCTCTTCCCCCCCCCCCCCCCCCAAGCTATGTGAGGTGAAGAGAGTCCCCGTCCCCCCCCCAACCCCCTACATTCTGTGAGTACAGAGAAAAAACGCAACTCTCTCAAACAAACAAACTTTGGGTGCTAACCCCAACTTTGAGCGTATAAACTTCTCTTACTGTCTGGCCCAACCCCATCACCTGTGACGCAGCTCTTCCCCGACTGCGACCCAGCCCAGAACCTCGAGGGCCCAGGGCAAAGGGGGCAACAAAAACAAACGAGAACACAGGGGAAAAACCCAACATAACACCGCCCCCACCAGCATGCCCCAACAACATACTGCAGTCCATTAGTTAGAGTCCAGCTTCTCGTTCTTTATAAAAGTCCACGCCTCATCCGGCGTCTCAAAATTGTGGTGCCGGTCCTGATATGTAACCCACAGCCTCGCCGGTTGTAACAGCCTGAACTTCACCCCTTTGCTGTGGAGGGCCGCCTTGTCCCGGTTGAATCCCGCAAACCTCTTGGCCAGCTCTGCACCCCAGTCCTGGGAAATACGGATCTCGCAGTTCTCCCACCTGCTATTTCGCTCCTTCTTCGCCCATCGCAGGACACACTCCTTATCGGTGAAGTGGTGGAATCTTACCACCATAGCTCTCGGCGGTTCGTTCACCCTAGGCCTCCTTGCCAGGACTCTGTGAGCCCCATCCAGCTCCAGGGGTCACGGGAAAGCCCCTGCGCCCATCAGCGTTCCCAGCATCGTAGTCACATACCCACCAGCATCCGACCCCTCCACGCCTTCAGGGAGACCCAGAATCCGCAGGTTCTGCCTTCTTGACCTGTTTTCAAGGTCTTCCAGCCTCTCCTGCCATTTTATGTGCTGCGCCTCCACTCTAACTGCCAGGCCCAAAATCTCATCCTCGTTATCAGAGGCCTTCTGCTGCACCTCCTTGATCGCCGTCCCCTGCATCTTCTGGGTCTCCACCAACCTTTCAATAGAAGCCTTCATGGGGCTAACATCTCTGCCTTTAACTCGGCGAAGCAGCTTCTGAGAAACTCCTGCTGCTCCCATGACCACTGGGCTCACGCTGCCTGATCCCTGCTGGCCGCCATCTTGTTTTATCGCGCCCTCCAAAGCCCCATTCCTGGTCCACTACATACAGTGCTGGGTGACCCTCACTGTTTCCTTCCCACACCTGGAATCGTCGTCCAAGTGCCGCTGGAGCTCCGTAAAAGGGCCCAAAAGTCCGTTCTCAGCGGGAGCTGCCGACCGTGCGACCTACCTAGGCATAGCCGCAACCGGAAGTCGTGTGCATTTCTTAAAGGATCGTGAAAAGGTGAAAAATGAAACCACCTTGAAGTTGATGGTTTATTTTTTTTCTTGGGGAGGTGTCATGAGAATGTCACTTTAAGAAATGTTTGGCTGCTCATGTTACTGCAGTGATGTCAGAGTGTGGGTGGAGCTGAGCTCTACCTCTGCTTTTTAGTTTCACTTTGAGAAAAGGTTGGGTGTGTCTTTTTTTGGTTTCGTTTTTCAGTGTTGGAGCTGAAGCCAGACAAAGCAGGTGTACTGTTGTTCTCTCTGCCATGAAAAGACGATCTCTTGATCATTTGGTGAATTCAGAATTATAAATGTTCTCAGTAGTGAATTTAAACCTGATGTTAAAAGGTGTTACTTTTGTCTTCTGGATGTTGTTTGGGAAGTTATTAAGGATTACTTAGTGTTGTATTCTTTGGGGGTTGTATTTGAATTGATGGTTGCTAAGATGTTCACTATGTTTTAAAACGGTTAACTTGAGTTCGTAGAATAAACATTGTTTTGCTTTAAAAAATACTTTTCCATTTCTACTGTACCACACCTGTAGAGTGGGCCGTGTGCTCCCCATACCACAACCTATTAAAAGTTGTGGGTCAGGTGAACTCCATGATACACTTTGGGGTTCTCTAAACGCTGGCCCATAACATAATGAACATAACTGCCACCAATAAACCACACACAGTCAGAAATTTGCTTACTAATCCCCCTTTAACTGAGCAGAACCCGCCGCCAAATCTCCCCATGTCCTCCCAACACCAGAACCTCACCCTACTGAAGACAGTCCATGTCAGCCCTTTCCTGACATCTCTGGTGATGGCTAACCTGGTCTTCTCCCAATGGATTACCATCAACGCCCCACACCACCCGCTTACCCCTCCTAATCGGCATAAACCCAGTGCTTTGTTTAAAAACAAAGAGTTTTCTTTTAAAACTCCTCCCGTCTCCAGTTGTGAGAAAGTATTTTTTGGAATGCAGGTGCTGGTGTAGGGTTAACGTGTCAGCCAATTTGCAAGGTCCCATAAGGAACAGCGAGATAATAACCATGTTTTAGTGATGTTGGCTAAGGGGTGAAAATTGCCCAGGACGCCACCAACAACTCTGCTCTTCATTGAAATAGTGCCATGGAATCACCTCATTTGGCCCTGAGAAGTCGGAAAAAGTCTCCGTTTAATGCTGCATTTCTAACAAGGCAGCACCTCTGATGGTGCGTCATCCCTTCAGCACTGCACTGGGCTGACCCCCTAGGTTTTAGGGCTCGAGTCTGTAGTACGGGGGTCTTGCCCACAGCCTTCTAATTCAGTAAAGTGTGTTAACAACCGAGCAGCAACTTTATTGCTCGTGATAAAGCAGTAGCTAACTTGAACAGAGCCAGGGTCCCGCAAACATAATGGCGTGAATGTTACGGCCCCATGTTGTGCCTATTTTTGGCAGTGGGGTAAATTATGATGGGTGAGAATGTTCATTTTCTTTTCCATTTCAGCACAGCTCCTGAGGTCTGCCTGCGATGGATACTGGGGGAATGGCAGTGGAGGTGCCATGTGGGCCACAGGTGCCATGGGTTAGGGGTTGGCATGGGGGTGAATGGGGGGGGGGGGGAACATGTGTTAGCACGGAGGGCCCATGCGGATATGACAGGACATGGGAGTGGATGAGGGGGAACATGTGTTGGCACAGAGGGCCCGTGCTTATATGACAGGCCATGGGTGTGGGGGGGGGAGTGGGGGGGCTGAGTTGTCATGGAGGAGTGGGGGTACTGAGGGATGAGGGCTATAGGGTTCAACAGCTGCTACAACAACTGGGATGAAGCCCCAGAGAAATTACAAAACCTCTGGAAGAACTATATTTAACTCCTTCATGTGGACACATCCAAATTATTTGAATCTTGGGTTTAAATGTTGTTTTGATCATTTGACATTTTTTTCAAGAGAATATTGAAGTTCCAAAATCTCAGCATTTCTCAATAACTTAATCTCTCCACAGGGAGCTACATTGATTGGCCTCTTTCCATTTATGTTGCATTGCACCAAGGAAATGACATTGGCCAAAGTGGGTGTGTTGATGAGACTGGCGTCTCTCGTCTTGGTGACCTTCTCCACACAAACCTGGATGGTGTTTCTAAGTAAGTAAACATTCCACGATCATATCAACACTTCAACATCTTTGTGTCAAATTCCTCCACCCTGATATTGTAGCCAAGCCTTATACATGCTTCCATTCCTCCTGCTAAAGTAACAAGCAAAGGGATTGAAGCCCCTTTGTGGGACATTTCGGATCAAACATACTCCTTGGATGATCACCCTCATTTAAATTGCGGAAAGACCTGCCCTGCAGTCTCTTGAATGGGTCTGAATAATTTATCCAACTCTCCCTGAAGGAAAGGAGCCACCAGGGAATATCGCCGCCCTCCTGATTGAGAGCCTTTTTAACAAGTTTCAGTTAGATTATAACAGCCCGGATATTATAAGTGTGTTGGAATCTCTCCTCAACAATGTACCTCTCCACTGAGTGCACAAAATGGTTCTTGTTTGGATACAAAAGACTATGTGAGACAGTGGATGGGATATTTCCGACCATTCCCTCCGGTTGGATCTTCCGTCGGAGAGTGCAAACAACGGGGAACCCTGTTGACAGCGGCAAGATACCAAAGAGCACTTTAGCACGGCCAATACACATAACCTGCACATCTTTGGGCTGTGGGGGGAAACCGGAGCACCCGGAGGAAACCCACGCAGACACTGGAAGAGGGTGTAAACGCCACACAGTCACCCAAGGCCAGAATCGGGTCCCTGACACTGTGAGACTGCAGTACTAACCACTGTCCCACCGTGTCTCCCCTGCTGTGTTATTCCAATATTTATGCCATAAAAGAGCTGAACCAGCAGGAAGCATGTTCAGCACACATGCTGGATAACATCCTTTGTTTTAGTCAACATCTTTCATTACAGTCAGCATCCTTCAAAACAAAAACCCGATACTGAGAGGTGCAGATGGTGGTCACTTCCTTGCTGCATTTAATTTCCCTGATCCAGTTGACAAGTTATTTAGGGTCGTCTTTAAGGTTGGGTTGTGGTTTCTTACAATTTAGTGTCTTGCTATGGTAATATAGAAGACAGTTTCTGTTTTTCCCAGGACACCATATCCTATGCCACAGGATGTTAGTGTCCTTGAGCATACAGTTATACCCATGCATGTTTATAAATCTATAAACCTTTGACCAGCGGATGAATTCTGCTTTCAATTTTTAATCTTTACTTCGCAGGAGAATAGCTCTTATAGATCTTGTAACACCTTATTTATAGCTGGATTCTCTTATAACTTCATACTTTTGGCTGCATTGCTTCACCGGATTCTGTAAAATGTATTAAGCATTCATAATAATGTTGCCCAGTGTCATTTTCAGAATTGGATTTTTATGTTCGCAGAATTACACAGGTCCAATTAATAAGGATTATTTGATAATATATATCCTATTGGAATTAACCCATTTGCAGAAATTGATGCAGAAACCTTGAAATGCAGCTCTGAAATTTCACCTGTTTCTAAATATCAAATTGTTTTTGTTTAATTCCTTGATTCTTTAATGTGTGTGATACATGTATAAACAAACATATTACCATTTTGGAAAATGTGTACCAACTGACATTTACAAGGCTAGTTATCTATTAATTTGATGATCTGTTGAATTTTGCTGGCCGTCCTCCTTTGATTTTGGAAGTGCATAAACGGAAGATGTTCCATTATTCATGTAATGTCTGTGAACCTTCACCCTAATGAGCAAGCAGCATTTTGATGGATTCAGTGGGTGAAGGCTTCAGCAAGGATAAAGAAATAGGCGATGGGGAATTGTTGGAGAACCAGCTTATCCCACGTATATGTGGAGGATCTTTACTTGAAAGCCTAATTTGACACTGCAAGTTTAAAATCAAATAGGTGTTGGCTAAATGTGTACTGAAGTAGTGTCACGCCTGAAATGGAGGCAGTTATGAATCTTGGAATTACTCTTTGTAAAATCCCTCTGTACAATGCAAATGAGTATTAACCATGAGAAATATGAATGTCTGTACCGGCTCGCTAACAAGTTGGCTTTGCTGGTCTGTTTCAGTAAAATAAATCTGGGGTGCGAGGTACTTCCTTAAAAGGATAAGTTGCAGATTAGCCTATTAACCAATTTTCTACAGAAAAGTGTATTTTCTCCTGCTGAAGAGATATCCTGGCATGAAAAAGATAAAGGGATAATTGTTTTCATGGTCCCTTTAAAATTGAGTCCTGTCGTTAGTGCAGAGTGACCCCCATCAACCCCCCCCCACTTACCCTAGTAGACCCAGGAGAGGCTATACTAGGTTGGCCCCTGAATTTGGTGCTGTGGAATAACGTCCAGTGAGATGGGCTGTAGCTGAGCAGTGTGAATCAGTTGCGAGATTGCAAAACACAGCAGTGTGAAGTGAGCAAAGATTTTTATGCAGAAGAAGCAGATTCCAGACGAGCACCTGTGCTGGCCCTCAGTGACTCGAGCCCCGTTGCATCCAATAAATGACCTGTTCAGATCATCTGAGAAATAAAGATCGGTTTAATAATTTAAAAATTAGCGAAGACTTGAGGGAGATGATTTCCAATTTCATTCCTGGCTAGCGATCTTAAGTGAACCTATTATCAAGTTAACCCTGCTTCATTATTTAATATTAATTCTGATGCTAATGAACATGCGTTTGAGTGTCAGCTTAACTACTGAGTAATGAACAAGGCAGTAGACAGGGAGAAAGAACAAATCCTTTTCCTGAGGATGAAAGGGTGGACATAATGAAAATGTCAATCCCATGATTTATATTCAGGAATGGAAAACACAAAGTTTTTTTTTCACTTGCGAACTAGAAAAATTCAATCACCATAGATTCAACAGGGTCTCCAAAGTGTTCATTCTAATGAAGTGGAGGAAAACCGGAAAGAGCTGAAGACGGTCATCATCTCGAGCTGCGAGGAAACCATCGGCTACAAGACCAGGAATGACCAAGGCCGGTTCGACGAGAGCGACCCCATCATCCAAGACCTCATTGACAAAAAGAGGAAAGCTTTCCGTGCCTGGCAAAGCAACATAACAGAAGCAACATAACCAGCAAGGCAAAGGGGAGAACTCATCAAACAGCCAAGGCGGACGTACAAGGAAGAACTAGGGAAACCCAGATCCAATAGTGGATTGAGAAAGCTAAGGTGCTGCAACTGCACAACACCTGGGGCTTCTTCGGTGCCACCAAGGCAATGGACCCAATACCCTCAGCCTCAAATCGGTGCAAGGACAGAACCCCCTTTGGAGAGAGAGAAAACATGAGCCTTTGTGGAGAAAACATTTCAAAGGACTTCTAAACTGTGGTACAAACATAGATGAGAATGTGTTTGAGGAAATCCCCCAACTCCCCAAAAAGATGATCCTGGTCTCCGCCAAGCATGGACAAAGTCAAAGCCACAATTAAACATGTAAAGGATGGAAAAGCCGTAGGATTGGGTGGGGGCCCCTGTGGAGATTTTCAAATATGGAGGAGAAGAGATCACCCGTCATGTCAGCTGTTCCTGAAAACCTGGGTCAGGGAAGAAATTCCTGTTGACCTCTGGAATGCCGTCATCGCCACCACCTTCAAGAAAGGAGACAAAGCAGACTGTGGGCACTACCAAGGGACCTCCATACTCTCCATGGCTGGGAAGACCATCTCCCGAATCCTCGCTAGCTGCCTTCTCCCAGTCTCTGAAGAAATCCTTCCGGAAGCCAGGCTTCTGCTCAAACAGCAGACATGATTTTCACTGCTCGGCAACTTCCAAGAGAAACGCCAAGAGCAACATCAACCACTTTACATGGCCTTCATCGATCTGACTCAGTCAATTGGGAAGTGCCATGGAAGACCCTGTCAAAGGCCGTCTGTCCAGAAAATTCATCAGAATCCTCTGATTCCTCCACGACAAGATGTTGGTGGTGACGGTCCTCGCTGACAGAATTAAGACAGAAATTTATGGAGATCAAGACTTGAGTCCAGCAGGGATGTATCATTACCCCCACCTCTTTCTCCATCTTCATCACCACCATCCTTCACCTTGTTAAGAGTAAGTTTCCCAGTGAAATGGGCATCATCTACAGGATGGACGGAAAATGTTTCAACCTCCAACTAGGGAAGGGGCGGTACTGGACCTGGTATTGGGGAATGAGCCCGGCCAGGTGGTAGATGTTTCAGTAGGGGAGCATTTCGGTAACAGTGACCACAATTCAGTAAGTTTTAAAGTACTGGTGGACAAGGATAAGAGTGGTCCGAGGATGAATGTGCTAAATTGGGGGAAGGCTAATTATAACAATATCAGGCGGGAACTGAAGAACATAGATTGGGGGCGGATGTTTGAGGGCAAATCAACATCTGACATGTGGGAGGCTTTCAAGTGGCAGTTGAAAGGAATACAGGACCGGCATGTTCCTGTGAGGAAGAAAGATAAATACGGCAATTTTCGGGAACCTTGGCTGACGAGTGATATTGTAGGCCTCGTCAAAAAGAAAAAGGAGGCATTTGTCAGGGCTAAAAGGCTGGGAACAGACGAAGCCTGCGTGGAATACAAGGAAAGTAGGAAGGAACTTAAGCAAGGAGTCAGGAGGGCTAGAAGGGGTCACGAAAAGTCATTGGCAAATGGGGTTACGGAAAATCCCAAGGCTTTTTACACGTACATAAAAAGCAAGAGGGTAGCCAGGGAAAGGGTTGGCCCACTGAAGGATAGGCAAGGGAATCTATGTGTGGAGCCAGAGGAAATGGGCGAGGTACTAAATGAATACTTTGCATCAGTATTCACCAAAGAGAAGGAATTGGTAGATGTTGAGTCTGGAGAAGGGGGTGTAGATAGCCTGGGTCACATTGTGATCCAAAAAGACGAGGTGTTGGGTGTCTTAAAAAATATTAAGGTAGATAAGTCCCCAGGGCCTGATGGGATCTACCCCAGAATACCGAAGGAGGCTGGAGAGGAAATTGCTGAGGCCTTGACAGAAATCTTTGGATCCTCGCTGTCTTCAGGGATGTCCCGGAGGACTGGAGAATAGCCAATGTTGTTCCTCTGTTTAAGAAGGGTAGCAAGGATAATCCCGGGAACTACAGGCCGGTGAGCCTTACTTCAGTGGTAGGGAAATTACTGGAGAGAATTCTTCGAGACAGGATCTACTCCCATTTGGAAGCAAATGGACGTATTAGTGAGAGGCAGCACGGTTTTGTGAAGGGGAGGTCGTGTCTCACTAACTTGATAGAGTTTTTCGAGGAGGTCACTAAGATGATTGATGCAGGTAGGGCAGTAGATGTTGTCTACATGGACTTCAGTAAGGCCTTTGACAAGGTCCCTCATGGTAGACTAGTACAAAAGGTGAAGTCACACGGGATCAGGGGTGAGCTGGCAAGGTGGATACAGAACTGGCTAGGCCATAGAAGGCAGAGAGTAGCAATGGAGGGATGCTTTTCTAATTGGAGGGCTGTGACCAGTGGTGTTCCACAGGGATCAGTGCTGGGACCTTTGCTCTTTGTAGTATATATAAATGATTTGGAGGAAAATGTAACTGGTCTGATTAGTAAGTTTGCAGACGACACAAAGGTTGGTGGAATTGCGGATAGCGATGAGGACTGTCGGAGTATACAGCAGGATTTAGATTGTCTGGAGACTTGGGCGGAGAGATGGCAGATGGAGTTTAATCGGGACAAATGTGAGGTAATGCATTTTGGAAGGTCTAATGCAGGTAGGGAATATACAGTGAATGGTAGAACCCTCAAGAGTATTGAAAGTCAAAGAGATCTAGGAGTACAGGTCCACAGGTCATTGAAAGGGGCAACACAGGTGGAGAAGGTAGTCAAGAAGGCATATGGCATGCTTGCCTTCATTGGCCGGGGCATTGAGTATAAGAATTGGCAAGTCATGTTGCAGCTGTATAGAACCTTAGGCCACACTTGGAGTATAGTGTTCAAATCTGGTCGCCACACTACCAGAAGGATGTGGAGGCTTTAGAGAGGGTGCAGAAGAGATTTACCAGAATGTTGCCTGGTATGGAGGGCATTAGCTATGAGGAGCGGTTGAATAAACTCGGTTTGTTCTCACTGGAACGAAGGAGGTTGAGGGGAGACCTGATAGAGGTCGACAAAATTATGAGGGGCATAGACAGAGTGGATAGTCAGAGGCTTTTCCCCAGGGTAGAGGGGTCAATTACTAGGGGGCATAGGTTTAAGGTGAGAGGGGCAAGGTTTAGAGTAGATGTACGAGGCAAGTTTTTTACGCAGAGGGTAGTGGGTGCCTGGAACTCGCTACCGGAGGAGGTAGTGGAAGCAGGGACGATAGGGACATTTAAGGGGCATCTTGACAAATACATGAATAGGATGGGAATAGAGGGATACGGACCCAGGAAGTGTAGAAGATTGTAGTTTAGTCGGGCAGCATGGTCGGCACGGGCTTGGAGGGCCGAAGGGCCTGTTGCTGTGCTGTACATTTCTTTGTTCTTTGTTCTTTGTTCAACCGGTTGAAACCCAAAAAGAAAGCGACACTGACTTCGCTCGTGGAGCTTCCGTATGCGGATGACCTCCCCAACTCCACTCTCTCAGAAAAGATTCTCCAAGCCACACTTGACACCTTCACAAAAGCATACCAAAGAATCACTCCCAGCCTCAACCTCAAGAAGACTCGAGGGCAAGATCAGGTCTCTCCCTCTATCAATGAACTAGAAATTCAATCACTATAGATCCCCATTCCTTTTGCTGTGCATGCTGGAAAGTAGACATCAGAAGAGGATCAGTCTAGGTTTCGATAGCACATTAGGCCATGCTCACTGGAAGTAGCCTGAGGGAGAAGGTTGGGGAACTAGGCTTGTGTAGCATGGGCATTTTGAACTGTAAGCTACTGGAGGGGCTGTGGCAAATTCCAAAGAGGAAGAAAGGTAAACTTTTTTCCGGGAGTTTTCCGGGAGGGGAAGATACTACTGATGCCCCACTGGACCGTGTGACCTATTTCTGAAATCCCAGTAAAGGAGAAGATTAGCCCAATATGGTCTACCGTACACTGACTCCTATCAGATGAGTGGGACTGAAGAAAGTGAGGGCAGGGGGCTTTGTGATCACCCATCGTATTCAATCCATTGAGAGGTCAGTCAGATCTGATTCATCAGTACAGATAAATCCCGCCTCCAACTACGCTGCTATTTTTCTCCTGATTTTGCTCCTTTCTTTTCCTCGAAGGTGATGCTTCACACTCGGGTCCACTTTTAAAAGCAGGAGTGAGCCTTTCATTGCAGTTCTAGAGCTGCGAATTCTCGTGAGCATCAACAATTTATTAGCCTATGGTGTTATGGTGCCCAGACTGATCGCTTTTCTGATGCACACTTTCCGACGCGAGTTCCTGGGTAGCAAAAGGAATGCGAATCTATGGTCTACTTCCTTACTTGTAGTTCCCTATTGCCATTCTGATTGAAGCCAGCTGATGCAGCATGGAGCTGGAGCTGAACCAGGGGGTTCCCAGGTTTGTATGGTTCTGTATCCCGCCATTGTTATTGGAATTGCTGTTTTACCTCACCTAAAGCTGGTTTTGAACATTTCTGGTAATGTTACTGCAGGTTGATGGTGGCTTATCCCCCAGTGCTGCATATATGGAAAATCCGCAACAGGCTCATGGAAGAGATAGAAAGTTGGTCAGAGTGAAGGCAGTCGACGAAAAATGGAAATGGTGCTGATGCTTCTGCAAAGCTAAAACCGATGGATATGATGCCCAGGAATGATCATTTGCCCTTCCAGCGGCACATTATATTCCTAGGTGCCTATAGGGGATCTCTTGCGTTGGGAATCACATCTTAAAAAAATGTTTTTGTCCACTGGATCCTAAAGTATTTCTCAACAACAAATAAAAAGCATCTTCTTTGAAGATATAACAAACAAAGTGGATAATGGGGATCCTGTAGATCTAGTATATCTGGACTTAGGGGAGTCGTTTGATAAGGTACGACACTGAAGGTTCGATCACATGGGATTAGGGGTAATTTATTAACTTGGATAGAAGACTGGCTGGCGGACAGAAACAGAGAGTCGGGATAAATGGGTCTTTTCTGGATGGCTAGATGGAACTAATGGGGTCCCAGTGGGTTCGGTCTTTGGGGCCCCAGCTATTTATGATGTATATAAATGACTTGGATACAGGGATAGAAGGTTCTATAGCCAAATTTGCAGACAACACAAAAATAGGTGGGGCAGTAAATTCTAATGAGGACAGAAGAACCTTGCAAATGGATGTAGATAGGTTAGGAGAGTGGGCCAAAATGTGGCAGATGCAGTTTATCGTGCATAAGTGTGAGGTCATGAATTTTGGTCAGAAAAATAGGCAACCTATTATCTAAATGGGGAGAGATTTTAGGATGCTCCGATGCAGAGAGATCTGGGGTTCCTTGTTCATGAATGACAGAAAACTAGCATGCAGGTACAGCAGATAAAGAGTGTCTCCTTTTTTCAGAATTTTTTTTTTTGCATGACTAAGTAGTCAATCTCTGTATTTGCAGACATACATTTCTCCTTTTGCTGGTTAAGTTCCCAGAGGGCAGTGATATTTTACACTCAAGGAGTCGAGCTGTTTAATTTGTAAGCAATTGTTTGGTCAGA
This sequence comes from Scyliorhinus torazame, assembly GCF_047496885.1. Taxonomy (NCBI): domain Eukaryota; kingdom Metazoa; phylum Chordata; class Chondrichthyes; order Carcharhiniformes; family Scyliorhinidae; genus Scyliorhinus; species Scyliorhinus torazame. Next base: position 383,181,398 of record NC_092707.1, on the reverse strand, counting down.
CTCCGATGCCATTGCAGGCAACCCACAGACCTAGCTAGATTGGGGGCAATCTGGATTTGAATCAGAATTTTTGTTCTCTTGTATAATCGGAAAATGAAGCATTGCTAAATTTATTTATCGCAATTTTATTTAAACAGCATTTTTTTGAGTAGCAAGTTAAATTGCAGAGAAACTAATAAGATGCCTCGTGCTAACTGAGAGCCCTTAAATAAACACGGCCTGTGATATATCTCGCAGCTATTCCTGCTTAATTTACTCTTTAAAGTAATAATTTAGTTCCCAACCAACATTTATTTCTAAAACTGTTCGTTTTTGTTTTGGATTTGTTCTGGATTTTTACATTTCACAGATTTGATGCCTGTTAACTGTTCCAAAAAAATAATTGCTCACATTTAACAGTCAATTGTGGTGCTGTTTTTCAAAAACAGCTTGTGTTTGTATAGGCCCCTTAACTTAATAAAATGTCTCAAGGTGCTTCACAGGATCATTACAAGACAAAGTATCACACAGAACAGATATTAGGACAGATGACCAAAAGCTTGATCAGAGAGATGAGTCTGAAACGAGGAAAGAGGCGAAGAGGTATAGGGAGGGATAGCCGGGGATGTTCAAGCGACCATATTAAGAGGAGGGCTGGAGGAGATTACAGAGATAGGGAGGGACAAGGCCAGAATTTGAAAACCATAATGAGAATTTTATGACTGAGGCGTTGTTTTCCCTTAATCCGGTGCAGTTCCGGTGTAGTTACATTGTGTACCTTGTGTTGCCTTATTACGTATTTTCTTTTATTTTCTTTTCGTTTCATGTACTTAATGATCTGTTGAGCTGCTCGCAGAAAAATACTTTTCACTGTACCTCGGTACACGTGACCATAAACAAATCCAATCCAATCCAGTTCAGCCAAGGATGGGGGTGAAGTATGAATGGGATTTGAGCCGCTTTCGGACACGGGCAGTAGAGGTTTGGATGACCTCAAGTTTACGGAGGGCAGTATTTTAGTTGGGAGGCCTTTAGGCTTGACAGACATGCAAGTCTGACCTCCAAGGTGAGGTTTTCAATTTTGTCTGGAGTGCAGCGCGGCCGATTACACCCTGCCTGATTAGCGTTTCCATTCCACTTGGCTATTGATCTAAAAGTGCATCTTTTACAGTTCCACTCCCCCCTGATCCTCCATCACCCGAATACCATGGTAAACTGCCTGGCTAAAATTTGCATCTATTTTGCTCCACTCTTCCCCTCACCACTGCCTGACAAAGCTCCTTAGCTTAGTCCTAGGTATGGCACAATTAATAGACCATAATATTGGGAAGGGGAATCTTTCTTCCTTTGGCATTTGCTGTAGAGTTTATATAACATTGACTAATGCTTCATTGCAGTGCTGAGGGAGTGCTGTGGTGTTAGAGGTGCTAATATTTACAGGCGAGCTTAATCCGAGTTGACGCTTACTTATTATGGTGGGAATTAAGGGCGCGATTATTGACCACACCGTGTCCGACTCAGGACGATGCCTCGCGAGGCGTCATGACCTGGATCCACACACAATGGGCCAGACCCAGATTTGCATTTCAAGTGTGCAATCAAGCTCACTTGAGCTGTTTAGCACTGGTCTCTTGGGGGGGGGGGGGGGGGGGGAGACACCCAGGCGATCGGAGGCCCTTGAGTGGTCAGGCTCTGGGGAGGGCAGTACCTTGGCACTTCTGATGCCACCTGGGCACCATGGCACTACCAGCCTGGCAGGGCAGTGCCAGGACGGCAGGGCCAAGGTGCCTGGGTGGAATCTTGCCTGCACCGGGGATGGGCCCCGGCATGCTCTATCCTTATGAGGTGAGGTGTGGGAGGTTTGAGGGCCCCCTCATTGGTAAGTTGGGGCATTGGGGGGCGGGGCCCAGAGACCGTGGTGGGGGTTCACATCGGAGCCCTATTTTAAATATAGCGCTGCAATCTCTTTCTGCACTGGCGAGCAGAGCTCTTATTGCAGGAAATGGGACTACGTGCAGCCTCGGCTTGGCATTCTCACTGCGGCCCAGAAATGAAACAGAGTTCCATTTAATAGCGGGATTGTTCTCGGCGCTGGGAAACACCCAGCTAAACGCACCCGACACAGGACATCACTCTCAAAGGATCCCACTTTTTTGAGGAAGGGCAGGGAATTCTGGTGATCTGATCAGCATTTGTTCCTTAACAGCTGCAGACTTGCGCTTTCTTTAGGTGAAAATTGATAGCAATATGCGTAAATCCTCTTGGGATTTCCCCCCCCCCCCTCCCCCAAACCATGGATGTTGAGGCAAATGGATTTATAGATCCTGAGTTCATGTCTCACTCCATTTTATTTAATTTTGGGCAGACATTTCCTGTCCCCAAGAACACCTCTGGTGGTTATTTAGTCTTGTTTTCCTTGGTACAATAGGATCCCTCCAAGTAATAAGGTGAAGCATTCAGCATGCGTGAGGACATGTGATTAGAAGCTCGGTAAAAGGTGGAACAATGAAAATCGAAGCCAGAACAGGAGGAGCGGAGAGATCTTGGAAGGTTGCAATTCCTTGCATTAGCATCGCATAGGCTTTACAGATCTCTTACATGTGTTTCAGATTCTTGTGCCAAGGTGGCCTGATGTTGAAACAGGAGGTTAATACTGACCCTTTTGTCATGGATAAATCCAATCTACTTCCTTTGCAGTGCTGCTTTCTCACTACAATGTTCTGGATGGTGTGCTGTGCGAAATGTTGGAATCTAATTAAGAATGTTTTCCGGTTATGTTATAACAACATTTACTGGAAGTCTGTTGGCATGGCTGATGCTTACTTTGAACTTGGTGAGCGATTGAATATTCAGGATAGACAAACTTGCAGATACTTGATAATGTACGATACATGAAAAAGTCCACTTTGAAGATATTTTGGCACAGACAGAGAATGAAGCTAGAGAACATTTTGAGGTTAGGCAGGGGCCGTGAATAATTTTCTTATGTAACCAATAAAATGCTTTCATGAACATCTTCAGAAGTAGAAGGTCAGATGTGTGCTATGGTGCAGATGGTTACAAATGCTTCTGAGGAAAAAGGAGGGGAGGGTATTTGGAAATACTAATTATTGTATTACAGGAACCGGTTCATAGATTCAACCTATTCATGTGCGCCGAAGTAAAATTGATGTTGCGTCACCAGGAATTCTTGGATTGTAAATTCTAAAAGTCCTGCATCATTATAGCCAAACTATTCGTCCCACTAGTATGTTGCAGACACTTGAATTTTCATGCAGGAACTTGCCATTAATGAGCTACAAATTCTTGATGATAATCCAACATTACTTTGGAGAAAGTGAACAATCTCTCCATTTATTAGTCATTAAAAGCAATTACTTTCCAGTATTTTACAACCGGATCAGCAAGGTGTAAGTTTAAAGTGGTTGGAAAATATTTGGATTTTTGACTTTACAGATGTTGTTACTGTCGACGTTCCCTCAAACTCAATGTCACCCGTCATTCACAATAGCAGATACCTATTAATCAGTATCAATTTTTTATTTTCTGGTATCTAATTCACTATTAAGAGCACGATGTTGGTGATTATAATATAGCTGTCTTGTTGGTAACTTGTTGCACGCAGACTTGCGTGAGTCATCTCGTCTTCACTCTAGTGTCACTAATTATTGTAAACCCACTTTAGTTTACACCAAAAATGTGAATAAGCTACTGTTTTCACCACAACACTCAATTTTTCTTTTCCCCATAAAATAACAAAACACATAACTACACAGGCAAAACATGTCCTTAGCTATTCAATACTTAATTGTCTCTGTTAAGAGACATGCACATTCATACCTGATGCCTCAATCATCTGGGCTGATTATAGAGTGAGGGATCTTTGGGTGGAATTTTGCATTCCAGGGCTAAGTCACGTGGTGGGGTCAGGAACCAGGAGTGTTTCACATCGCAGATGCCAGTGGGAATTTGCACCTAATTGCCTGATGCTGGCCTATTAATTCAAATGGCGGGACGGGCTGCATAGCGCATGTCTCTCTCTGTCATTTCTGGCGTCATATTTAATAAGGCATCAACTTGTTCTTAGTTGAACCTGGAAGATCCACCTCCTGAAAGTAGAAGATCCACTCCCCACTGCTGCACCTGGTGTTCCATGATCGCTGGAACAGACAGTGCAGAATGAGGCCATTCGGCCCATCGAGTCTGCACCGACCCACTTAAGCCCTCACTTCCACCCTATCCCCGTAACCCAATAACCCCACCTTACATTTTGTGGTCACTAAGGGCAATTTTATCATGGCCAATCCATCTGCACATCTTTGGACTGTGGGACAAACCGGAGCACCCAGAGGAAACCGACACAGAAAGTGGAGGTCTTCCACACTTCACAAGATGCCACAGGCCTCCTTCCAGGTGAGTCCCGAGATGTCCACGTCGGGTTGGTAGAGACGTGTTCCGGACTGGTGTGATTTCCTGCTGGTGGCGTGGATGATTGGACGTGGGGGGCCTTACCTTATCAGCATCCCGTTAATGGGTTGCAAATCAGTTTCCTGGTGGGAATGGGGGCCGACCACAATGTGCGGGAGCGCATGTTCCCTCTGGCGTGAAATGACAGCGGGAAACAGATTTTTTTAGCTCCCCCCCCCCCCCCCCCCCCCGATTAAACCCACAGTGGAGGGGACTGGGAAATGCCACCCTTTTGGCATATTCTGACTGTATGCCCATCAGGGAGGTGTGAAAAAACAATATGAATGTCCTCAGGCCTCAAGTTGCTGATGCTTGGTTTGCTGAACTGCTGAGTAAAGTTGCAGCTATGAATGAAAAACTGCCCTTTGGTCATGAAACTGCTCAGGTAGATTTAACTACCTGCTCGGCTGGACTTAACTACTGGGTGGAATATACCAGTGTTCGCCCAATAGTGCCAACTGGATGCCTGTTCCATTTTGAGGGCAAGCTGCAGGTGCCAAACAGGCACCAATTCTTTCTCCCCATGTCCCCGCAAGCTAGTTCTAATTATACTAACGTTTTCTGAACCTCTTCAGCTGTAAGGCCACATTTAGCTGAGGTCGGTAGTTAAAATGTCTTTGGGGTACTAATATTTAATTGGTCTGGATAAATCAAGGCACAATGAAGCTGCCCCAAGGTTCAAGAGGTTATTCAATGGAAGATACTGGGGAGAAATTGGCGGCAGAGCAGAAATTAAGTGGTTAAACACGGTACTTTACCCCCAGCTGGGCAGATGGAGCGAAAAACCTTTCCAGTATGTCACTTAGTTAAGCATCCTGCTGGCCATAATAAATGAACGTTATTCCATAATAAAGACAGATGACATGATCAGCTCTTAACCTCCGTCTGATATAACATGCAGAAGTAAACAATCCGAAGTCTGGCGGCTGGTTTGTCTGGTATCCCATCTTGGGAGCTGTCCTGATTGACGATCCAAATAGCTCGTCTGTCTCTGGGAGGTAACTCTTTGAATCTGACCTGACCAATGTATCAAAACCGCAATATCAATTAAAACTAAACCTGCCCTGTGGATAACATTTGCAAAGTGTTAGTTGGTTTGGACAGTTAATCAAAGAGTCTGTGATGAATGTAGGAATTTCGGATGTATTGTATATGTGTTTGGAGCAGTAAGGGTTAAAAGCCTGGGTTACTGTATGTATGACCGCTGCGGTAGTGTTTTCAAAAATCCTGATTTGCAAGACAGCTGGATTTTTTGGGGCCAGAGGTGCAATCAAAGCGTCATAAAAGTTTGGGCTAATGGATTTTTATTTAGATTAAGAGGGTTACCTGTGGAGTAGTTAATTAGAGTCACTGGGCACAATTCTCCATTCGGGAGACTATATTCTCTCGCCAGAGCTAAATTGCACCTGATTTGTGCTGGGAGTGCAAATCGGAAAGCGATTCCCAACCATTAGCCATGCAAATTTATGCATGGTTAGGATTACAAGTAAATACCATTAGTGAGCTGCCATTGTGAACAGGCAGCCCGTAGATGAGGTCCCATGGCTGACCGCCCTCCATCTCTGGGTTTTCTGGGCCCCCCCACCACAGAGACCCCCTAAATATAGAGACCCCTTAAACAAGGGGATATCCACAGAGGGTGTACAGGGGTAGTTCACAGACTTCCCCCCCCCCCCCCAAAAACAAAAAAGAAACCCCTGTCAGGAAGCCACCCCAGAAGAGAGACCCCTGTCCCTTTAAGAGATCTCTTAAAGAGTTACTCCATGGCCCATCGCATCAGGGCCACGCTTGTCAGAACCAGTAGTGATTCCTGCCGACGTGAATCCCGGCCCTGTGGACCTGGAGAATGTGGTTACTGGCCCACTAAAGTGGATGTAAATGGGTCTTCATGATCTATTTGCCTTCTCCCGCTGGTGCGATCCCAATGCCAGCAGGGGTGTTGATCCCATTTTCTTCACTCTGCTTGATTCTCTGCCTCATTGGTAATTCTGCTATTGGCGTTGCGAGCCGGAGAATTTCGCCCATTGTGTTCAGTGTAGCACGATGATGTCATTAATTGGAGGAGCCAGGGTCTGAAGCAGTCGGGGATTTTTCATGTGTTTGTTTTTTAGGCTGCAAGGTGAATTTAGACGTTTTCTGAAGAATTCAGCCATGGGTTCTGCACTATTCTGTCAGGGTGCCGCGTCTCTTTCTTTAAGCAGGCTCAGAAGATCTCTCTTTCTCAAAGTAGAGTATTCAAGACATCTCTGTGCAGCAAGTATTCCTGAGTCTGCTAAACTGTATTTAAAAGTGGATTGGGATCTGAGATGGTTTTGTTGTTTGAGTGGAAATAAAGATAGCAGTTAAGGGTTATTGTGCCATTGATTAGCATTGTGTAAGGGGTCATTGTAACCTACTTTCTTTTGTGATGTTAAAGATATTTTAATACTGTGTTTTAATATACTATAGATAAGGCAGGGAACTACACATCAGTGAGTCGCCCGTCAGTGGTAGCGAAACTATTGGAAAAGATTCATGAGGAGAAAATCTATCTCCACTTGGAGAGGCAAGATTTGATTAGGGATAGTCAGCATGGCTTTGTCAGAGGGATGTCATTCCTAACAAATTTGATTGAATTTTTTGAGGCGGTGATCAGGTGTGTAGATGGGGGTAGTGTAGTTGATGTTTATCATAGTTTATCATAGAATTTACAGTGCAGAAGGAGGCCATTCAGCCCATCGAGTCTGCACCGGCTGTTGGAAAGAGCACCCTACCCAAGGTCAACACCTCCACCCTATCCCCATAACCCAGTAATCCCACCCAACACTAAGGGCAACTTTGGACACTAAGGGCAATTTATCACGGCCAATCCACCTAACCTGCACATCTTTGGACTGTGGGAGGAAACCGGAGCACCCGGAGGAAACCCACGCACACACTGGGAGGATGTGCAGACTCCGCATAGACAGTGACCCAAGCCGGAATCTAACCTGGGACCCTGGAGCTGTGAAGCAATTGTGCTATCCACTATGCTACCGTGCTGCCCACTAGTTTACATGGATTTCAGCAAAGCCTTTAACAAGGTCCCACATGGGAGATTTATAAAGCAGGCAAATGCACATGGGAAACAGGGTAATTTGATAAGGTGGATTCAAAATTGTCTTACTTGTAGGAGACATGGGGTGATGACTGACAGCTGTTTTAGTGACTGGAAGCCAGTGTCCAGTGGTATACCACAGGGATATGTGCTGGGTCCCCTATTGTTAGCCATCTATGTTGTTTATATAAATGACAATGTGGGTGGTATGATCAGTAAGTTTGTGGATGACACAAAGATTGACCAGGTGGTTAACAGTGAGGCTGAGTGTCTTGGGTTACAGGAAGATATAGATGGGATGGTCAAATGGGCAGATAAGTGGCTGATGGAATTGAACCCTGAAAAGTGTGAGGTGATACACTTTGGAACAAGTAATGTGACAAGGAAGTATTCAGTGAACGGCATGACACGGAGGTTCCGAGGAACAAAGGGACCTTGGCGTGTTTGCCCAAAGGTCTTTGAAGCGGGAGGGAAAGTTAATCGGGTGGTTAAATAGGCATATCGGATACTTGCCTTTGTCAATTGAGGCATAGATTACAAAAGCAAGGAGGTCATGTTGGAGTAGAAGAGAACTTTGGTGAGGCCACAGCTGGAGTATTGTGTTTAATTCACGTCGCCACATTCTAGGAAGGATATGATTGCACTGGAGGGGGTGCAGAGGCGATTCACCAGGATATTGCCGGGATGGAACGTTTAAGTAATGAAGAGAAGTTGGATAGGCTTGGATTGTTTTCGTTGGAGCAGAGAAGACTGAGGGACGACCTAATCGAGTGTACTAAAGATCATTATAATAATGGGCACCACGGCGGCGCAGTGGTTAGCACTGCTGCCTCACGCCGCTGAGGACCCGGTTTCGATCTCGGCCCCGGGTCACTGTCCTTGGGGAGTTTGCACATTCTTCCCATGTCTGTGTGGGTCTCACCCACAACCCGAAAAGATGTGCAGGGAAGGCGGATTGGCCAGGCTAAATTGCCCCTTAATTGGAAAAGAAAAGAATTGGATACTCTAAATTTATTTTTAAAACTATATATATTGTTATAATGCTGGGCATGGACATGGTGGGTAGGGACCAGCTGTTAGTTAAAGGGTCAGTCACAAGGGGACACCAGTTCAAGTTGAGGTGCGGGAGGTGCGGGGGGGTTTCAGGTAAAACATTTTTACCCAGAGTGTGGTGATGGTCTGGAATGCATTGCCTGGGAAGGTGGGAGAGGTGAGCTGTCTCGCATCCTTTTTAAAAAGTACCAGGATGAACACTTGGCACATCACAACATTCAAGACTATGGGCCAAATGCTGGCAAATGGGATTAGGTAGGTAGGATGTTTTTCATGTGTTGGTGCAGACCCGATGGGCCGAAGAGCCTCTTCTGCACTGTTTTTGCCGTGATATTGGGTTTTCTGTCCAGTATCCTAGTCACTGTTGGGGTCTGGTCCGGTATCGTAATAAGCCAGAAGGTCAGGGGTTCAAGTCCGAGTTCAGTGGCTGAAGTTTTGATATGTTTTTGGCGTGGATGAGGGGTGCCTAGCCCATGCTGGTCCCCATTAAAAGCTACAATCGGCAGCCCACCTGCTAGGTATAATTAAATAATTAAGTGTTTGTTTTCAAGCCAATTGACCCCAATATTATGCTGCCCGTGCTATAACACAGGCCGGGATTCTCCCCTACCCAGCGGGGCGGGGGGTCCCGGAAGGATGGAGTGGCGGGAACCACACCGGTGTCGGGCCTCCCAAATCCGCACCTTTAGGGGCCAAGCCCTCGCCTTGAAGGTCTAGGTCCCCGGCGGAGTGGGTGGCGCGCCGCTGGCCGGTGGGAAAGGCCTTTGGCGCCACGCCAGCCGGGGCTGAAGGGACTTCGCCGGCTGGCGGAAGTCCGCGCATGCGCGGGAGCGTCAGCGGCTGCCATCGCAGAGGCTATGGCCGACACGGAAGGAAAAGAGTGTCGCCACGGCACAGGCCCGCCCGCGGATCGGTGGGCCCCAATTGCCCCGTGCCCCCCCCCCTCCCCCCAGGACCCGGTGCGATTTCTGCCCCCGCCGAATTTTCGGTGCCGGAGAATGCGGCGGCCGGCGGGGGGCGGGATTCACGTCCCCCGTCCCCCCCGGTGATTCTCCAACCCGGCGGGGGGTCGGTGAATCCCGCCCACAGTTGACGTGGGTGGGAGTGGGCAGCCTGTTTCTTCAAAAAAGTTTTTAAAAAGGCAGGAATGAAGATGGCTATTATTTTGGGAAAGAGGGGTGCCTGTTGGAAAATTCCACCCATCGATAATTTTGATTAGTAAGTTTGCTGTGATTAGTAAGTTTGCGGACGACACAAAGGTTGGTGGAATTGCGGATAGCGATGAGGACTGTCAGAGGATACAGCAGGATTTAGATTGTTTGGAGACTTGGGTGGAGAGATGGCAGATGGAGTTTAATCCGGACAAATGTGAGGTTATGCATTTTGGAAGGTCTAATACGGGTAGGGTATATACAGTGAATGGTAGAACCTCAAGAGTATTGACAGTCAGAGAGATCTAGGTGTACAGGTCCACCGGTTACTGAAAGGGGCAACACAGGTGGAGAAGGTAGTCAAGAAGGCATACAGCAAGCTTGCCTTCATTGGCCGGGGCATTGAGTATAAAAATTGGCAGATCATGTTGCAGCTGTATAGGACCTTAGTTAGTCCACACTTGATAATGTTCAATTCTGGTCGCCACACTACCAGAAGAATGTGGAGGCTTTAGAGAGGGTGCAGAAGAGATTTACTACGATGTTGCCTGGTATAGAGGGCATTAGCTATGAGGAGAGGTTGAATAAACTCGGTTTATTCTCACTGGATCGAAGGAGGTTGAGGTGCGACCTGATGGAGGTCTACAAAATTATGAGGGGCATAGATAGAGTAGATAGTCAGAGGCTTTTTCCCAGGGTAGAGGGGTCAATTACTAGGTGGCATAGGTTTAAGGTGCATGGGGCAAGGTTTAGAGGAGATGTACGAGGCAAGTTTTTTTTTTTACACAGACGGTAGTGGGTGCCTAGAACTCGCTGCCGGAAGAGGTGGTGGAAGCGGGGACGATAGTGATGTTTAAGGGCATCTTGACAAATACATGAATAGGATGGGAATAGAGGGATACAGACCCAGGAAGTGTAGAAGATTTTAGTTTAGACGGGCAGCATGATCGGTGCAGGCTTGGAGGGCCGAAGGGCCTGTTCCTGTGCTGTACCTTTCTTTGTTCTTTGATAGTAACCCCTTTCCTTCCTTCTCCCTCCCTTCCTTTTTTCCTTCCTTCTTTCCTTCCACTGCAAAGCCCATACCCCCATCCTCCTCTCACCACCTCCACTCCCAAAGAAGGTGCCCAGTCCCTCCCCGTCTAATATCCATTACTTACCTAAGTCCGAGAACCTTTTGGTCCCATGTCCTGGACTGTCCTGATGCCAAGGGTGGGATGTTCTCTCAGTGACGGGCAACGTCCTGCACTTGCTTCATTGTTGCCTCCCACAGCATACTATTGCTAAGGAGCGGACTTGCTAAAGCGACCAACGTTTTAGTCAGGGGTGAGGGAGGAGGTGGCGAGATGTATGCCCGCCGTAAAATGTAATCTCAGGATTGAGCACAAAATTCATATTGATACTTCAATGCAATACCGAGGGAGTGCTGCACTGCTGGAGATGTGCCTTTTGAATAAAATATTAAACTGAAGGCCTTATTTGTTCCTTCACATAAACAATCCCATGAGACTTGCTGTTTGTTCCCCTATTTCCTATTTCTCTTATTTTGTCGTTATCATTTTTGGTCCAAGGATCTTTAATGGAGTCATACCTTTAAGTTGTGCAGAGGAAGTGAGGAACTGCTTCAAAATAGCAGTGTTCTATAGGGTCTTAGATTTTGAACAACAGAACTCAAGACTTTATGGCACCTGAGAGATCAGAGGGATTTGGTTTGATTTGGTTGGCTGGTGGTCAATGGATTGGCCAGTCACCATCTCCTTCCTGGCAACAGACAACGATTGGCTTCTGTCAGATGGGGTTTTCAGAGGACCCAGCAGAAAGCTTCTGGACTCTGAAAGAGGAAGCTGTGTTTCTCTCTCGCTTTCTCCCATGTGTTGGCTGCTTGCTGTTACTGCGAATTTACATGGAAACCAGTGAACCCTCAACGTGGACGAATCTAACTGGAAGACTTTAAAAGTTTACTTTTTTTTTTTTAGACGGTTACATTTCAAAAACACTTGATTGGCTGTAAAATGCTTTGAGACACCCTGAAGTAAAAAAAAATGTCTGCCTCAATTTAGAAAAATAGATTTTTCTTCCTATCTCTGCAGATCCTTACAACTCCTCCCACTCTTACAGCCTGCATCAATCTAAATAAAAATTATTTATGTGCGCTAATTAAGAAAAAAGCATTAATCATGCACTTCAAATATTAATCTTTCAGGTGCTATAATGAATAGTCTTTGTGGATTCACTGGAGCTGTGCTTCAATCTGTGGCATCCAGCACTGTGGAACGGCATGAACAAGGTCAGTACTGCAGGTTTGCTTGTGAAATAATTAAATTTAATGATTTTATTATAATTCACTTTGACTTGCATTCATTATAAATGGTTTAAAACGTGATCTTAATCTCACTTTAATATTAGAGCACTAAAGATTTCAAGACTCAATATTTCCTGTGTAAATCTCAAAGTAAGTCCAGCAGAGACATGGAACAATTTATTTTCTGTTGTTCTGTACAGAAATGGTGATGTAGCCATAATCACATTGTTACCAAAACTGAAATAGGAAGGTAAAAAATCAGCTGAGTGGAAGGTCTTTCACTTCGACCCCTTCAGTCGAAAGCCAAAGGTTTTTTACAAGTAGGTTGTCCAGTTGTGAGCAAAGGCCCAAAACTCTTTTTAAAATTTTATTTAGACTTTTGGTTTTTGGAATTGCATCAATCATACTGGGAATAAACTTCTACACTACTGAAATAAGCTTGTAGTTTTATCTCCTGTTTACACAAGTTGTTTTTTTCTCTCTCCCATGTTATTTATTGTGCCTTGCCTCATATTTTGTCTTGCGTTTTGGCTCGTATGCAATGCCCTCAGTCATCTCGTCATTTGAAATGCATCATTTCCCACTCAACCATCCAGCTATTTGAATTGCCTCTACTAGTATCTGAAATGAACGGCTACTTTATCGCAAGGGTTCAGATGAACTTTTTGACATTTATATGCATCGATGATGAACCAATTCCTGTAATTTTGCCAGAAATGTATTATTCAATCATTGTTACAGACCCCTGTGTTCTGCTCTCGTGAATTCTAATTTTAATTGTGCACAGAAGCTAAAAGATAGTGATATTTCAGCTGCCATTGTGTTCCCTTGCTACTGAACACTGGCTCGGTGACTGACGATTTGATATTTCATAGACTTGTGTCCATTTTCAATTATTGACAGGTGCGATGTTTTCCTGCATGGCCTCTATAGAAACAATCTGTATTCTAATTGGGGCAACTGTATTTGATGCACTCTATCCTCAAACACTCATATCGTTGCCTGGATTTAGCTTCATTGTGATGGCAGGCTTCCAAGTGATTCTATTGATCCTCATACAGTAAGTAGCCAGTTATCTTCATGAGCTCCCCATGTGTGTGTCTGTGTGATTATATAACGTATGTGAAAACCCCTTCCAGTCGAAATAATGGATAGCGTAGTGGACCGAGACAGCCCCTTCAATAGAATCATAAGGCCGTTTGGCCCGTTGTGTCCATGCTGGCCCTGTGAAGGGACAATTCATTTAGTGCCACTCCCCTGCCTCTTCCCTATAGCCCTGCGTACCTGTCCTTTTCCAATAATGATCCCATTTCCTTGTGAAAACCTCAATTGAATCTTGCTCGATCACACTCTCAGGCAGTGCTCTCCACATCCTAACCACTTGCAGCATGAAGAAGATTTTTTCTCTTGTCAGCGTTGCTTTTTTTTGCTAATTACAGTAGATCTATATCCTCAACCCTCCACACCGTTTCTTGATTCTTCCAACAGTGGGAATGGTTTCTCCCTATTTATTCTGTCAAACATCTTTGTCAGATTTCCTCTCAACCTTCTCTTCTTCAAGATGTGGAGGTGCCGGTGTTGGACTGGGGTGGGCACAGTAAGAAGTCTTACAACACCAGGTTAAAGTCCAATCGGTTTGTTTGGAATCACTAGCTTTCGGAGGGCAGCTCTATCATCAGGTGAGTGAAGAGGTGGGTTCCACAACCACATATAGACAAATTCAATGATGCAAGATGATACTTTGAAAGCGAGTCTTTGCAGGTAATTAAGTCTGCAAAGACTTGCATTCAAAGTATCATCTTGCATCATTGACTTTGTCTATATATGTGGTTGTGGAACCTACCTCTTCACTCACCTGATGAAGGAGCTGCCCTCCGAAAGCTAGTGATCCGAAACAGCCTGTTGGACTTTAACCGGTGTTGTAAGACTTCTTACTGTTCTCTTCTTCAAGGAAGACAGTCCCAACCGATGGCTCCAGGAACGAGGACTTTCTCGTGAATCTTTGCTGCAACCTCTCCGATCACTTCACCTTCCTCCCAAAATGTGCTGCCCAGGACTGGACAGATTGTTTAGTGCCTCAAAGAGCTTTGGTAGATTTGTGTCCAGTGACCTGTCTCATAGGGACCAACACTGGCTGTCCTGAATTAAATTTGACGTTTATAAGGAAAATAATCTCATTCCCCATGAGACCCTGTGTAGATGCTCACCCACGTCTGATTTTAGCCTGCAGTAGTTCTGAAGACCTGTAACCCACATCTTGCTTCTCCACTGACTCAGCTGTTCTAGTTCAGCTCTATCCCATCCTCTTCTGCTCATTAATTTCATTAAATTCCACAGAAACAAAACCAATTTCCACTTCACTTTAATCCTCCATGAATGGTTTTCTTTCCCTCTCTTAAGTTTGCACTCCCTGTTTTAAACTTTTAAAGAGTATTTTTCTGAATTTATATGTTGTATTGCTATTTTCCACTTAAGCTCCCTGTGCATTTCGTTGCCGCCTTGCCCTCTTTTTCATTTCTAATTTTTTTTTTTTTTGGCCTCTGATATATTTTCTATGCTCCGCTTTGTTGTATTTTGCATTCATGAATTTTAGATTGGTCACATACTTATTTTGATTGGTGTGTTGATCTGCTTCACCTCCAACTTGGGAGTTTCCTGTTGTTTTACAACTGCTTGATCTGCCAGTTTTTCTCTCTGACTTAACGAGGGCGAGTTCCCTTTTTATCGAACGCAAACATTTATTTCTTCGCCGAATGTCTTTTCTCCTTTTTTGCTTTTCACCTTTTTGCTTTTTTACGTTGAATCTAATTATGTTAGGATCATTTTTTTCTTGGATAATTGTGTTGAGATCAGGAATAATGTATGGTGGAGGAATAATACAGCAACTTGTCTTTTACCCTTAGCAAGTTTATTCTTCATACAGCTCCGTTGAGTTACAAAACACCTTATGGTTCCCCCACCCCAATTGTAGCAACTCAGGGACCTCGGACGAGTGCGGTTTGGTACTGGTCCTCACAAACGGGGACAAGATGGAATGGCACTCGTGGGGGTCTCCAAGGGGATCGGAGGCCCCCAGCTGGGTAGTGCCCTGTCACTGCGGATGCCTCCTGGGTACCTTGACAGTGCCAGCCTGGCACCATAGCAGTGCCACCTGGGTGTCAGCCTGGCACTGCCAGGTGGCTGGGGCACTGTCAGGGTGGCACTGCCAAGGTGCCAAGATGTCATTTTTTTTGCACACGCACGATTGGGCCAGGATTGCCCACTGTGGGTGCTGGGGGTTATGGTGGGGGCAGAGGGACCCTCCCACAAAAGGGGCAGCACGGTAGCCTTGTGGATAGCACAATTGCTTCACAGCTCCAGGGTCCCAGGTTCGATTCCGGCTTGGGTCACTGTCTGTGCGGAGTCTGCACATCCTCCCCGTGTGTGCGTGGGTTTCCTCCGGGTGCTCCGGTTTCCTCCCACAGTCCAAAGATGTGCAGGTTAGGTGGATTGGCCATGATAAATTGCCCTTAGTGTCCAAAATTGCCCTTAGTGTTGGGTGGGGTTACTGGGTTATGGGGATAGGGTGGCGGTGTTGACCTTGGGTAGGGTGCTCTTTCCAAGAGCCGGTGCAGACTAGATGGGCCGAATGGCCTCCTTCTGCACTGTAAATTCTATGATAATCTATGAAACTCCGTCCATTTATACTGAGTTGGAGGTTGAGCCAAGAGGAAACTAGGAACAGGTGAGCCTCACGTCAGTAGTACGTAAATTATTGGAGAGAATTCTCAAGGACAGGATTTACACCCATTTGAAAACAAATGGACTTATAAGTGATAGACAGCATGGTTTTGTGAAGGGCAAGTCGTGCCTCACTAACTTGATCAGGTTTTTTGAGGAGGTGCCAAAGATGATTGATGAGGAGAGGGCGTTGGATGTTGTTTACATGGACTTCAGCCTTTGACAAGGTGGCTCATGGCAGGCTGAAATGAAAATGAAAATCGCTTATTGTCACAAGTAGACTTCAAATGAAGTTACTGTGAAAATCCCCTAGTCGCCACATTCCGGCGCCTGTTCAGGGGGGCTGTTACGGGAATTGAACTGTGCTGTTGGTCTGCTTTCAAAGCCAGCGATTTAGCCCTGTGCTAAACAGCCCCTGGCTGGTACAAAAGGTGAAGTCACACTGGATCAGAGGTAAGGTGATAAAATGGATACAGAACTGGCTCGGTCACAGAAGGCAAAGGGTAGCAGTGGAAGGGTGTTTTTCTGAATGGAAGGTTGTGACTAGTGGTGTTCCACAGGGATCTGTGCTGGGGCCTCTGGTGTTTGTAGTATACATAAACGATTTGGAGGAAAATGGAGCTGGTCTGATTAGTAAGTTCGCGGATGACACCAAGGTTGGTGGAGTGGCAGATAGTGTTGAGGATTGTCAGAGGATACAGCAGGACATAGATAGGTTGGAGACTTGGGCAGAGAAATGGCAAATAGAGTTTATTCCGACAAATGTGAGGTAATGCATTTTGGTAGGTCTAACATAGAGGGGACATATACCGTAAATGGCAAAACTCTTACAAATATAGAAAGTCAGAGAGATCGGGGATTACACATCCACAGATCTTTGAAAGTGGCAACACAGATGGACACCGTAGCCAAGAAAGCATGCGGAATGCTTGCCTTCATTGGATGGGGCAGTGTGTATAAAAACTGGCAAGTCATGCTACAGTTGTATAGAACCTTGGTAAGGCGGCACTTGGAATATTGCGCACAATTCTGGTCGTCACACTACCAGAAGGATGTGGAGGCTTTGGAGAGGGTGCAGAGGAGGTTTACCAGGGTTTTGCCTGGTCGGGAGCGTGTCAGCTATATGAAGAGGCTGAATAGACTCGGATTGTTTGAGGGGTGACCTGATAGAGGTCTACAAGATTGTGAGGGGCATGGATAGAGTGGATGGGCAGGCACTCTTTCCCAGGGTGGAAGGGACAGTCACCAGGGGGCATAGGTTTAAAGTTTGTGTGGCAAAGTTTAGAGGAGATGTGCGAGGCAGGTTTTTCATGCAGAGGGTAGTAAGTGCCTGGAACGCGTTGCCAGGGGAGGTTGTGAAAGCAGATACGTTAATGGCGTTCAAAAGGCATCTTGACAAATACATAGGTATGATGGGAATAGAGGGATGAGGCACAAGGAAGTACTGAGGGTTTTGGCCAAGGTTGGCATCATGACCGGTACAGGCTTGGAGGGCCGAAGGGCCTGTTCCTGTGCTGTATTCTTTTTAAAAATGTTTTTATTGCCATTTTAAATTCTATATACAGTTACAGATCATGTCCATCACTGTGCAGTACATGTATTATTTTCCTGTCTATTTACATTTTGTCACCCTCTTCTCAGTGCTCTGTCTGTGCGCCCCCTCCCTCCCCACCCCTCTTTTACCGTCATGTCCGCCTCGCGGGTGGGGGGGGGGTCTTCGCACCCCCCGCCCCTCTTTGTGGCGTCCCCTTCATTCCCTTAGGCTCCCCCTGCTCTTCCTCCCTCCCCCTTCCCCTGGGTTATGCATTCCTTCTGGTTTCTAGTATTCTTTCTGTTGTGTTGGGTGCTCTGGATCCGTGGAACACATACAGGTCACCAACACTTGAAATAGTGCAACACTATTTTATTGAATCATTAACTGTTGTAACATACTCTGACTGTGGGTTAACACGATAGTAGCTTTAACTAAAGACCTTTGCCTTGTCCTAACCAGTCGATGCACTCAGCACATGGTGAATATCTATGCTGCAGGCTGTGAGCTCTGTCCTCCTAGCTAGCTGCAGCTCGAATGAGCGGGAACTCTTGATGCCCCCTGTCTTTATAGTGCGTGTGCTCTAACTGGTGATTGGCTGTGGGGTTGTATGTGTTGATTGGTCCCACTGTGTGTCCATCAGTGTGTGTCTGCACCATGTCATACTGGTGTACATTATGACACTTTCTTTCTAGTCATTGTTGGCTTCAAACAGGTCTTGGAACAGGCTAACAAATTGTCCCCATGCTTTAAGGAAGCCTTGCTCCGACCCTCTGATGGTGATCTTCTCCAAGTGGAGAAATTGCGATAGGTCTGCCAGGCAGTCTGCAGCTGTCGGTGGTCCTGCTGATCACCAGCCGAGCAGGATTCTCCGGCGTGCGATTAGGGAAGCGAAAGCAAGGGTGTCGGCCCCCTTCCCCATGTGTAGGTCTGGCTGCTCCGATACCCCAAAGATTGCCACTGTCGGGCACGGCTCCACCCTCGCTCCCACAACCTTGGACATTGCCTCGGAGAAGGCTGTCCAGAGCCCAACAAATTTGGGGCAGGTTCAAAACATGTGGGTGTGGTTGGCCGGGTTCCTGTGCTGTATTGTCCTTTGTTCAATGATCATCATTCGTCTTTCACAATGCAATTAGCTTAATAATGTAATTGCCAAAGCATGCACTTGCTGATATATTGACACCTTACACTTACATTATTTATTGCCTCATTTTTCTCCCAAACTCTATCCATCACTGCTTCCTTGCTCGTATAACTAAAAACATGCAGATCTGCGAATCAGACTTGGACACATTGCAGAAACCTTGGCCATATTTTCCCATCTGACCCGCAGATCATCGAGGGTGGGATTGAAAATTTAGCGGAATGATCCGTTGACTTCAGGTGGGAGTTCGTGAGACTGGAAAATCCTGACCCTTGTCCACTTGGATAGGAAGGATATTTACGCAGAGGTCAGGAGCACTGCTCCCCAGCTTAAAGGTTCAGGGTGACCGCCCCCCGCCCCCTATCACCACCACTTGGGCCGGGAATTCCCAAGCCATTTTTACAGTCATTGGACCATTAATTACTGACTCAGTAAAGTATCAGCAGAGGTGGGTAGGTGACTGGGCTGTGGCAAGTTTGGTGGATGGGGGCATTTAATTGGCTAGGAGGTGTCAGGTGGGGAACCCACCACTTTCCCACCATCACCCTGATTAGGTCCGTGGCAGGAAGGCAATTAATTCCCACTTAAGGGACTCATCCTGCCTCTGCTAGTATTAATCCAGAATTGGGCAGGGGGTTCACTATGTGGGGAGCACAATGAGCAAAATCTGGCCTGTTTGCTTGGAAGCGACAGGTGGTTTCCACATCCAAGGGCATTCACTATTTGATTGAAGGATCTGGCATTGGGGGGAGGGTGGTGGTGGTGGGGGACCCTCTGAGAGACCCCCCCCCGCCCTTGTTGCCGACTCCATTCCCCTCCCCACAACCCTTTTCCCGTGACCCTCTTCCTGCCATCACTCGGCTGTACCTGGGTCCCTCGTTGAGCCCAGGATGGATGTGGTATCAGAAGCAGCCATTGTGCAGCTTCCACGGTGGCACTGCGGAGTAGAGCAGAACCGCTGGTCCGTAATTGGCTGGCAGCTTTCGGATGGCAGGGTTTCCGCCATCTCGGGGGCCCTTGATCTTGGGAGAAGGCCCACGTTCTGTGTACGTTGCAGTTTGGGTAATCACGGAACCAGAAGATTATAGTTTTTGCCTTTTAAAACAAATTAGGATTGTGGGGTTAACCCACCTGATTGCTTAAGGTATTTCTGCTGTTTTGTTAAATAATTCCGTTAAATAGTTCAATTCCACATTTTATCAGTCGAAACGGTGGTTAAATGTTGTTTAATAAGTTGATGGCAGCATTTATAGGGGCGGGTAAGATTCCATGAATTCGTAGGACAGTTTTCCAGAGAGACAGACAATGTGGGGGGATGGGGGGTGGTTTGCCTAATTTGCTTTTTTATTATTGGGCGGTGATGTGCCATCAACTAACTCAAGACGAGTAGTGAACGAAACTGTGGCTTTAATAAGCTAAACGGAAAGCCTCCTGGCCACTGATCCCGAACTGGGGCAGGGCCGGAGGTCAGCCACCTTTATACCGAGCCCGAGGGGAGGCGGAGCCATCAGGCAGCGGTTTACCACAATACATGTAGTACAGTAACAGTTTACCACAATACATATAATACACTAACAGTGGTTTACCACAGGCAGCTAATGTGGAAAAGGTGCTGAGTTGGTGTAGTGATCCAGAGACCACTTGGTTGCAGCTTATGGCGAAGTCATGTAGGGGGTCTGGTTTGCAGGCACTGGCGTTGGCTTCACTCCCGCTTTTGTCACCCAAATACCCTGCCCCTGGTGGTCGGATCCACTTTGAGGATATGGGGACAGTTAAGGCAACATTTTGAGCTTGGGTCTCTGTCGAAGTTGGCCCCTATTTGTACCAATCATCTGTTCAAACCAGACAAGCTAGACCCTTTGTTTAGGGAATGGGGGAAGAAAGGGCTGAAAAGATTGGGGAAATTGTTTCTGGAAGGGTGATTTTCCATCTTGGGGGAATTGAAGGTGAAATACGAGCTTGTGGGGTTGAATTTGCTACATATCTCCAGGTTTGGAATTGTATCGAAGGCCTTCCTGACATTCCCCGAGGCGTTGCCGATGTCTCTTACGGAAAGGATTCTTTCACTGGTGGGGTGGGAGGAGGGTAGCACATCTGGCATCTAAGGGTGGATCTTGTCAGAGGAAGTGGCCCCAGTGGATGGGGTGAAAGCTGGGTGGGAGGGGGAGCCGGTGCTCATAGTAGATGATGAGGTGTGGGGTAAACACATCCTTGTGTCCGAGGCTGGGCTTGATCCAGTTTAAAGTAGTCTTTAGGGCGCATCTGACTAACGTGCCGAAGAGCGCTTTTTTTTCTGGAGGTGGATGACGGGTGTGAGCGGTGTTCCAGGGGTCCAGCCAATCACATGTACGTGTTCTGGCCCTGATCCAAACTTGCAAGCTTTTTGTGACTCCTTCCTTAGCACAATATCGATGATTCTGAATGTCGAGTTGGAGCCCTGTCCTAGTTACAATATTTGGGGTGTTAGACTTGCTGGAGCGGAGGTGAATGTTCTCGGCCGTGCCTCGTTGATTGCCTGGAGGCGGGTTCTGCTGGGTCGGAGGTCTCCAACCCCACCCAGCGCCCTGGCACGGCTAGGGGACCTAATGGCGTTTCTGCACCGGGAGAAGGTCAAATACACCGTGAGGGGGGGGATCTATTGAGGGATTCGACCGGAGGTGGTGGCCTTTCATTGCCTATTCTAAAGAACTAATCTCCATCAGTTGCTAGGGGGCTAGGGAGGGTTGGGAAGTGAGGGGGGGGGGGGGGGGGGGTGTTGGGTTAGGTGGGTTTGTTTTCTTTTTAGTATTTTTTCTTGAAATGTTGCACTGGTGAATTTGTAAAAATTAACATTTTTTGTAATCGATAAAAACGAAAAACTTTAATAAAAATGTTCTTTAAAATCTTCGGTGAATATTTTTGATAACATAGTATGATTGAAATCAGATACAACAGAAACATGTTGCACAAATGGCTTAACTCTATAATGGTAATCTTTGATAAGTTTGTTTTCTTCTCGCCTGCAAACCTCACTTCCGCTGTGTTATCATTGACCTTTTCCACATGTAACATTCCAATTTCCACTTCTAGACATATCTTTTGTAAATTTATCCTTGTGCTTGTGATATCTCTGATTCCAATATTGAATAACATGTATACACCATAGTGACAACACTGACAATTTGCAATGGGATGGGGATAGTTTTGTGAGGTTGAAAACGGTGATGTAAAGTGGTTGTTGCTGTTCCTTGCATTTTTCATTGAATTTGTCGCACAGTGGAGATCACATTTGCGTTGCCTCACAAAGAGTGAAAACTGCACAGTGACTCTGGAAGGAGCTCTTTGGCCACTGGGAGGAGGTTTTTTGAGCAGAATCCTTGCAATGATCCTTCCTGTGACAGACACCACTGTAACTCCTCTGTAGTTAACGCAATTGGACTTGTCTTCCTTTGGCAAAGTGTCAGGCTCACACTGAAAACTGGAGTATAGCTTTCTAGTTGCAAGAACAATTTTCTCTCCAGATTGTGATGATTGTAGGAATTTGAGATATGTTATATGATATGTGATATGCAGTATAGCCTGGGTTAGTGTGTGTATGACTGCTGCAGTAGTTATTTTAAAAATCCTGGTTTGTAAGCCAGCTGGACTTTTCGTGAGCCAGAGGTGCAATTAAAGCATCATAAAAGTTTGGGCTGATGGATTTTTATTTATATTAAGGGGGTTCTCTTCAGAGTAGTTAATTAGTGGCATTGGGCGGGATTCTTTGTTTCAGGGACTATGTCCCCATGCCGTCATGAAAACTGTCGCCTTTACCCCAGAAAAACTGGCGTCAAATGCCACCGGCGCGATTCTCCACTCCCACGCCGGTTGGGAGAATCGCCTGGGCCGCCAAAATTTCTGGGGACGAAGGTCCGACGCCCTCCCGCGATTCTCCCAACCGGCGGGAACGGCCCGGTCGAGATTTGCGGGTCGCAGGCCGGAGAATCGCCGGAGACACCCACAATGGCGATTCTCCGGCACCCCCGCTATTCTCAGGCCTGTATGGGCCGAGCGGCCAGGCCAAAATGGCGGGTTCCCCCAGCGCCGTCCACACCTGGTCGCTGCAGTCGTGGGCGGTGCGTGAACGCTGGGGGGGGGGGGGGGGTGGCCTGTGGGGGAGCGAGGGGGGATCGTGCACCGGGCTTTACCTGGAATGTGGGGTGGCCCGCGATCGGTGCCCACCGATCGTCGGGCCGTCCTCTCTGAAGGAGGACCTCCTTCCTTCCGCAGCCCCGAAAGATCCGTCCCCCATCTTCTTGCGGGGCGGACTTAGAGAGGACGGCAACCACGCATGCGTGGGTTGGCGCCGGCCAACCCGCGCATGCGCATATGACGTCCGTTATGCGGTGCCGGCCGCGTCATCTATGCGGCGCCGCTTTTACGCGGGCGACAAGGCCTGGCGCGTGTAGATGACGCGGCCCCGATACTGGCCCATTGTCAGGGCCTGAATCGGTCGGGACCGGGGCCGTTCCGCGCCATCGTGAACCTCGACGGCGTTCACGACGGCGCGGCTACTTCGGCGTGGGAGTGGAGAATCCCGCCCTACATATTCACAGCCCTGCAGGGGGCTAGCAGGGACCCATCGTGAAACTCCCAGCTCCAGCTGAAGATACGGGCCCCCAGACTTCCGGGTCAGAGGGTGCGCATGCGCATGGCAGTGGCCTCCAGCGGCCGTACCATGCTCCATGGCGGACTCGGACTGCGATGCTGGACGGCATAAATAGTACCCCCGATCAGCCGCGTGCCCGGCCCGGACCGCCCGCCCAAAAATAGCCCGGTCCCGTATGAGGGCCCCCTCCCCCATGCCCTCTGATTGGCCCGCCCCTGACCATGGCTGCCGCGGACTGAGTCCGCAGCCGCCACGTGAGTATCGCGAACGGCAGGACCATGTTAGATCCACGCCGTCGGGACGTCAGCCGGTCGGGGGCGGAGAATAGCGGGGCGGGTCTTTGGCAATGGCCGCAGGTAGGGGATACGCGGCGTGGCCTACTCTCAGAGTACACCACTTTTCTCAGGCCGGCGAATCGAGGAACCAGCGCTGATCCCAATTCCATGCGCGGAAATGGATTCTCCGCCACAGCACCTGATGCGATTTTGGCATCTGGGTGCAGAGAATCCAGCGCGGTGTGTTCATTTTAGTGAGATGATGTAGTTAGTGGGACGAGCTGGGGTCGAAGCAGTCAGGCGTTGAGGCTCAGTTTTAGTTGGTGGCTGGAAGGCGAGCTGAGAAGGTGTTTTGAAGAAATACAGCCAGAAATTCTGCATTACTCTGACGGGGTCAGGCCTCTTTCTTTAAGGCAGTCTCAAAAGATCTCTTTCTCAACGCGGAGTATTCAAGACATCTCTGAACAACAAGTATTCCTCAGTGCTAACTGTATTTAAAAGTGGATTGGGATCTGAGATGGTTTTGTTGTTTGAGATCACTATATGGATCAGCATTGTGTAAGGGGTAATTTTAAGCTATTTTCTGTGTAATGTTAAAGATATTTTAATACCACATTCATAATGAAGTTTGTTTCGATATATCATATCCCTATTTTGTGTGAAATCACTCCTGGCATGAGGTATCCTTTCCTCAGTCTTAGAAAATTAAAATAAAATATTGGGGTTTCTATCCAGCTTCCTAGCAACTGCTGGGATCTGGGATCGTAATAAGACCGTGAGCCTCTTAAAGGGAAAAAAAGAGTGGGTGGGGTTTACACCATCAACCCGACCGTGTGGAGTTTGCACTTTCTCCTCATGACTGTGTGGGTTCCCTTCGGGTGCTCCGGTTTCCTTCCACAGTCCAAAGATGTACAGGTTAAGTGGATTGGCCATGATAAATTGTCCCTTAGTGTCCAGAGATGTGTAGGTTAGGTGAAAGGGTTATAGAAATAGGGCAGGTAAGTGGGCTTGGGTGGAGTACTCTTTCAAAGGGTCGGTGCAGATTTGATGGGCTGAATGACCTCATTCTGCACTGGAGGGATTTTATGATTCTACCCTGCCTTCAATCCAATACCAAAATCACTCTAAACTCAGTCATTGAGCTTCAATATGCAGATGATGTCTTGTGCATGTAGTCAGTTGGAAACCGAACTCCAGACCCTTGTCAACTCTTTCTCCAAAGCATGTGAGGAAATGGCTCTTTCAACACCTGAAAAACTAAGGTTATTTAAGGAAGGTTAATTAAGGAAGAACCAAGGTCCTTCCACAGCCAACTTCCATAGCAGACCCCCCCCCCCCCCCCCCCCCCCCCCCGGATGGAGATCAGCGACGAGACTCTGGGAAGCAGGGACCGTTTTCTGTGTCTTGTAAGCCTCTCGTCAACAAAGACATTGGAGGCAATGGTGAATTTTGCCATCTATGTGCCAACTCGGCCTTCGGCCGACTGAAGAAAAGAGTTTGGAGGGCCAGGATCTCAAGCCCAAGACAAAGGTACTCTCCGCACCCGTATATGCTTTTAAGACTTGGACAACCTACAGCAAGCGCCACAAAGCACTGGAAGTGCCTTCACAATATCCTGCAAATCCGGTGGCAAGGAAGATGATCTAACAGCAGTGAATGTGCCCATCATCGAGGCACTAATCACTCAAACCCAGTTCCGTTGGGCAAGACATGTCATGTTTTACACCTGACACCAGAATTCCAAAGCAACTGCTCTACTTGGAACTTGGTCGTGGCAGGAGAGATAGTGGAAATGCTTTAGGAATGTCCACCAAGCATCCCTGAAGAGATCAAACATCCCTGCCAACTGCTGGGACTCCCTGACTGAAGAAACTTTATTCAGGAAGGCTGTGAACACGTGGAGAGACTTCACTGGTAGCACCCAGAGGCAAAGTTGGGGTGTCGGAGCAAGTAAACAAATCCCCTAATCGCTCATCTGCCCGACCCTTCAGGCACCGCCTGTACTACATGTGGCCGAGACTACAGACCGTTCATTGGACTCATCAGTCATCTCGATCTGGAGTGGAAGCATGTTATCCTCGATCCTGACGGACTGTCCAAGAAGAAGAAGGCGCATGGTTGCCGAATAATCAGACCACCATGGGTCTGATTCAGAGAAGCTAATTAGAGATTTGTGGGTTATGTCAATAACAACATTACCTTTTATTTATCTAGTTTATCGAACATGATAGAAGATCCCGAGGCACTTTACAAGAATTTTATCAAACAGATTTCGACAGTAATGATGGTGTTGGAATATTCATAGACTGGGCTCGGGTTGGATCACTCTGCACACTCTGATTTTGTGAGCTTAATTTGATATTCTAACTCTTGTTTCTCATACCGCCAAGACCTGTTGTGCACACCAAATTTGGGTAGAAGTGGTTGCTGCACCTCCTGTCTCTTTTTCTCATCTGTTCTCCTTTTGTTTGTTTGGCAACCCAATTGTGTAATGGCATAAAGCCAGAGCAATACTGTCTGGGTAATGAATAGTGACAGCTAAAAACGCTGATGTGTCATAAATGTGCATGAAATCTTAAATTGCTTTCTCTCCTTCAGCAACACCTGATTGCTGCTTTTCAGGATAAATAATTTTTTTTTCCTGTCTGACTGTGCTGCATTATAACCTTGTGCCCTATTGCAGTTTGGACTATTTTGAATGTTGTTACCCAATTAAACTTAACAAGGACTGATTTATCTGATGGCCTCAGGTTTGACCAGTGAATGGCTGGGCCGT
The DNA here is from genome assembly GCF_047496885.1 of Scyliorhinus torazame. NCBI lineage: Eukaryota > Metazoa > Chordata > Chondrichthyes > Carcharhiniformes > Scyliorhinidae > Scyliorhinus > Scyliorhinus torazame. Next base: position 383,155,300 of record NC_092707.1, on the reverse strand, counting down.
GCTGGCCAGGGAGGCGCCGGGTTCAATGCGTGGCCTGTGCCAGGGCAGCTAGAGAGTGCTGCAATTGACCTTTCCGATGTGGGCGAGACTGGAGTCGAGCTCCGCTCTAGTGCCCCATTTTATTAAACGACTGGCACCTACTGTCGACTCATTCCGATGGAGGAGGCACATTCGACGCTCATCTGCTGCTGAAATCCTCACTCGTGCTCTCGTTACCTCTGGACTCGACTATTCCAATGCACTTCTGGCGGAACCCCCACATTCTACTCTCCATAAACTGGAAGTCATCCAAAGCTCAGTTGCCCGTGTCTTACCTCTCAGCAAGCACCGGTCCCCCATCACTGCTGTGTTCACTGTTTCACATTGGTTCCCACTCGAGCAGTGTTTCGATTTTAAAATTCTCATTGCTGTTTTCAAATACATAAAACGGGCTGAGAACATAGAACATACTGTGCAGAAGGAGGCCATTCGGCCCATCGAGTCTGCATCGACCCACTTAAGCCCTCACTTCCAACCTATCCCGGTAACCCAATAACCCCTCCTAATCTTTTTGGACACTGAGGGCAATTTAGCATGACCAATCCACCTAACCTGCACGTCTTTGGACTGTGGGAGGAAACCGGAGCCCCCGGAGGAAACCCACGCAGACACTGGGAGAACGTGCAGATTCCGCACAGACAGTGACCCAGCCGGGAATAGAGCCTGGGATCCTGGCGCTGTGAAGCCACAGTGCTAGCTCCTTGCGCTACCGTGCTTGCCCCTCCCTATCTCTGTATTCTCCCCCAGCTCCACAACCCTCCGAGATATCGGTGTTATTCTGGCCTCCTGTGCGTTCCAAGGTGTTCCGCTCAACCAACAGCTTTAAATCATTCACCTAGTTTGTTGCCCATTCCTCATCACTGTTGAGAAGGTGGTGGTGAGAGTGGAGAGAGTGATTTTGCTTAAGGTAATGACTGGGGTACCAATCGGGGCTGCTTTGACCTGGGTGGTGTTGAGTTTCCTGAGTGTTATTAGAACTGCACTCATCCAGGCAAATGGGGAATATTCCATTGCACTCCTGATTTGTGACTTGTAGATGGTGGACAGACTTTGGGGAGTCAGAAGGTGAGTTACTCGCTGTAAAATTCCCAGCCGAAAGCCTGCTCCTGTAGCCATAGATCTTCCCGCTGATGCAGTTAAGTTTCTGGTCAACGGCAACTCCCACATACTCCTTCCTTCTCTTTCCTTACTTTTGAGGAAGGGAGATTGGAAATTTTTCATTTTAAAATTCATTTGCAAGACTGTTTTTTTGCTGCTAATGCGGAGCTGATCAATTTTATATTTCTGCCTTATTAAACTGCTTTGCACGCTCGATAAGCCAAAGGCATTTCAGATACTGCAGTCCCCTAAATAAAAGCTGCAAGATTGCAAGTAAGATCACAAATATTGAAAGAGTGTTAAACCATGGATGGAACATTAAACTGAAGCCTCTGGGGAGAGAAGACAGGGTCTCTTTTGTTTTAAATCTCACCTAAAATACAGCACCTCTGACAGTGCAGCACTCCCTCAGTACAGCACTGAATTGTCAAGTATAAGTGAATCATATGTGTGTAGCGCACAAAGACTCCGTGAGACGAATAGAGTGAAGTCGATGAGGCTTTATTAAGCGTGTCTGTTCCCCCGCAGCTCGATAGTGACTGGCCTGCGGGGGAAGACTCCGGCTTCTTATACTCCGCCTTCAGGGCGGAGCTTGAGGTCAACGGCCAACCAGGACCCGGAATCTGTCAGCCAATGACATTAGGGCTTCCAGTCCCACATGACCCCCAATACATACTACCACATTCATCCCTTGTCAAAAATGAACCCGGCGGGGTGATGCTTCGTATGGTGGTAAGGGTTTACAGGGCTGGTCCTGGGAGGACAAAACATTCACATGGCAATACAGTATTGGACAATTTCGTCCTGTTGCAACTATATACAGAGGGTATAGGAAGAAAAGCAAAATGTTCTTGTGAACAGTGCATATTTGTTTTACATCGACGCCCCGAGTCGGTCGGGCGGTCTGGTCGTCCGTGTCGATCGCCTCGGCCCCGGCGGTGGTGGTGGTGCTTGTACCAGTGTTGTCGCCTCCAGGAGCCGTACGGTTTCAGCTCTGGCTTGATTCTTGGCCGGTGCTGAGGGGAGGGGGACCGATCCTCCTGGGAAGGGGGCGGTCGCGGGGTGCGGCGGTGGCAGGAAGGGGGGGGGTTGGGTTGATGGTGTCGGGGGGGTGTGCGTGTTGCCGGCGGGCGCCAGATCCCGTAGGGAGACCGTGTCTTGTCGGCCGTCGGGGTACTCCACGTAGGCGTACTGGGGGTTCGCGTGGAGGAGGTGAACCCTTTCGACCAACGGGTCCGCCTTATGTGCCCGCACATGCTTTCGGAGCAGGATGGGTCCTGGGGCCGCCAGCCAGGTCGGCAGCGACGTTCCAGAGGAGGCCCTCCTAGGGAAGACGAGGCGTTTGATTAGTGCTCGTACATAATAACGACCGGATGGAATGGAGAGCGTCGGGGAGGACCTCCTGCCACCGTGAAACTGGGAGGTCCCTGGACCGTAGGGCCAGTAGGACGGCCTTCCAGACCTTGCCGTTCTCCCTTTCTACTTGCCCGTTCCCCCGGGGGTTGTAGCTGGTCGTCCTGCTTGAGGCTATGCCCTTGCTGAGCAGGAACTGGCGCAGCTCGTCACTCATGAAAGAGGACCCCCTGTCGCTGTGGACGTATGCGGGGTAACCGAACAGTGTGAAGATGCTGTTCAGGGCTTTAATGTCTGTGGCCGCGGTCATGTCAGAACAGGGAATGGCAAAAGGGAAGCGGGAGTATTCGTCCACTACATTAAGAAAATATGCGTTGCGGTCGGTGGAGGGGAGGGGCCCTTTGAAATCGAGACTGAGGCGTTCAAAGGGGCGGGAAGGATGGAGTCAGGTGCGCTCCATCTGGCCTGAAAAAATGCGGCTTGCATTCCGCGCAGATGTGGCAGTCCCTTGTGACTGTACGGACCTCCTCTAAAGAATATGGGAGATTGCGGGACTTGATGAAGTGGTAAAACCGAGTGACCCCCGGGTGGCAGAGGTCCTCGTGGAGGGTTTGGAGGCGGTTAATTTGTGCGTTGGCACATGTGCCGCGGGATAGGGCATCGGACGGCTCGTTCAGCTTTCCGGGACGATACAAAATCTCATAGTTGAAGGTGGAGAGCTTGATCCTCCACCTTAAGATTTTGTCGTTTTTGATTTTGCCCCGCTGTGCACTATCGAACATGAAGGCTACCGACCGTTGGTCAGTGAGGAGAGTGAATCTCCTGCCGGCCAGGTAATGCCTCCAATGTCGCACAGCTTCCACTATGGCTTGGGCTTCCTTTTCTACTGAAGAGTGGCGGATTTCTGAGGCGTGGAGGGTCCGGGAGAAAAAGGCCACGGGTCTGCCCGCTTGGTTAAGGGTGGCCGCTAGAGCTACGTCGGAGGCGTCGCTCTCGACCTGGAAGGGGAGGGACTCGTCGATGGCGCGCATCGTGGCCTTTGCGATATCCGCTTTGATGCGGCTGAAGGCCTGGCAAGCCTCTGTCGACAGAGGGAAGGTCGTGGTCTGTATTAGGGGGCGGGCCTTGTCTGCGTACTGGGGGACCCACTCGGCGTAGTACGAAAAGAACCCCAAGCAGCGTTTCAGGGCTTTTGGGCAGTGCGGGAGGGGAAATTCCATGAGTGCGCGCATACGTTCGGGGTCGGGGCCTATTATCGCATTGCGCACTACGTAGCCCAGAATGGCTAGCCGGTCGGTGCTAAAAACGCACTTGTCCTCGTTGTACGTGAGGTTCAAGGCTTTGGCGGTCTGGAGGAATTTTTTGAGGTTGGCGTCGTGGTCCTGCTGATCGTGGCCGCAGATGGTTACATTGTCGAGATACGGGAACGTGGCCCGCAACCCATGTTGATCAACCATTCGGTCCATCTCCCGTTGGAAGACCGAGACCCCGTTTGTGACGCCAAAAGAGACCCGTAGGAAATGGTATAATCGCCCGTCTGCCTCGAAGGCTGTGTACTTGCGGTCACTTGGGCAGATGGGGAGCTGATGGTAGGCGGACTTGAGGTCCACGGTGGAGAAGACTTTATATTGGGCAATCCGATTGACCATGTCGGATATGCGGGGGAGAGGGTACGCGTCTAGTTGTGTGTACCTGTTTATGGTCTGGCTATAGTCAATGACCATCCTTTGTTTCTCCCCTGTCTTCACTACTACCACCTGCGCTCTCCAGGGACTATTGCTGGCCTGGATTATGCCCTCCTTTAGTAGCCGCTGGACTTCGGACCGAATGAAGGTCCGGTCCTGGGCGCTGTACCGTCTGCTCCTAGTGGCGATGGGTTTGCAATCCGGGGTGAGGTTCGCAAACAAGGACGGAGGTTGCACCTTGAGGGTTGCGAGGCCGCAGATAGTGAGTGGGGGTATGGGGCCGCCGAATTTGAACGTAAGGCTCTGTAGATTGCATTGGAAATCTAATCCCAGCAAGGTGGGGGCACAGAGTTGGGGAAGGACGTTTAGTTTGTAGTTTTTGAACTCCCTCCCCTGCACCGTTAGGGTAACTACGCAGAATCCCTGGATCTGTACGGAGTGGGATCCTGCAGCTAGGCAAATCTTTTGTGCGCTGGGATAGGTGGTCAAGGAACAGCGTCTTACCGTGTCGGGGTGTATAAAGCTTTCCGTGCTCCTGGAGTCGACTAGGCATGGCATCTCGTGGCCGTTTATTAGGACCGTTGTCGTCGACGTCTGGAGTGTCCGGGGCCGAGCTTGATCGAGCGTAATCGAAGCGAGCCGTGGTTGTAGTAGTGGAGAGGGGTCCGTTGTTGCCGTCCAAGATGGCGGCGGGGGTGTACAAAATGGCCGCCCCCAAGCGTCGTACAGGTCTGGGGCGGTCCAAAATGGCGGCGCCCCTCCTCCCCTCGTGGTGGCTGGGACCCAAAATGGCGGCGTCTGCGGGTCGCACATGGTGTGCTGGGGGGGCTGGGGAGCGCTAGGACCGCAAGCGCTAGGACCGCGGGCAGCTCCCTCACCGGGGACAGCGGTGGTCGGGGCCCAAGTCGGCGGGTCAGGCGTGGGGCCGCGAGCGCTAGGACCGCGCGGAACTCCCTCACCGGGGACAGCGGTGGTCGGGGCCCAAGTCGGCAGCACCGGCGGGTCAGGCATGGGGCGCAGGGTGGGGGTTAGGGTGGCGTTAGGGACGCGGAAAACTTCCTCCTCTCCGTGGAGAGTGTTGGCCGGGACCCAAAGCGGTAGCGCCGGCGGCGGGTCATACATGGGCTGCGGGGAGGGGGGTTGGGGAGCGTAGGCGGCGTGCAGGGCTCTCAGTTCTCCCGGGACCGCGGTGGTCGGGACCCAGTGCGGCTGCGCCTGCGGGTCGTACATGGCGTGCTGGGGGGGTTGGGGCGCGTAAACTGCTTGCAGGGCTCCCTGTGCTCCCGGGACGGCGGCGACCTCGCGGGACCGGCACACAACCGCATAATGGCCCTTTTTCCCGCAGCTTTTGCAGATAGCTGCGCGGGCCGGGCAGCGCTGTCGGGGGTGTTTCGCCTGGCCGCAGAAATAACAGCGGGCGCCCGCGGTGTGACTCGGCGTTTGGACCGCGAAGCCTGTGGGGTGTCCGGGGGGGGGGGGGGTAGGGGGTTTGCCGCGACGGGTACGTACGGGGCCCAATGGGTTGCCGCGCGGTCGGGGCCGTAGGCGCGTGTATTACGCGCGGCCACGTCTAGGGAGGCTGCTAAGGCCCGTGCCTCAGAGTCCTAGCGACTCTTTTTCTAGAAGTCTTTGGCGGATTTGGGAGGATTGCATACCTGCCACAAAAGCGTCGCGCATTAACATGTCCGTGTGTTCGTTTGCGTTTACCGACGGGCAGCTACAGGCTCGTCCCAAAATCAGCAGCGCGGCGTAGAACTCGTCCATCGATTCTCCGGAAGCTTGCCGTCTCATCGCGAGCTGGTAGCGAGCGTAGATTTGGTTAACTGGGCGAACGTAGAGACTTTTCAGTGATGCGAACGCCGTCTGGAAATCGTCCGAGTCTTCGATGAGGGAGAAAATCTCCGTGCTCACCCTCGAGTGCAGGACCTGCAGTTTTTGGTCTTCTGAGACTCGGCCGGTGGTCGTTCTGAGGTAGGCCTCGAAGCAAGTCTGCCAGTGCTTGAAGGCTGCTGCCGCATTCACTGCGTGGGGGCTGATCCTCAGGCATTCCGGAATGATCCTGAGCTCCATAGTCCTTTTTAGGCACGCTTAATAAATTGTAGCGCACAAAGACTCCGTGAGACGAATAGAGTGAAGTCGATGAGGCTTTATTAAGCGTGTCTGTTCCCCCGCAGCTCGATAGTAAACTGGCCTGCGGGGGAAGACTCCGGCTTTTATACTCCGCCTTCAGGGCGGAGCTTGAGGTCAACGGCCAACCAGGACCCGGGATCTGTCAGCCAATGACATTAGGGCTTCCAGTCCCACATGACCCCCAATACATACTACCACAATGTGCTCAAATCAAAGTGTTTCTTTGCCCAAGGCCAACTTACTCCATATGTTATCAACTGAGCCAAGGCTTAACCCCTATTACTAATTGGCTCCTTGACAGACATGATGAATTCAAGTTACCTTAAGCTCAACATACCGAAGATTAAAGTCCTTTTCGGTTGCAGTTTTCGGCTCGAACCCCACACAGGCCGAACCAGGTACAGCCAGGCTACACTGATTTGTTGTGACCTGCAAATTGATGTCAGGATTCTCGTCTCCAGATCCCTCCCTGGTTTGCCCCTGAACCATCTCCACCAGGACTTACTTCACAGCCCATATCCTTTCCTCCATTGATTTTGGTCTTCAGTTCTTCCATTTCTGATTGCTCTTTCATTCTCCAGTGTGTATGGATACCACACTGGTTTAGCACAGGGCTAACGAGCTGGCTTTTAAAGCAGACCAAGTCACGCCAGCAGCACGGTTCAATTCCCGTACCAGCCTCCCCGAACAGGCGCCAGAATGTGGCGACTAGGGGCTTTTCACAGTAACTTCATTTGAAGCCTACTTGTGACAAGTGATTTTCATTTCATTCAAAGGGAGTATTTTAACAATATTTAATTGATTTAACATGTCTTCTAGTCTGGTTCAGGACTTTGGAATGAAAAACATTGTGCTCCTTATATGAGCTTTACCTTCATTTGGCTCCAAGTGTTGCAAATTTTCGCAGTAGCCCCAACACCCCCACCCCTCCCCTCATCTGAGAAACACGGAGGGCAGCACGGTGGCTCAGTGGTTAGCACTGGGAATGCGGCGCTGAGAACCCAGGATTCAAATCCCGGCCCTGGGTCACTCTCCGTGTGGAGTTTGCACATTCTCCCCGTGTCTGCGTGGGTTTCACCCCCACGACTCGACAGTGTGCTGGTTAGGTGGATTGGCCATGCCAAATTGCCCCTTAATTGGGAAAAAAAAAATTATTGGGTACTCTAAATTTATCTTTTTTTTAAATCTGAGAAACAGGGAGCATGATTCTGCAGAAATAATTTTAAGTCCACTTTCAGGTGGGTTGGGCAGAGTGTTTCTCAGTGGCTGCAGCGGCGAGATTCACCTTTCCAATCACTGGCACTTTGCAGGTTTATTGGGCCTCAGGGAGTTTCTGCCTGTCAAGGCCACATTCCAGTCAATTTCCTTGCCGGCAGGAATGGCTCCTCGTAGATTGGGGGGCCATTATGACCAACAGCGCCAATCTCCGCACCCCCCCTCCATTAAGACTCTCTCCCTGCTTTATCGAGCCCCCCCCCTCCATCCCAACCACTGACGGTGCCCATCTGACACCCAAGCATCATGACACTGCCAGCCTGGCACCCTGGCAGTGCCACCCAAACATCTTAATTGTATTTGTTTGTATTACGATTTCCACCCCCCCCCCCCCCCCCCCCCCCCGCCGCCGCCACCCCACGATCTTGAATTACGTTGCTTTGTTACCTTGCTTGCCTCCTTTAGACCCACTTGACGGCCCTATCTCTCTGAGCTCACTCTCCCCTCAATTTGCGGTTTCCGTGCCTGATGTCAGAACAAAGTGAGATACATGTATCTAAAATGACAGACTGAGAGAAACTACCTGGTCATTCAAGTCTGTCCCATTCTTGATGCAGCAAAGTATTGTGACTTCCTGGCATCCTCACCCGCTCTGCCTTTTGGCTCAGATCTGGTATGTCTCTCTTGTGGGGACCATGAATTGGATTCAATTTGAATTTGAATTGTTTTTTGGAGCAGACAGAGCTGGATTAGGGGTTCGTCCCTGTCCACACTCTGAGCCCTGGCTTTGTAGCTCAGAAAAAGTAACAGGCATGTAACCTCCTGGAATGTGCTTCTGCTTGAGGCTTGCTATAAAATTACACGAACACTGGTGCAATTTTTGAGGGCTGCAGTTATGATCTATTGATACAAACATGGCAGTGCAAACCACATTGCAATTGTCCTGATGCTGCAGTTTTAAACATCAATAGAGTTCTTCACCCCGAGGCAGCATTCAGCTTTGCAAAAACCTGGGCTGGCAACAGGACAAACCTTCCTGCGCAGTAGTAAATGGAGCTCGATCATTTTGTACCTCTTTATTTTGAAGTGGTGAGGGCCCAGGGCGGGGGTGGGGTGGCGGAAGAGAGAGTCTGGGTGAGGGGTGTGAGATGGAAGAAGTGCACAACAGAATGTTAAAAATGTGTTGACAGAGTGACAAGAGAAATTCAATTAAGGTTGGACCGTGTGTGTTTTTGTGCAGCTTTAGGTGAACAGATTTATGTCTTCTGTTGACATCCAGAGATGACCTCCGATCCACTTTTTTTAAAAAGAGAAGGTGCAGGTGGAAGTATAAGCACTTCTTATGCGTACATATATGGTTTGGTTTAGTCACTATTGATTCCACCAGTAGTAGGAGGGCTGATCAGTTAAATTTCTAGGTTGATGCGTTTCAACAGACGTAGGATCTTTAAAGTGCAAAGCATTGCACAGGATTGATGCATTGTGCTTCTTTCTTGGGACTAACAGATTCTGAGGTTATATTATATACAAGTGTTTAAAGGATGGGACAGATGGGAATGGACTGTTTCCAATAGCTGGGCGATCTATTATGATGGAACGCATCAGATACAAAGCATACAGAGAGGGCAATGGAAAGTTCTTCACGCACAGAGCTGAGAGGCCCTAGAGTTCGCTTGCGGAGCCGGGAACTATTCGGTGAATTTCCCCCAAGAGCTTCCTTTGCTACCCTGATGCAACCTTGGTGGAGAACAAATTTTGTTTGCAGGCGTGTGATTTCTGCTAAACTACCACCAACGTTATGGTGATGGAGCAGGAGCGGCCCCCAAGAAAATTCACCGATATGTCAACATTCAAAATTATATTTGATCGGCAGATAACGGGATTCCGGGAATAGGGTGGATGAATATAAGCTGGGCTAAATACTTGCTTGGAGGTTAAAATCTGACAATGTACTGGTTGAACCAAATGGCCTGCTTCCATACTGTAGCCTCTGCGTGCAGAACATTTATAGTTCCGTTCATAGAATCCCTACAATGCAGAAGGAGGCCATTCAACCCATCGAGTCTGCACCGGCCCTCTGAAAGAGCAACTTAGCTGGGTCCACTCCCTGGCCCTAATTCCCTTAACCCCACCTAACCTGCCCACCTTTTGGACATGAGGTAGCGATTTAGCGTGGCCAATCCACCTAACCTGCAAATCTTTGAACTATGGGAGGAAGAAACCCACACAAACACGAGGGGAATGTCCAAACTCCACACAGACAGTTGCCCAAGGCCGGAATTGAACCCGGGTCCATGGTGCTGTGAGGCAGCAGTACTAGCCACTGTGCCACCGTGTCTGGGACTAGGTTGATTAAACTTATTGAAGCAGTTACGTAGAGTGTAGAAGCCTTGGGGAAACAATGCGCAATATGGAATTTATCATTCACTGAAGTGTTCAATAATGTTGGCCAACGAAATTCAGATTATCTAACAAACACACTCACTTTTGTTTAACATTCCACTAAAATATTATCTCCCTCTTTTAAAATAGCAATAAATTCTAACTTGGTTACTAAGCCTGCCATAAGAAATGTCCCTATTCCACAGTGCACTAATAAAGTGCCAAAGTGAAACTGATGTGTAATTAACCACAACATTGACAGCGCAAATTACACCCTCTTTAGGAAGTGGCATTTGGCAGGTGTGTTGTGTAGTTTCAGGATTCTCTAATTATACATTACCATGTGGGTAGAGAAAGAGGTATTATTGGAAAGGATAATGGCCAGAGCAATTATCAGTGCAGTGTGGGCTAGAATGCCTGGCACTAGGATGTCTGCAAAATGTCACCACCACAAACTCTTCAATGAAAAATCAATTCAGTAATCTCTTGAACACTCATTTTATTCATTAATCTTGATTCCTCCCTTCTCTTTCCTCCTTTCTCTAATCACTAGGATGTAAGAGTGGCAGCGATTGACGCACCTTCCGCTTTCCTAATTTCACCCTCCCGGCACAAAAAAAACAAAGACAATTTTCCTTTCTGCAAAAGTACTTTGCCCACCTTCTGCCTCTGTGGCCCCCACCTGCTCATCCAATAGCCAGCAATTGGCTGGCATTCAACATGTGGAATAGGGGTGGAAAGACACGGTTGCATTTCACGCCGTTCTTTGCTAACCAACTACAAAACCTGGTCGAAAGAGATGCTAACTAAAGAAACGGTTAAACACGACTTGGCCCGAATGGACGGGGAATTCACCAGCATCAAAGCCAGCCATCCACAATTTCCCTGAAATGATTAAACTCTTGGACTCTATCGCATGATCCTCATCCTGGGGCTATGGCTTATTCCCCCCGCCCCACCATTTAAACAAAAAAATTATATAGTTTTGGTGGAAAAAAAACATGCCGTTGAAGTTTTTCATTTTGCATTCATCAGGACATCTAATGCCAAAATAAGTTGGACTTTTTTTTTGTTAATGCATTTTGAGATAGTGAGTTTCCTAGTTTCCATTGGCCGAATTGTGTTTTTTTTTTTTTTGTAGGGTCAAACACAGTAACAGATGCAACAGTGAACCAATGACACCTGTCTCTCTAGTTTTGGTTGAGAAATGGCTTTGTGTTATAAAGGGCTGAAACAGATGTGCCCTGAAAGAATAAGTATAGAGTGGTGCAGAGGTGGGTAGGGGTGCTTGGTGGTGATGCCTTGTCAACTAAGCATCCCAAAGGCACCTCCTTTTGTATCTCCCTTGCATTGATTCCGTCAGTTGTGTAGAGCGTTAATTGAAGAATAGCCAAACACGAACAAATAGGGAACATGGCCTATTTAATCTTCCAGTGTGTACAATAATACCTTTCACAAAAATGATTTTTAAAAACACAATTGGATGACATTTGTATTCCAGGTGAGTGCTGCTCGTGTTGGGAGTGGAATACTTTCAACAGTTCTATAACGGTGCCGATATTGAATAATCACCGGTTAGGTGATCAGCCGCAGGATTTAATCTCCCTGCCGTGTGCCTCAACCTAGTTTTTTGAAGGTAATTTTTCTATCCTCCACTTAATCATTTTTCTGGTTTCCGTGGGCAAGGTGTCAAGTTAGAAAGAAGATAAAGACTTGCATTTATAAAGTGCCTTTCGTAACCACAGGGGTGTCCCAAAGTGCTTTCAGCTATAGGTCATTTGTATTGTAGTTTTGTCAGTGCAGACTTGATGGGCTGAAGGTCCTCTTCTGTGCTGTATAGCTCGAGGACCAAGCACGTAGAGCTGTCCAATGATCGGGGAAGGCAGTACATTAATGCAAATCCCTCTTTCCTTTTCCTCTCTCCAGCCAATTAGATACGTTTGAAATGTAACTAATTCAGTTTGTTCAGGGAAAGCCCCCATGAACAGCAATGTGACAATGACTGGATAATCTGTAATGCCAGGAGGTGATGTGGTAGCCCAATAGCATCCTTACCTCTGAGCCAGAATCTCCGGGCTCGAGTCCCACTTCAGGTGTGTTCAGAAACCAGCCAAACAGCTTGACAATCCTTCCAATGCGCCTGATGGCAAGGGGTAAGGACTGGAAGAGTTTCCAGGTCAGCCGTACTGCAAGAGGCAACCTCAAACCACCGCGTTACTTTGCTGAGCATAATCATGGACCAGTCCAGTAGACGTCTGTGGATGCCAATATCCTCTTGGGGCATGGTGCCTGAAGGAGGAGGAACTATGTTGGAGATTATCAGCATAATAGAGGCCACACTGTGCTGGGGTGTTCACAATCACCAGGAACTCCTCAGGATGTGTGATGGGACCCTGTATAACCAGCAGGTGGTGGAGAATTTAATTCCCTCAGTCTGGAATCTGCAGAGGGAAATACCACTGTGCAGCCCCAACTGTGTTTGCAGTGCATGTTAAAGGAGTTGCACCTTGAAGATAAAAACAAATCTGAATTGCATTTAATTTAATTCACATCCCTTAATTCTATTCGTGCCTGTGATGATATAATGGATGAGGGACTGAGTATCATGGAAGTGAATATCAATAAAGACAATCATTAGCCCAAGAAGACAAGTGCTTTTTCAGCATCGACTGTAAATTGTACTTGGTTCCTACACACTGGCAGGCTCATTAACTCTTCCAAGCTAGTATCTCAAATGGTCCTTGAGACTTGCTGTTAAAGTACAAGTATTCAGCAAAATCAGAAGAACAAAACTAGATTATTTGTTATCTGTAGTTTAAAGCAAAATCGACTGACTAATTCTTTCCCCACCTGCTCTTTTTCTCCTCGCCCCCCCCAACTCCCCGTCTGGATATTAGTGCTGAATGCACTCGTGCCTCTTCAAGCAAAATCCAAATGGACATGTTTAGTGTGAGCTGCGATGCCTTTAAGGCTGTGCCTGGTGTCCAATTTTCAACTGGGCTTTCCGCAACTTTCCAAATTGTTTGCTGCAAGAGAGCAGTATCCATTGTATAGACTTTGGGAATTTGGGTGATGGGGGTCACGCTTGCCGGCTGGAGTGCTGGCAGGAGTCCCATGCAGCCACTTTGTGGGACGAGTTGCCCCATTAAGAGTCAAACTGGGCAGCGGCTGGTCTTGAACCTGGGGAGAGCGCCCCGCCCCCCGAGAGCTGCTGGCCAATCAGACACTGGCAGCCCTTCATTGCTTGGCAGTGCCTGAAGACCGGGTTCACCGTGGGTCAGGTGAATGATGGGGGGGGGGGGCCTGTCGCGGAGTGGGTGGGGGGGCTGCTGAGTAGTGGGTGGGGAGAGGAGCTGTTGTGGACTGGGAGTGGGTGGGGAGGGCTGTCGAGTAGTGGGTGGGGGAGAGAAGCTGCAGCGGAGTGGGTGGGGGGCTGTCGCGGACTGGGAGTGGGTGAGGGGGGCTGTCGCGGACTGGGAGTGGGTGAGGGGGGCTGTCGTGGAGTGGGTGGGAGGGGCTGTCGCGGACTGGGTGGGAGGGGGGCGGGCTGACGCGGACTGGGAGTGGGTGGGGGAGAGGTGTTGCCAGCAAGAGCAGAAGCAGCTCCTGGTTTGGACATCTACACGCACTAGCGTGGGGACCCCGGCTGGGGGTGGGGGACTCTCCACAGCGGTGAGCCGCCCGCGCGTGGCACCACCAAGCCAACCCCTGCATCGTGTGTATCCGTTCCAAGGGCAACCCTTGTCCCTGCCCGTCTGCCCCACCGACCACCCATAACCCCCAACGACTGCCGAGGCCTCTGGCCGTGCGGCTGAAGGCTGTTGCTCATAGGGAATTGACAATTGTGGTTAAATGAGCACTTCACACAACCCAAGTGGATTCCCCTGGGTGGGCGGGGCATGTAGCATTTGGGTGTCATTCTTAGCATCCCAATCAAGCCGTGATGCCTGGACACTCTGTGCCTGAACACCGCGGGGGGCAACACCACACACGCAGCAGCTGAGATCCGAACACCCAGTGGATGGGCTCCGGCACCGGGTACATGTCCATGGCCGGAGGATGGGTGAGTGCAACGGGGAGGGGACCAGCACCCGGTCCAGGTGACTTTATGAGCGGATGTCCGGGGACAGAGTCTGGGGTCCGGTGAGAGAAGTCTGCTGCAGCCAGGAGTACGTGGACAGGAAGTTCTGGGTGGGGGGAGTCAGTGGGGGAATGGAGGGTCCTGGGGTGGGAGCCACTGCTGTTTGTCAGTCTGTACCGCCTGCCAAGCCCTTACAGATATTGAACACTATGGCAGAGATTTTGGACCCAGCAGAACTTGCCCTAATGGTGCTGCCGTTAGGCTGGTGGGCAGACGCCGAAGACGGCGGCAGCAGCAGTGTCTGCAGATGCTCGAGGCATCGGCCCATGTGCAGGATCCCGCCCATCAGGCCAGAGTGAGGACCCGCCGAGGACCTGGCTAATGACGCCAATACGGAGGCTGGAGACCGAAGCGGAGACCCGGTACAACAAGGCCCATGCGGCCACCTGGGTTGTCATAGAGCGGTGCATTGGACTCCTCAGATGCGGTTCCGATGCCTCGACTGCTCCGGTGGTGCACTCCAGTACACCCTCCGGAGGGTCGCCCGCTTTGCGGTGGTCTGCTGTGTCCTCCACAGGAGCAGGGCGATGATATGGAGGTTAGGGATGAGGAACACGTGGCCACCTCCGAGGAGGAACCGGTGTTCCAGCCGGAGGCTGCAGGACACGCGGCAGCGGCGAGGGTCCGGCAAGCTTAAGAGGGCAAGGGTGGCCTTGTACTCACCCGAATGACATAGAACGTGGCCTGGTCTATCATCGCTACCTTACCCACCCTCCTAGAGCCTGTGTCACATTACTCCAGGGTGTTGGGACTGTGTCGGCACTGTTAGCGGGTCACTATTGAGGGCAGGGAGTGATGATGACCCGCAGAGAGCTGAGCGCCAGTGCTTCTCAATCTATGCCACAATCTGGCCCCTGCCTGTCTGCTGAGTGCTCGCTCACACCCATCACCTGCACGCAGTGTGCCCAGGGGGGGATGCCTGGAGAGATAGACCAAGGATTCGGAGGTCGGCCCACATTGCGGAAAAATGTGACAGATGCATCATACTGGTTGTGCTCAAAGTTGCTTAATGTAAATTAAAATTCCCACTCTCCCGATGGTGCTGTCTCCCTCCCCCAGTGCCCTCCGTGATCCTCGATATGCTAAGTCTTCCGAGTTCTACAACTATGTCTAGGTGTCTCCCCAGGATGCACATTAGAGGTGGAGGCAGTCAGCTGCTTACCTCGTCCTGTGGCCTTGGATGCCCTTGGCGGCCAACCTCTGAGGCGAAGGGCCCTGGCGCACCTGTTGGCAGGACAGGCACAGCCGTGCTGCCCTGTCCCGTGGGATTGACCTTGAGATGCAGCCTCATCAGTGGGGTGGCCACCATCACCACTCCATGGGACAGGTCCAGGTTGGCACCAAGTGCCCCCTCCTCCTGGTCATTGCCCGTAGGGCCCTGGGGTTCACCTTGGGATGGAGGGGCAGCTGGTTCGAGCCCTGACTGCCCCTGCATCATCTGGCTCTGCCAGTTCTGGGCATGCTCTGCACTATCGTGTTGACGCCCTCGACGATGCTCCTCGGAGAGTGGGACAGGCTCTGTAGTGCCTCGGCAATGCCCACCTGCGACCGGGACAAGCTCCACAGCGCCTTGGCATTCCAATCTGAGAGCGGGACATGTGCCACAGAACCTCATCAAGGTCAGGCTGGGACTGGGTAACATCGCCCAGTGAGTCGGACATTCTGCTGAGACCCTCCGCCATGGCCGTCACCTTCACTAATGGTGCCGACGCAGTGTACCAGGTTCTCCACTGCGGTCGCCACCCTAGCTGTGTTGGCCACAGTGCCACGCATTGACAGCTACATCTCCTGCGATTGTAGCCACTGGGACTCCTCCAATCGGCTATGGACCTGCTGGAGTGTCGCTGACATCTCCCTCCTGAATGTCATGATTGCACCCTAACGTCTCCATCAACTCCAGGTAACCCTGTACCAGAGGCTCAGCATCAGGCTGCGAGCCAGCAGGGTCCAGGGATCCAGTGGACCTCCGACTGCTGTCTCACCTGGGGGTTCCTGCCTCCACCTGATGTGCATCAGCAGCTGTGTGTTGCTCACCAGATTGTGCCCCAGAAGCCTGACAAACATTTCCCACCGAGGTGCATGTATCTGCGCTGGCGGAGGGTTGGGATGACAGCCGTGACGCATCGATCGTGTCTTCCTCGGTGCTCCCCTCCGAGCTGTTCTCCTGGGAGGCTGGAGCGGGGACCACCCTGGTTGGGCCGGCGTGTCGGCTGGAAGGCCTGTGGGATAATGGGCATGTGGTCAGTGGTAGGGATGGGTCTGTCAGTCAGTGAGGCAATAACAACTCACGTGACTGGTCCTCCGGGTGGCGCCTGGTGTTTCCTCACCTCCGTGGTGCCGCCAACCTCCGTGTAGTTGACCACCCTTTCCTTGGCCACCCCGATCACCTCTAGGGCCCCTTCCTCGAAGGAGGTGAGGGTTCTTATGTCTGGCATCCCGCCACCAGTTTGGGTCCTCTCCCGGTGATTGTGAGAGAGCGTTTCCTGAGGAGACACAGAGAGGGCATCGTTATCCACATGTGTGGTTTACAGTGGTGGGAGAGGGTCTGTGTCGGGAGGTTTGGGGGGTTGAAGGGAGAGGGGTGTTGAAGGGAGAGTTGGGGGTCACATAGAGAGTTTGGGGGGTGGATGCTCGCCTTGGGGTGGAAGGTCTCGGGGTCGCGAGGCGGAGGGGGGGGGGGGGAGAGGAGGGAGGGCATTGGTCTCTACTGAATCGTGCTGCCCAGTGTAGGTTGTTGACCTTTTGTCAGCACTGGAGGCCAGTCCTCCTGGTCACAGTCCCGGAGCTTACAGCCACTGTCGCCTCATCCCAGGCAGCACTGGCTGACCCTCCGGGACCCTCGGGAGAACAGGACATCTCTCATGACCTCCACTGCATCTAGGAGCCTCCCCAGCTCAGCGTCCCCGAATCTTGGTGCCAGTCTCCTGGGCGCCATTGTAGCGAGCTTTCTGGGGTTGGCTGAGTACCTGTTGCTTGACCTTGTTAGCGGGGGGCTGACGAGTGCGATGTCGGCGAATTGGCTGGCGAGCCTTCATTTGCGGCAAGATGCCCGTGGGGCCTCGTTAAGTGGACCAATTAATGTTGAATAGCGTTGCCGGCCTCACTTTGCCGAGTGCCGGGAAACTCGCGGCAGTTCCCGCTCGCTACCGCACTTAGAAATCTTTCCGGGGAATCGCGCCCTGTATGTGAAAAGTTTAACAGGTCTTTTCAATTATACAGGCTCAGTTGCTGTCCCCGTTCATTTACACAAAACATATACAGAAGATATATATTTCCAACATTACACCAATGACTACACTTTAAAAAGTCCTTCATTGGTTGTGAAGCACTTTGAGACATCCGCTGCTCGTGAAAAGTGCTGTATAAAAGGATGGCGCAGTGGTTAGCACTGCTGCCTCACAGTGCCAGGGACCCGGGTTCAATTCTGGCCTTGGGTCACTGTGCCGAGTTTGCATGGGTTCCGACGGGTGCTCCGGTTCCCACCCACAGTCCAAAAGAGGTGAGGGTTACGTCTATTGGCCATGCTAAGTTGCCCCTTCGTGTCCCTTGGGTTAGGTGGGGTTGTGGGGATAGGACTGGAGAGCAGGCCCAGGTAGGAGGCTCTTTCAGCGGGCCAGTGCAGACTCGATGGGCCAAATGGCCTCCTCCTGCACTGTAAATTCTATGATTCTAAATGCAAGTTTTTCTGTTTTCTTTTCAGTGCAATAATTACGTTCTCGCTGACCCAACTGTTTAATATTAAACACATTGCCCTGTTTTTCCAGCTTCTTATCAAAAATTCATAAAGAGATTGGGCTTTGTGGTGAAATATCTTCTTTTCCCTGGATTGAAAAGTCCCTGGATTATAAGGATGCTTTTCATTGGGAGTTCAAGTGTACTCCTCAAAGATGTTATTGCCAATTCATTTTGAGCTTCAAATTAACGATGGTGCCTTAACCTTGTGTCAATTTGGCGATTGCAAGCTGCACTTTACCATCGATCTACAGTTGCTTAATGGTTATGGAACAAAGAGCTGTCTGAAACCAGTGGTTGATTCACAGCAATTTGAACACACCATTGCGAGCAGATATTTGTCCTGCTGCACACTGATTCCTAATGTGTACGACTGATCACGGAATTAGCTTCTTAAAGAAACACACAGCCTCCTTTAAAGACAACTGGCAATTAGATGATGGAGCCAAAGCTGCTGCCGCTAAATTAGAAAATGTGTCTCTGAACAACCGTTGTTTTAGTCAGTGCTCCGAACCCGTCAGTGCTCCGAACCCGTCAGTGCTCCGAACCCGTCAGTGCTCCGAACCCGTCAGTGCTCCGAACCCGTCAGTGCTCCGAACCCGTCAGTGCTCCGAACCCGTCAGTGCTCCGAACCCGTCAGTGCTCCGAACCCGTCAGTGCTCCGAACCCGTTGTTGCTAATTGTGTTTCTCTTTATTTGGCTCTGAATATGGCGGTCAATATGGTCACCTTCCTTAATTCTAATTACGTTTTGCTCTAGAGTCGCCAGGTATCTCTCGATACCGCCACAAGGTTCAAACCGAATACTGATCAAAGACTCGATACACCAGTTAGTTAGTTCAAAGTCAAATGCTTATTTATTTACACACACAGTTAAATATACTCCTGCACATACTATAGACTAAACTATCACTACTGCTAAAGCCTATACTTAGCTTTGGGCGCCCACTCAGTCAGAGGAACAATGGCCACTGTTCGGTTCTGAGGCTGCTGGGGTCGAAGTGGTGAAGGGGAACAGCTAAGGTTGTCTGTCTGGTAGCGTGCATTGACCTTGGACTTACTTGTTCTGGTGCAGCTGTTGGGCAGGTCTCTCCTCCGTGAGAGCCGGAGCCACGAGAACGATCCTCTCTTGGGGGATCCTTCTTGTACCCAAAGGGGCTTTGCGCGCTTTTGGGTGGGCCTTGAATTTGGCCTCAATCAATTGTGCCATTTCTCGATCGTTCCTATCGATTTCATCCAATAAAGGGGTGGGTGCCCTGATGGCTGGGCGTGTCCTAGGTGGCCGTTGGCCTGCTTTGTTCTGGTCTCTCTGGTGCCGGGGTGTCTGCCTTAGTATCGGTTACTCAAATGTTACTCTTTTGTTCCCAGAGATGGGCCATTAGTATGCTAATGGGTTTGCAGTTTTGGTCTTGTCTGGTAGCTACGGCTCCCATATGCAGACAAACCCTGAACCTGCTTGTTTTCTCAGTATTGTCCATTTTCCCTGCAACCTTTGCAAAGTGTCCATTTTGTAATCGGGAAGTGCCCATCCGAGATGGCTACATTCCCTCCTTGTGATCCTCAACGCGAAGCATGAAGGATCACATTACCACATCGTCTTCGTTCTCTGACCAAGCTGGGCACCCAGAAGCACTTCAAGGGCTCTACACTGCCCTATCCTATGAAACACAATTTTATGCCAAAAATCATTTTACATACATATATCATTCTAAAACTCTACGGGGTGCTATGACATTCAGGCATGCATTACAAAATCAAAAAAACTATCCTCAATAAACTATCCTCACTCAAACAATCAAAAATAATGTACAACACTTTAAACTGTGCAAATAGCAACAACACAAGTTTCTCTGGCTTGACAGTCAAGCACAGAAGTTTACATTTCTTTATTGAATAAAACACACACAACAAAAAACGGATGCACTTTAATTCACTCAAGGGGTTGGGGAATTTGGCGAAGTCCGCAAATAGGGGTCCTAAACGTGTATACCGGGGTGCGAGAGTGGGAGGCTCTCCTTCCCCATTTTCTGAGTCTAAGTGTCTGCACGACACTGTAGAGCATCGCCAGTACTAAGAGTGATTCTACAATGTAAGATAGTGAATACCAGGTTATAAACTTGTCACAACAGGTCGGGGTGTCGGTACCTGTCTCGGGGTTAACTATCTCGGGGTTCAGTGTATGATAGGGGTGGGAATCATTCACGGCCTGTGGTAGGGGTCTGCGCGCAACTGAAGGGATCCCGCTAAGATCCAGATGAAAAGCAGGAAGGTCATCTTCATTTTTCCTTTTTGTCAGTCTTCTTCTTCCTCTGGGGTTCCTGAGGTTCCGGAGTTCTATGGACACAAGCATAATATCTGTTACCATCTTGCTTAAGATCTCGTATGTCTGTCTGTCTGTCCTTTTTTGCCAATTACCCATTATAATTGGTCACCATCTGTGACTCCCTCAATTGGGCCGTTTCTCGATTGTTCCTATCGATTTCATCCAATAAAGGGGTGGGTGCCCTTATGTTTGGGCGTGTCCTAGGTGACCGTTGGCCTGCTTTGGTCTGGTCTCCTCAGGCACCGGGGTGCCTGCCTTAGTATCGGTTACTCAAATGTTACTCTTTTGTTCCTGGAGATGGGCCATTAGTATGCTAATGGGTTTGCAGTTTTGGTCTTGTCTGGGAGCTGCGGCTCCAATATGCAGACAAACCCTGAACCTGCTTGTTTTCTCAGTATTGTCCATTTCCCTGCAATCTTTGCAAAGTGTTCATTTTGTAATCGGGAAGTGGCCATCCCAGATGGCTTCACCGTCTTAAAAATGCCAGGGACGGGATTCTCCATCGGCCGAAATCGGGAAACGCGGTTGGGCGGAGAATCGATTCCGACGCCGAAATCGCGGCGGGTGCCGGTTTGATGCCAAATCACAATTCTCGTCGCCTCAACAGCGGCGTCGGTGCATTCCGGAACACATGTACAGTAAATACATATCATTAGTGGGCCCGACTCCACAATTCTCTGCCTCCGATGCATCGAATTCCCCATGGCGAGGTTCATTTGTGCCACCAAAACGTCTGCCAATTTCCCAATTCACCCCTACCCGTGTGCCCCTTCTCTGGCCAGCCCAAACCAGCAGAAACCGGGGCAGGTTGTAACAGTGTTAACAGATTTAATGTGAACAAATATTTAGAGGTACGTGCCCTAACCCCTATAACGAAACTGTGCCCTGCACCCATGCCATGCCAACTTAACTGGTGTCTAACGTTCTGAGCTTACGGGCCCTAATGCTATGTGTAGGTGGATTCCCAGACAACACATCAGGAGTGGAGGCAGCCTGCTGTGAATCCTGCCCTTCTACCTGGATCCCTGTTGGTGGGCGCCTTCTGGGGCGACTGGGCCTGGACGCTGTTCAGATGTCCTAGGTGGTGTGGTGCTGTCCTGTTCTGCCCACTGCCCACCAAATGCAAGAGGGACAGGAATGGGGGGGGGGGGGGGCGTTGTGACACTCAAGATTGAACAACAACTCAGGCCAGAGGTAAGTGATGGCAGAGTGGGGGATCGAGCGACCCCCCCGCGCTATCCTGGCCCAACTCCTGCTGGCGGACCAGAAACCACAAGCAACACACAGGTTTGCATGGGCTCCCAAGTGGTGACAGGCTGGCCTGACGCTGGCTTAATGCCTCAGGTAGCGGGTTGAGGTCTGTAAGAGAGCATTGATTGCGCACTTGAGGACCTCGGTTGCTGGTGGGGTGGGAAGGCCATCTCTGGGCTTAATCACAAGCCACCCTCCTTCCTAATTAAATGCCCTTGCCATTTCAAAACGCACCTCTGGGAAGGGCATTAAAGAAAGTTCACAACTGCACTTAGGCCCAGGTTTTCACGATGACAGAGGCTTTCTGTTGTGAAAATCCTGGAAATGGCTCATAGTTCTACATCCCGCCCCCGAACCCAGCATTTTCTATCTTCATCAGGGCAGGACTAGAGTCAGACCAGGGTTCACGAATGTGCAATTCATTTAACTCACCACGAAAGTGGCATTTTGGAAGAACAGCGGTGTGGAATGTGCAGAATAGAACAAGGTAAGAGGTGGCCTGAACTTGGGGAGTGTGTTTAAATAATCCGGGTATCCCATTGGATAAGCTTCCGTGATAGCTTCAGGAGCGAAAAGACTGTTTTTGGGAGAGGTTCGTCTCCCTTGGGAAATGTTAAATGTGAACATGGTCATCCACTATTTGTGCAATATGTCACTGTAACTTTATTTTTTATTCATTTAAGGGATGTGGGAGTTGCTGGCTGGGCCAGCATTTATTGCCCATCCCTAATTGCCCTTGAGAAGGTGGTGGTAAGCTGCCTTCCTGAACCGTTGCAGTCCTTGTGATGATGTCGGTACATCCACAGTGCTGTTGGGGAGGAATTGCAGGATTTTGACACAGCAACAATGAAGGAACGCCAATCTATTTCCAAGTCAGAATGGTGTGTGTCTTGGAAGGAATCTTTGTGATGGTGGTGTTCCATGTGTCTGCTGCCCTTGTCCATCCAAATGGTTGAGGTTGTGGGTTTCAAAGGAGCTGCCTGAGGAGCAGTGCATCATGTAAATGGTACACACGGCTGACATTATTCGTTGATGGTGGAGGGAGAGGGTTTGTGGAAGGGGTGTCAATAAAGTGGGCTAATTTGTTCTGGATGGTGCTGAGCTTCTTGAGTGTTGTTAGAGCTGCACTCATCCAGGCAAAGGGAGAGTATTCCACCACACTCCTGGTTTGTACCTTGTAGATGGTGGGCAGGCTTTGGGGGAGGGGTCAGGAGGTGAGTTATTCATTCCTGGCGACTGACCTGCTCTAGTAGCCATATTATTTATATGGCTGGTCCAGTTCAGCTTGTGGTCAAAGGTAACCCCCAAGATGTTGGTAATGCGGGATTCAGCGATGGTAATACCATTGAATGTCAAGGGGTGATGGTTAGATTCTCTCTTGTTTGAGATGTTCAATGCCTGACACTTGTGTGACGTGAATCATAGAATTTACAGTGCAGAAGGAGGTCATTCAGCTCATCGAGTCTGCACCGGCCCTTGGAAAGAGCACCCCACCCAAGCCCACACCACCTCCCTATCCCGTAACCCAACACAACTTTTTTGAACACTTAAGGGCAATTAAGCATGGCCAATCCACCTGACCTGCATATCTTTGGGCTGTGGGAGGAAACCGTAGCGCCTGGCAGAAACCCACGCAGACATGGGGAGAACGTGCAGACTCCGCACAGACAGTGAACCAAGCCGGGAATCGAACCTGGGACCCTGGAGCTGTGAAGCAACTGTGCTAACCACTATGCTACCATGCTGCCCCTTGTTACTTGCCACCTGTCAGCCCAAGCCTGGATATTTTCCAGGCCTTTCTGCATTTGGACATGCACTGCTTAATATCTGAAGAGTTGTGAATGGTGCTGAACATTGTGCTATCACAGCAAATAGCCCCATGTTTGACCTTACGAAGGAAAGAGGGTCATTGAAGACCTGTCAACTCTTCATAGCACTAGGATGTCATTTGTAATCAAGTTGCCTGCATCTTTCTTGGCAAACTAGGTACAGACACGAGACCAAACCAGAAGGTGTATTCACTAATTTTGCCATGCATCATTTTTGTCCTATGTTGCAATTGATTCAGTGCAGAAATAGCCAGTTGATTGCCCATTGCTACCAAATGCATTCCAGTAATCTGCATCGGACTGGCTCAGTGCATCATGCAAAACTACTACCGACAAGTGACCGTAAGTAACTGCTTTAAAAGTAAGTTACAGCTGCTTTTGTAGGACAGACAAAAATGTACAAATGTTGTTATTTTTTTACATGCGCTAAGCAGAAGGAAATGCTACACTGACTGCTCATGTTTTCCCTCAGGCCCCTTTATGGTAACTTTTGAGGGAATTGGACCGTGGCCATTTTATTCATAATCTGGAAAGACAGGTTGAATGGATTGAAAGCAAGAATATTGTCCACGCCGCATGCTTGGCAAGGCGCCAAAAAATATAATCAATACATTGAATACTTTCTCCTTACTTTTCCCTTTTGGTCTGTTTTTTTAGAATCATGGAATTGCAGAATGGCTACAGCGCAGAAGGAGACTGTTCGGCCCTATGTATCCATGCCCGCCCTTCTGCAACAGCAAGCCAGCCAATCCCCCGTCTCCCCACCCTTTCCCCTTGGCTCACCATGTTTTTTTTCTCTTTGGATAATTATCCAATTCTGTTTTGAAAACCACAATTGAATCTGCCTCCAACACACCCTCTCGGGCAGTGCAATCCCAATCCTAACCGCTCATTGTGTTAAACCTCCCCCCCCCCCCCCCCCCCCCCCCCCCCCCCAACCTCCCGGGGGTCACCTCTGCCTCTTTTGCCGATCCCCTTAAATCTGTATTCTTTGGTTTCCGACCCATCCCCCAATGGGAATAGTTACTCCATTGCTTCTCTGTTTGGACTTGTCATGATTTTGAATAACTCCCATCCACTAAATCTCCTCCAAAGCTTTCCTGACGAGCTGCGTTTCCTTCCCTCAATCCAGCGCACACTGCTTTCACACTCTCCCCTGACTTGACGTTGAATTCATCCCTTTTCATTAATCCTCCTTCTCAGTCCTTTTTTTTTCTCCACTTGGTCCTTAAATGTTAATGTTTAAGGTGAAACCACGTCCCCTCCAATCCCAAATGCTCCCAAAATAACAAACTATCCCAAAATAAGAGGAGACTTAATAGAGGCATACAAAAGGATCAGGGGGTTAGATAGGGTGGACAGCGAGAGCCTTCTCCCGCGGATGGAAATGGCTGGCACGAGGGGACATAGCTTTAAACTGAGGGGTAATAGATATAGGACAGAGGTCAGAGGTAGGTTCTTTACGCAAAGAGTAGTGAGGCCGTGGAATGCCCTACCTGCTACAGTAGTGAACTCGCCAACATTGAGGGCATTTAAAAGTTTATTGGATAAACATATGGATGATAATGGCATAGTGTAGGTTAGATGGCTTTTGTTTTGGTGCAACATCGTGGGCCGAAGGGCCTGTACTGCGCTGTATTGTTCTATGTTCTATGCTCTGTTCATTCCTTCAGCAACTATGGAACCAAAGGGTGCAAGGGCCAACCTAACTAATTTCAAATGCTACACTACAGTAAATTCCTGCCCTTAATTCTCTGAGCCACCCGAAACAAAACTAAACCGAATTACTGAAAGTGGAACAACTAAATCTTTGAGCTCCAGTCTTTGTCCCTGCAATTGAATTCGGGTGAATGCTGGAAGGGGCTGGTTTAGCACAGGGCTAAATAGCTGGCTTTTAAAGCAGACCAAGGCAGGCCAGCACCAGGGTTAAATTCCCGTACCAGCCTCCCCGAGCAGGCGCCGGAATATGGCGACTAGGGGCTGTGGTAGTAACCACTGTTTGTATAATACGTGTATTAGAGGTAATACGGTAAGGCTCCTGTACTACAGGTACGGGGGTAGATCCCTGCCTGCTGGCTCCGTCCAATAGGCTGGGTATAAATGTGTGTGCTCACCAAGCTGCTGCCATTTCGGTAGCAGCTGCAGGAGGCAACAGATCTCTGCTTAATAAAGCTTTGATTACTCTACTCTCGTCTCGTCATAATTGATAGTGCATCAATTTATTAAGCAGAGATATTACAGCGATGGAACTACGCATCAAGCCAGATCGCCTACAGCTGCACCCACAAGCAGACAACGCCACGTTGGCCTTCGACCATTGGCTAGCTTGCTTTGAAGCCTACATCGGATCAGCGACAGAACAACCCTAGCACAGAAACGCCAGATCCTGTACACACGGGTGAGCTCCGATATTTTTCCCCTTATCCGGGATGCGCCCAACTACACTGAGGCCATGGCGCTTCTGAAAGGGAACTACATCCGGCCGATCAACAAACTTTACACCAGGCACCTCCTGTCCACAACTCTCTGGTGAGTCATTGGACGATTTTGGGCATGCCGTGCACATCCTGGCGAGGAATTGTGATTGCCAGGCAGTTTCGCCCGTTGAACATACTGAATAATCAGGTACGCTATCGTTACGAGCATGGGGTCTCGGTCTTCCAATGGGAGATGGACCGAATGGTTGACTGGTACGGACTGCGGGCCACCTTCCCGTACCTAGATAACATCACCATCTGCGGCCACGACCAGCAGGACCACAACGCTAACCTTTTCAAATTCCTCCACACCGCCAAGCTCCTGAACCTCACGTATTAGAAGGAGAAGTGCGTGTTCAGCACCAACCGCTTAGCCATCCTTGGCTATATTGTGCGAAATGGAGTCCGAGTGCCCGACCCCGACAGCATGCACCCCCTCATGGAACTCCCCCTCCCCCACTACCTCAAGGCCCTCAAACGATGCCTGGGGTTCTTCTCCTATTATGCCCAGTGGGTCCCTAACTATGCGGACAAGGCCTGCCCACTCATCCACTCCACAGCTTTCCTCCTGACGGCTGAGGCCCACCAGGCCTTCAACCGTATCAAGGCCGACATCGCCAAGGCCGCGATGCACACGGTCGACAGGACCCTCTCCTTTCAGGTCGAGAGCGATGAATCAGTAAATGTTGGCAGGCCGTCGACGTAGCCATGGAATTTGAGGATGCCGGTGTGAAGACCTAAACACTCCTTTTCAATCTGCGCGTACGTGGTCTCTGTCAGTGTCATTGCCCATGATGCGTATGCTATTGGGACCCATGATGATGTGTCGTCTTTCTGTAGTAGTACTGCTCCAATGCCATCCTGACTTGCATCGGTCGAGATCTTAGTTTCGCGATCTGGGTCAAAGAATGCGAGGACGGGTGTAGTGGTGACTTTGGCCTTCAGCTCCAACCACTCTGTGTGGTGTTCCGTCGTCCACTCGAAGGCGGTTGATTTCTTTATCAATTTTCTTAGGGACGTTGTATGTGTGGCCAAATTTGAGATGAATTTGTCTAGGAAGTTTACCACTCCAAGGAAGCGCAGTACTGCTTTCTTGTCCTCGGGGACTTTCATCGCCTCAATGGTTTTTATTTTGTCTGTGTCCGGGCGTACACAGTGTTTCGATATCTGATCACCTAGGAACTTGAGCTTAAGCATCCCAAAGCTGCACTTGGATTTGTTTAGCTTGGGGCCATGCTCATGTATGCGTCAGAATACTCTCTTCCATCGCGACACATGTTCCTCCGGAGTCGAAGACCAGATAATGACATCGTCGAGGTAGACACGAACCCTGTCTATTCCTTCCATTATCTGTTCCATGATGCCGTGGAATATTTCCGATGCCGAGATGATGCCAAATGGCATTTGGTTTTAGCAGAATCTGACAAAAGGCGTGTTGAAAGTGCAGAGCCTTCTGCTGGATTCTTCGATATGGATTTGCCAGAATCCTTGGGATGCATCTAGTTTCGTGAAGAAGTGCGGGTGTGCCATTTCGCTCGTGATTTCTTCCCCTTTTGGGATTGGGTAATGTTCCCGCACAATGTTTTTGTTTAGATCCTTGGGGTCGTTGCAGATTCGTAGGTCCCCCGAAGGCTTCTTGACGCACACCATCGAGCTGACCCAGTCAGTTGGTTCAGTGACCTTCGAGATGATGCCTTTCTTCTGTAGGCTTGCGAGTTCTGATTTTAGTCGATCCCTCAGTGGAGCAGGAACTCTCCTTGGTGGATGGACCACTGGTTTTGCATCAATCCGCAGTAGAATTTTGTACTCGTATGGAAGTGTGCCCACCCTCAACCAGGCAGGCAGACCCGTGGCATTCTTTTCCCGCACCCTCCATGCGTCCGAAATTCGCCACTCCTCTGTCGAAAAGGAGGCCCAAGCCATCATAGAAGCTGTGCGGCATTGGAGGCATTGCCTGGCTGGCAGGAGAGTCACTCTCCTCACTGATCACCGGTCGGTTTCCTTCACATTTAACAACATACAGCAGGGTAAGATCAAAAATGATAAAATCTTGAGGTGGAGGATCGAGCTCTCCACCTACAATTACGAGATTTTGTATCGCCTCGGTAAGCTCAATGAGCCCCCCCCCCCCCGATGCCCTATCCTGAGGTACATGTGCCAGCGCACAAGTGGACTGACTCCGGGCCCTACGCGATGATCTCTATCACCCAGGGATCACCCGGTTCTTTCACTTCATAAAGGCCCGCAACCCTACCCTACTCCATTGCGGAAGTCAGGGTGGTCACCAAAGACTGCCAGGTCTGCGCGGACCGGCCAGACCGTGCGCACCTGGTGAAGGCCTCCCGTCCCTTTGAACGCCTCAGCATGGACTTCAAAGGGCCCCTCCCCTCCTCCGAAACACGTACTTCCTGAACGTGGTTGATGAATACTCCAGATTCCCCTTCACCATCCCATGCCCCAGATGTCTGCCACAGTCATCAAAGCCCTCAATAGCATCTTCACCCTGTTCGGTTTCTCCGCTTACGTCCACAGCGACCGGGGGTCCTCCTTTATGAGTGATGAGCTGTGTCAGTTCCTGCTCAGCAAGGGCATTGCCTTGAGCAGGACGACCAGCTACAACTCCCGGGGAAACGGGCAGGTGGAGAGGGAGAACGGGATGGTCTGGAAGGCCCTCCTGCTGGCCCTACGGTCTAAAAATGTCCCGGTCTCCCGCTGGCAGGAGGACCTCCCCGATGCGCTCCACTCCATCTGATCGCTACGTTGCACTGCGACTAATGAAACCCCCCATGAACGTCTCCTTGCCGTCCCCAGGAAGTCCACCTCCGGGGTTTCGCTCCCAACGTGTCTGGCAGCTCCAGGACCCGCCCTCCTCCGCAAGCACGTGCGGCTTCACAAGGCGGACCCGTTGGTCGAAATCGTGCAGCTGCTGCATGCGAACCTGCAGTATCCCTACGTGGCGTACCCCGACGGTCGCCAATACACCGTCTCCCTCAGGGACCTGGCACCAGCTGGTTCCCCACTGCCCCCCTTCGATTGTCCTGGCGCCACCCATCCTCCCCCCCCCCCCCCCCCCCCCCCCCAGCGCACCTCACTACAGTCCCCGCCCCAGGCCGATCCGTCCTCCCATTGGTTCCACCCGGGGATGAAGATGAGGACTACATGCTCCCGGAGTCACAGGCGACCAAGCCGGCGCCTGCATCACCACCGGGACTGGGCGCTCACAGCGGAGGATCAAGGCTCCAGACCGGCTAAATTTGTAAACTTCCACCAAACCGTACACTTTTAAAATTCTCACGTACCTGTAAATAGTTTTTCCACCACCCCGCTGGACTCCTTTTTTTAACGGGGTGAATGTGGTAGTCACCACTGT
This sequence comes from Scyliorhinus torazame, assembly GCF_047496885.1. Classification (NCBI taxonomy): domain Eukaryota; kingdom Metazoa; phylum Chordata; class Chondrichthyes; order Carcharhiniformes; family Scyliorhinidae; genus Scyliorhinus; species Scyliorhinus torazame. The sequence continues at coordinate 383,126,276 of NC_092707.1, read as the reverse complement.
TTGTACAATACGTGTATTAGAGGTAATATGGTAAGGCTCCTGTACTACAGGTACGGGGGTTGATCCCTGCCAGCTGGCTCTGCCCAGTAGGCGGAGTATAAATGTGTGTGCTCACCGAGCTGCTGCCCTTTCGGTAGCAGCTGCAGGAGGCAACACATCTCTGCTTAATAAAGCCTCGATTACTCTCTACTCTCGTCTTGTCGTAATTGATAGTGCATCAGGGGCTTTTCACAGTAACTTCATTTGAAGCCTCCTTGTGACAATGAGCGATTTTCTTTTCATTTTATTTCATTTCATTTCATTTCATGCTGCTCTTTCTCCAATTTTACTTTTTTTTTTGTGGAGAGTCTTTTCCTTCGGATGATTCCTGGCACACTGCTTTGGACATTTGACAAGCTGTGGTATGGGACAGCAGCAAGATTGAGTTCCTCCTTGGGGGTGAAGTTCTGATTTCAGCCATGCCGTTGTGGAGAGACATGAGTAGCAGGTTCTGCTTCCATGCGGGCGCGAGGTACAAAACGAGTGTGTCTCTCACCACATGACGTGCTGGCACACTTTTCATGGAACAACTCAACAGAGAGCTGGGCTCGGGCACCTCTCCTGGGCTTGGAAGCAGTGTGCCCTGGAGGGGAAAAAGATAACTTGTATTTCATTTCTTCAATCATCTCCTTCACGCTGCCACCCCTTCTCTCCACCCCCCCCCCCACCCCACAACCTTTATCTATAGCGAGATTTTAGCACACTTTTTTAATGGTGACTCTGTCCCCATTATAGCTGCGTATTTCTATAATTGTTTGTAATTCATCGACTGAGGACCTCTCCGAAATGAAGAACAGTGGGCTGGACTTTCCGCACCCTCACGCCGAAATCGCGGCCAGCGCGGGGCGGAGAATCAATGTTCACGTAAGAAATCGGACCGGCACCGGTTCACTGATTCTACGGGCCCCGAAAAGCGGCGTGCTCAGGGAGTACGCCGCACCGCCTGGGACTGTTTCCAGAGGCCCGCTCAGCAATCCTCCGCTCCTGACCGGCCGAAGTCCCGACGGCGTGGAACTAATGTGCTCTAGCCGGTCGGGATACTCGTGTGGCGGCTGCAAACTCAGTCCGCGGCCGTCTTGGTCTGGGGCGGGCAGACCGGAGGCCAGCGGGGGCCTTGTAGACGGCCGGGGAATGTTCGTACAGGGTTTGAGGGTCGGTCGCATGGGGCCAATCAGGGGGTCTCTTTCTTGTGTCTGGCTCCGCGGCCCGAGTCCGCCATGGACCACGGCGCGACTGCTGGAGGCCGACGCCATGCACATGCACGGCCTCTGACCTGGAGGTACGGGGGCCCGTATCTGCAGCAAAAGTTGCGAGATGTACTCCGGGTCCCTGCTAGCCCACTGCAGGGCTTGGAATTAGTAGTCTTTGCGTCCTTTGGGGAGGCACGGTAGCACAGTTGCTTCACAGCGCCAGGGTCCCAGGTTCGATTCCCGGCTTGGGTCACTGTCTGTGCAGGGTCTGCACATTCTCCCCGTGTGTGCGTGGGTTTCCTCCGGGTGCTCCGGTATCCTCCCGCAGTCCAAAGATGAGCAGTTTAGGTGGATTGGCCATGCTAAATTGCCCTTGGGTTAGGTGGGGTTACTGGGTTCTGGTGATATGGTGCAGGCTTAAGTGGGGTGCTCTTTCCAAGGGCCGGTGCAGACTCGAATGGGCTGAATGGCTTCCTTCTGCACTGTAAATTCTACGTATCTATGTGAAACTCCACCCTTTTGAAGCCGGCGTCGGCACTTAGTCCCAAATTCGGAGAATCCAGTCCAGTATCTTTCTCTCAAAGGATGCGGTCATATCGTACCAGCTGATGCAGCACAAATAACAAGTTATAAAATAATTACGTAATCGCATCATTCATTGGTCGAGAGACAATGGAACATTTTAAAAAAATTTTAGACCCGCAGGGTCTGATTTCAGGTGGAGGATCAACCTGAACTATAAACAGAACTGATGATTTTGCAGTAACGTAATCTTTCCATTCTTGTCTGAACAGTGGAAGTTCAGGATTGAGTTGTCACTATCTTTATTTTTAAAAAAGGAAGACTTTCCAAAGAGTTCAGTGTTGTTTCCGTCATAAGGAACTCGTGTGTGTCAATTTCTATAGCATGCTGAATATATTAAGACGAACAAGGAAGGTTTTCCTCTGGAGTCTAAATGTGGTGCCACAGCAAAAAATCTGACTAATTGAACTCTGATGGATGCTAAATTGGCAATAGCACTGGAGAGGGCTTGGGGTATGATTATTGTCAGAACTTTAACTCGCACACTGGTGCAGTAATGGTGCTATTTCAAGGTTGAGTTGAGATGTTTTTGAAGCAAAGTTGAGAGCATTACTGTGCAACAGGCTTCTATTTGTTCTTTGTTCTTTGTATGCCAACCATTGGCAAGTGGTCACCTTTATCTGTGAGCCAAGGCAGTTATTTTAACTGTAGGGATTTACAGATCTGTGCGGCAACCTCCTCTGTACTCTATGTTCAACTGCACAAACCTATTAGTCAATGGCGCAGTGAGTAGTATAAACAAACCAGCATGATTTTCACAGATGCTGAGAATAGATTTTCCCTCGCTGCCACCCCTGCTATGACCGGCTGACCCAGGATAAACCAAAGGCCAAATCTGGGTCATTCCTGGTTTGAATGGCTCAATGTTACAACGGGCAAGACATTTACCAAGTGAACAGCGGTCTGTACCCTATAAATTTATAAGACTGTAGAGTATCCTCCTGCTTTGTATTGATCTCACTCTCATGATCTTTTTGTTTCCCTTTTGCTCCCCAGATGGTTAAGTGAAATTACGTCTTCAAATTCGCCTATTGCCAGCCAATGAGAACATTTATTGCCCATCCCTAATTGCCCTTGAGAAGGTGGTGGTAAGTTGCCTTCCTGAACCGTTGCAGTCCTTGTGATGATGCCGGTACATCCACAGTGCTGTTGGGGAGGAATTGCAGGATTTTGACACAGCAACAATGAAGGAATGCCAATCTATTTCCAAGTCAGAATGGTGTGTGTCTTGGAAGAAATCTTCATGATGGTGGTGTTCCATGTGTCTGCTGCCCTTGTCCATCCAAATGGTCGTGGTTGTGGGTTTCAAAGGAGCTGCCTGAGGAGCAGTGCATCTTGTAAATGGTACACACGGCTGACATTATTCGTTGATGGTGGAGGGAGAGGGTTTGTGGAAGGGGTGTCAATAAAGTGGGCTAATTTGTTCTGGATGGTGCTGAGCTTCTTGAGTGTTGTTAGAGCTGCACTCATCCAGGCAAAGGGAGAGTATTCCACCACACTCCTGGTTTGTACCTTGTAGATGGTGGGCAGGCTTTGGGGGAGGGGTCAGGAGGTGAGTTATTCATTGCAGGATTCCTGGCGTCTGACCTGCTCTAGTAGCCATATTATTTATATGGCTGGTCCAGTTCAGCTTGTGGTCAAAGGTAACCCCCAAGATGTTGGTAATGCGGGATTCAGCGATGGTAATACCATTGAATGTCAAGGGGTGATGGTTAGATTCTCTCTTGTTTGAGATGTTTAAAGCCTGGCACTTGTGTGACGTGAATTTTACTTGCCACTTGCCAGCCCAAGCTTGGATATTGTCCGGGTCTTTCTGCATTTCTATAAACAGAACTGATTCCTGGCGCATTGCTTTGGACATTTGACAAGCTGTGTTATGGGACAGCAGCAAGATTGAGTTCCTCTTTGGGGGTAACTTTCTGATTTCAGCCATGCCATTGTGGAAAGACATGAAGAAAGAACAAAGAACAATACAGCACAGGAACGGGCCCGAGAGCCTCCAAGCCTGCACCGATCACATGTCCTATCTAGACCAACAGTCTGTATCCTTCTATACCTATCCAGATAGGCACATGAACTGACGGGGTATGGAATGAGTAGCAGGTTCTGCTCCCTGGTGGGCGAGAGGTACAAAACGAGTGTGCCTCTCACCACATGACGTGTGTCATGATATACATCAGCATATCATGGTGCAATCACACACACACTGACACACTGATGGACATACAGTAGGACCAACCAGCATACACAACATCGCAGCCAATCACCAGTGAGAGCACACGCACTATAAAGACAGGGGACACCAGAGTTCCCGCTCATTCTAGCAGCAGCCAGCTCAGAGCACAGAGCTCACAGCCTGCCTCTCAGACGTTCACCATGTGCTGAGTGCCTCACCTAGATAGTGATAGGACAGGGTCCACAGATAAGCTGGTAATGCACGTACCCAAGCTGACATAATGTTATTACAGTTGAGTTGTTAATAAAATAGAGTTACACCATCTCCAGCCGTGTTGACCTGTTTCTAGACCAGAACACCCAACGCGACAACGTGCTTGCACATTTTTCACGGGACAACTCAACAGAGAGCTGGGCTCTGGCATCTCTCCTGGGCGAGGAGGCAGTGTGCCCCTGAGGGGAAAAAGATAACGTATTTCATTTCTTCAATCATACTGCCGCCCTTCTCCAACCTCTGGTGCAGTAATGGTGCTATTTCAAGGTTGAGTTGAGACGGTTTTGAAGCAAAGTTGAGAGCATTACTGTGCAACAGGCTTCTATTTGTTCTTTGTATGCCAACCATTGGCAAGTGGTCACCTTTATCTGTGAGCCAAGGCAGTTATTTTAACTGTAGGGATTTACAGATCTGTGCGGCAACCTCCTCCTGTACTCAATGTTCAACTGCACAAACCTATTAGTCAATGGCGCAGTGAGTAGTATAAACGAACCAGCATGATTTTCACAGATGCGGAGAATAGATTTTCCCTCGCTGCCACCCCTGCTATGACCGGCTGACCCAGGATAAACCAAAGGCCAAATCTGGGTCATTCCTGGTTTGAATGGCTCGATGTTACAACGGGCAAGACATTTACCAAGTGAACAGCGGTCTGTACCCTATAAATTTATAAGACTGTAGAGTATCCTCCTGCTTTGTATTGATCTCACTCTCATGATCTTTTTGTTTCCCTTTTGCTCCCCAGATGATTAAGTGAAATTACATCTTCAAATTCGCCTATTGCCAGCCAATGAGAACCTCAATCGTTTTAGCCTCATGAAGAACTGACTTCCGAATTGCTTTCGCATTTGGCGTTAGTGGCAACAAATGGCTGATCCAAGCTTTCACCCTACATCATAGAATAATCAAATCTTACATCATAGAAAGGCCATTTGGTCCATTGTTTCTACCCCAATAGTTATAATCCAGTATTGATGGGATAGCAGCAATGCTATTCTCCTAGAATTCTTTGTAATTTATTTTTGTGTTATTTCATGGATTTTAAAATGACAGATTGTTGGAGTTCCTAAATTAAGGAATACATCACCTGTCTATATTTGGGTTAATGTATGTTCCGAGTCATGAGCTTTATTAATGCAGGGTGGAATTTTCCATTCTGGAGACTAAGTCCAGTGGCTGGCAGGAAAGTTGGCGTGATTCCCACTGGGCAACGGGGTGGAGGTAACACATTCAATCTTCCACTTTTCAGCTCATTAATTCTGCATCAATAGGCAGCTTGGCCTCATGGCCATGTGTCACTCGGCGACAGACCCCCCCGCCCTCCCGCTTACCCCCGCCCCCATCTCCTCTTCTGGATGACAGCCATTACCAAGGCTGGGTTGCCTGCAGCCTGCATCATTGACCCCTCAGTGGATGTGTGAACAAACTGAGGTGATACATAAAGTTAGCATGCCCTTTCTAGGTTTCCTTCTGTCTCAGAGCCGACAGGAAGCCACCTGGTCTCGTCTAGACATGGCCTCCTCACCCCACCCCTTCCCATCAAAGAACATTCTGGAGGATGGAGATGGGCACTTGCCCCGTTCATACGTGAATGCATTTGGAGACATTGTTCTTTGACCATGGTGATGAGAACCATGTGCTGGAAGCCTCAGGTGGACACTTTTCCACTTGTTTCCACTACTCTCGAGACTCTAGAGACCATTGCCTTAGTAGCAGAGAAAGACTAGCCACATGATCCCTTGTCAGCCATGATTATTCACTTGGAAGGATGGAGGTTTGTAATGACACGTTGGCTGCCAACCACCAGCCATGGCCCTTGGAGGCATCCACCTCCCTCCCTCCCTTCCTCCCTCCCTCTCTCCCTCCCTCCCTCCCTTCATCCCTCCCTCCCTCCCTTCCTCCCTACGTCTGACAGCAGCTGATGGCAAATGGCACAGAATGCAGGGATCTCAATGTAATGAGACCCAATGGTCAGGGACAAGCCCGCTGCCATGCGAGTTCTGTACAGAGGGGAACACAAGTCAGCATCCTTGATGTCCATTTGCCTCATAAATATGAGGGTGTCCCTTTCGTCATCCATTTTTGCCACTCTACCTCCTCCACCCACTCGGAAAGAACCCCTCACACCTCGAGGGATCTCACTCACTGACTAACTGTGTGGTCAAGATCAATTTGGAAAACTCACTTCAGCACCTTTCACCCTGCCCCTGTCACCCAACAACATCCTTCCATCACCCTTTATCCATCCAATATCATCATTCCTCTCCCGCCTGACGCTCTTGAACTTCCCCATGTTACCCTGGACCCTATCACCATTCGCCTCTATATGCCATTCCCTCTCTCAGAGACAACACCCATTACCGCCCCCATGCCCAACCTAATCCTTCCCCCTCCTGTTATCTGATCACTTGCCTTGTCCCCTCTGTGACCAATCTGATGAGACCTTCACCCACCGGACCCAAGAGCTGCCACTCTACCACATGCCAGTCCGCCCTCTAACTGTGACTGTTCCCTCCTATCACAAGTACCCTAAGTTCACCCCCCACTGCCGGCAGGACCTCACTGTCAACACCACACACCCCATCCTTGAAGGCACTCCCACTATCCAACCTTATCCCTTCCCGTGACATTCTTCTCACCCCCTGCCCTGGAAGCCTATTTCCTTTGTCCAGCCTTGACTCCACTATTCCACTCTACTACATCCCACCCCCAGCCTCCGGCTGCCTCTCTTTTCCAGCCTTGACTCAGCATTTGACAATGGCACTCGAGAGTCAAGTTATGTGATGTCCCCGAGGATGAAAATGCAACATCTACATAGAAACATAGAAAATAGGAGCAGAAAAAGGCTATTTGGCTCTTCGAGTCTGCTCCGCCATTCATTATGATCACGGCTGATCATCCAACTCAATCAGCCTAATCCCACTTTCCCCCCCATATCCTTTCATCCCCTTTGCCTTATGTGCCATATCTACCTTGAAAACATACAGGGCGGGATTCTCCGTCACACCGCACCGGTTTGCTGGTGCGGCATGCTCCTGCTGGCAGAGGGATCCTCTGTCCCGGCAGCCGGCCAATGGGGTTGCCCATTTTGGACACCCCAATGCCGTCGGGAAATCCGAGGGCGCGAGTGTGCTGCCGGCGAAGCGGAGGATCCCGCCTACAGTGTTGTTGAAAACTCACCACTATTCTTAGAAGTCCCCCTATACCAAAAAGTGCCGACATTCTAAATGGTGAACAGGGCTTCTCACTCCCTGACTCCGATGCAGGCTTCGGTGGGTGCTATTCAGGTCAAACTATATTTTCAAGTTATCCCCCGGTATAATCCATACTTTCACCGAAGATTTCATCTACTTACCACTTAGTAGCATCGATCCTGGGTCCTGCATTGCTAAGTAAGTAAAGTAGACGTTGGAATAACCACTGTTTCAGGTTAAATTAAGTTATTTTATTATATTTTTTCTTTTAAAAGCTGCAATTGCTGTCTTTACAGAAATGTAAAAAGATCTTGCTTCTGTATCCTCCTGGTTTGTTGAAGGGACCTTCAGGCCCACCTTGACAATCAATCTTCTTTTTAAAATATGGTCTTCTTTAGATGTATTCGCTGGTTAGCTCGGTTGCTATGTCTTGTCGATCCCATGTACTGAGCTCATGTACTGAGCTGTGAGAGCTGGGTCTGCTGGCTGTCTCTGAGCTGACTCTGCCTCTTCTTTAAATTCTAGTCTTCCTTAGCTGTATTAGCTGTTTTAGTTCGGCTGCTATGTCTTACCTTTCCCATGACCGAGCTGACTGTAAGCTGACTCTGCTTGCTTCTCTTGTTGCTTCTCTGCTTCTCTCTGAGTTCTGGTAGTTCCTGCTCTGGTCTCTGGGTTTATATATTTTTCTAACAGTTATTAAGTTTTTATGACTTTATTGTAAAGTAACTTATATTTCACTTGGATTATAAAAAGTATCTTTAATCTAAACACTCTAATACAATTAAGTATTCATTTTGACATGACCTCACCTCTCAGGTCTCTGATTACATTGTTTCCTTTGTGATGTTCAAAGTTCCTTTGTGATATTCAAAAATGCTTTGGTTTCAGTAGGGGTGTTACTTTTAATTCCTGTCATTTTTATAGTTTTATTTTCCAATTGTGTCCTCAGCTCATAATTTTGACTTTTATTTTAGCTTTAAATTATGTTTCTCGTAGACTGATAGTCTCCAATTTTCTTTAATTTACTTGGTGTTAGCAGAATTTCTCACCTAGAATTGTCACCAAATTCAACTGAACCTCATCCTTTCCTTTCCAGCTGCTTACTTTCAATGAAGGTGTGAGCCATTGTTTTTAGCTTCATACAAAAATCCTGTTTGTTTTGTTTGCTAAGCCTGTTTGACCAAGGATATCTGCATCTTGTAATCCTGCTCTTTGCAGCTGCTGTTAGTCCTTCATGGGATCTTTCCCTGTATTCTCTCATGTTTCTCTCAGACCAGATATTGCCAGACTTCCATGTTTCAAATGACACATTTTTCCATATTATCAATTACAACGGATAATCCAGCCCGCAAAATTTTGGCCTCAATCACTTCCAGTGGTAACGAACTCCATAGACCGACCACTCTCTTGGGTGAAGAGATTTCTTCTCATCTCTGTTCTAAATGGTCTACCCTACATCATCAGACTGTGACCTCTGGTTCTGGACACCCCAACCATTAGGAACATCCTTCCTGCATCTACCCTGTCTAGTCCTGTTAGGATTCTATAAGTTTCTATGAGATCCCCCCCCTCAGACAGATCACAAACCCTTGGATGAGGTGAAGCTCACCTGATGCATGCCACTTACATACACAATCGTGAAACAGACTGTCCAAATGATCCACTGGTGGGGCACTTAATTTGGAGGAGGGAAGGTAATTCCGGCGAGTTGGCCTTTTAATGATGATTCATGACATGCAAATGTGGTTCCCGGCATAAATCAGTGGCAAACATGACCGACCTTTAACCTGCAATCACACCCAAATTTAGTGTCCCCGCCTGCTACCATTCCACACCACTGGTGGGAGCAGAAAATTCCACCCTTCATTTGAGGCAATTGCATTGAAATCCAGACGGTTTAACCTGTACGAGAAGGTAATTGCCGTAAATTACAGCGCATTAAAATCCCAAGTTACCTTGAAATATTTACAAATTAATTGTGGGTAATAAGGGATGCATTGGTGACATATAGATAAGGGAGGAAGATTAAGATATGCATTTAATTATAGAAATGTGATTATTTTCAATAATTGTCGGCATTTACAAAAACAAAGTACAATGTAAGCTGATTACACTAAGCCAACTGTAATAGGTTACAGCACACGTTGGCAATTCGCAATCATTAGGTTACAGCACACTTTGGCAATTCGCAATCATAATGTGAAGTACAAATTAAAAGACATTTCGAAAGCAAGTCCCTCCTTTCAGTGATATATTCAGGAAACTACTGCTCACTTCCTCACATATGAGCAATTACAGGGCTCGAATCTCAGAAGGTTCAGCAAAAATAAACTGGTTTCTCTCTACTCCCAAAGTCAATCAGAAAAGCTGAAAGTTTTCTCAGACTTTATTATGAGTGTTAAAGCAAATGCTATTTACTAAATGTGTTCAAAGACAATTCCTAATCTACACGTCACTGTTTTAAAAAAAAAAAACACATCCTGCATGTGTTGGCGAATCAGATTGCCCACAGATTAAACTGGTTGTAGTTTACTTGGGCTCTTGGACATCAGGAGGAAGCATATTAGTATCTGAGCAGCGTGGAGGAGGTTCTTCTGTGTGATTTTCTGAAAAAGAAATTGCCGTTAATGAACCAAAATTTCCCAGAGCACTACAGTGCGGACATTCTGCAAGAAATTTATGCCAATTTCTTAATGCCCAAGTTGTGTGGGGCACATGGAAAAACAGAAAAAAATAGTATGGCATAGGATATACTTGTATGCCACATCAGCAACAGTCATAATAGGGCGGCATAGTGATTAGCACTGCTGCCTCACAACGCCAGGGACCCAGGTAGGATTCCGGCCTCGGGTGACTGGGTGGAGTTTGCATGCTCAGTTTGTACAGGAACCAAGGATTTTTTAAAAAAATTAAAAATTTTTAAAATTTAGAGTACCCAATCAATTATTTCCAATTAAGGGGTCATTTGGCATGGCCAATCCACCTAGCCTGCACATCTTTTGGGTTGTGGGGGCGAAACCCATGCAAACACGGAGAGAATGTACAAACTCCACACGGACAGTGACCCAGAGCTGGGATTGAACCTGGGACCTCTGCGCCGTGAGGCAGCAGGGCTAACCCACTGCGCCACCGTGCTGCCTCCAAGGATTTAGAACTGATTTCCATGAACACTGCTGATGAAAGCAAGGAGCCATAGACAAGGAGACCTTGGGGGTCCCCACCTTGCTTGCTGTCAATCAGACAGTGCGCTGTGCTAACCAGATTGTAACCCAGAAGCCACTCGACAACTATGTCGCACTGAGATGTGTGTCTCTGTGCAGGTGGACGGTGTGGCTGAGTGCTGTGTTGGGTCTTCAATTAGGGTAGCATCGGATTCATCTTCCAAGGCGTCTTTGGGGTTTGAGTTCAGGACCTGGTTCATGGATGCCCTTGATTGCTTCCCAAATGCGTCCGTGAAAGAAGAGTTAATTACTGCATGTCAGGGGACCGTGAAACTGGAGATGTCGACACACAGTATGGTTGTCAGATAGACCATAGAATAGAATGTCCACCATGCAGAAGGAGGCCATTTGGCCCATTGGGTCTGCACCGACTCTGAAATAGCGCTCTACCTAGGCTCACGCCCCCATCCTAGCCCCATAACCCCACCTCACTAAGGGGTAATTGTAGTATAGCCAATCCACCTAAACCGTACATCTTTGGGAGGAAACCGGGACACCTGGAGGAAGACCACGCAGACACTGGGAGAACGTACAAACTCCACACAGGTAGTGACCCAAGGCCAGAATTGAACCTGGGTCCCTGAAACTATGAAAAAGCATTGCTTGCCACCTTGCCGCCCTATGTTGCACTGCAGGATCCTCAGTTGATTGAGTGCAGCCAATCTCACTGCCAGCACAGGATCCCCAGGTGATCAATTAGGGGTGCAGGCGGCCTGCTGCGATTCCCGCTTTGTGACATGAGTTTCGATGCTCGCGACCATGGAGCACAGGGACTGTGTCACCTCACTCAATGGCCGTGCCAGGACCCGGGCAATGCCATTGACGCCCACAGCCATGACAGGTTATGACTGGGCAAAGCTCTGGAGCACCTCTGCACTGTCCAGGTGGCCCTTGTATATGCTATATGGCTGTGACAGGGCAGCCCTGCCCTGTGCCTCAGCCACCGCATGCACAAAGTGCCAATGCCTTGGACATCCTGACCCATGGCCAATACCTTCGCCCCCAAGGCCTACACCATGCACGCCACCCGTTCGGTGTTGGCCTGGGTTGCACGAATGTCGGCACCGCCACCTGCCCCTGCAGGCGGTTAGACTCCTTCAGCTGAAGCTGTAGGCCCTGGATGGTTGCTGACAATCCCTCATGTAGTCCCCGGCTCTGTGTCTGCATCTCCAGCATCGATGGGACCGCTGTTTACAGAAGCCCGAGACCTGGCTGGCCGGCAGTTAGGTCCTGGGATCGGGCCGCCCTCAGACTATCCACTACCTCGGGGGTTCCTACCTCCACCTGATGTACCGCTACATGTGTGTGGTGCACACCAGATAGTGCCGAGGAGTGTCAAACCGAGGTGTGTCTCTGGGTTCTGGAATGTTTGTGACAGCTGTGATGGAAAGTCCATGTCATCCCCAGACTGGTGCTTCAGGGTGTCACGGGCAGTAGTTTGTGGGTTCGTGTTGCTGTCAGGTGCTGCCTTGTAACTGGACGCGTCCTGGGATAGTGGCTGGGGGAGAGGGGGGGGGGGGGGGGGAGGCGGAGGGGACACATGAAGAGCCCGCTTCATTACCAGGTGGTCCTGCAAGACACTAGATATGACGTCTGCTTGGATCCGTAGGTTGGGGTGGTGGTGTGGGGGAGGTGAGGTGGTATGGAGGCGGTGGAGTGCTGGGCTTGGGGTGTGGGGGAGGCAGGGTTGTGTGGGGGTGATCGGGGGTGTGGGGGAGGTGGGATGGTGTGGTGGTTGGGGAGGTGGTGTGGTGGGGTGATCGGGGATGTGGGGAGGTGGTTTGGGGGTGTGGGAGAGGTGGGATGGTGTGGGGGTGATTGGGGGAGGTGGGGTGATGGGGAGGTGGTGTGGGGGTGATCGGGGTGTGGGGGTGATGGGGTATGTGGGGGGTGTGGTGTGGGGGAGGTGGGATGGTGTGGGGGTGATTGGGGGAGGTGGGGTGATGGGGGGTGCGGGGTGATGGAGCGTGTGGGGGTGGGGGTTGTGTCACGCATGCCATAGGGACACCGCAACTCAGTGGGGGGGCTCACTTGGTTCCACAATGCCGACCTCCGCCTCGGCGGCTGACCTTTCTGGGCCCACCAATCGGGTCCAGTGCCTGTCGGTCCGCGACGGTGAGGGGTCGCAGGTCCGGCGGGCCCCCTCTAGATCTCTTTCTCCCTGCGGTTGTAAGCTGCCTTCTCCTTGCGGGGGGGGAGACAGAAAATGCACAGTGTTAGGCAGTCGGACACGGGCAGCACAGGGGATGGGCAGCTGGTGGCCTTTGTGAGCAGAGCATCCAGCCATGGGTGCCGGCATGTACAGGGATAGGTGCCAGCAGACTGCTGGAAGGTGGGGTTCGGTTGCCCTCTGGGTGGGGGCTGGGTTACAGGTGTGTGGGACAGGGCTTGGTGCCAGGGGCATGGTGCTGGCTACTCGCCCTGGCCGCCCTGAGGAGGTCATGCAGCTTTTTCCGGCACTGCTGGCCGCTACTGGGCGTGGGGCCCACGGCACTCATGGCCACTGCCACCCGTGCCCAGGCCCGATGGACAGCGGTGGGTGGCAGCCTCCTTCCTACCTGGCATACAGAGAGCCCCACCTCTCCTCAATGGCATCCGGCAGGGTCTCAAGCTCCGCATATGCGAACCAGGACTTTGGGATGCCACCTTGTTGGCTGGAGTGAGTGTCTGTGTGGAGTGGAGCGCTTATATGTGTCACCCTCTCGAGTGCCGATCCCGCCCTGGTGAATCGGGCACCATTTCTCATTGGAATTGCTCTGGTTACATGTGGTGCCGGTGCCAGCCCGTTGACGGACCCTGATTTGCTCTGGGACCGAAGCCGCTTCTCTGGTCGTCGAACATCACCCATTCAGTCCCGGCATCAGCACTAAGTCTCTGAAAAAAGAATCCAGCCCATTGATTTTGAAAACCAGTCACAAACTAATATGTATGTGAATGCTGCAGTTTTCTGATGCTGAGGAGATTTCTTTTTAATCTTATGACCCTGGGTTCAGTAAAACTACAATTGAAGTATGCGTGTGTAATTCTTCTGTGTCACTGCACAGATTCAAATTCACATAATGATGTAACGTAGAAGCGTACACGTTATAAAATAGAGATTGTGTGTAACCAATCCAAGAAGTCCTTGCACTTAAAAGTTTACATCCGTTTTATATTTCAAGCCAGATGGCTTGCATTACAGCAATAAACTGACTGTCAGGAACTGATAATTAAGGCGGAGTTGTCCTTTCCAAACCTATAAAGTATCCTAACCTTAGCATTAAACTCGAATTTTTTTTGTAGAGAAAGCATAAAGAAAAGGAACAAGTTACTCCTGCCAAAGGTCTTTCAGTAAATACTGTACTGATTATAGGCTGGAAGCAAAAGATAAACAAACTTGCTTCGCAAAACAATGGCATTTGGCACTCGGGTCAGAATACAAAGTGGAACATCACATGAATCTGGGCAGTTTTTTCCACTGCCAGGTCTAAAAGTGATATTAATGCTCAGTGTTAACATGCTTATGTTATTAGGGTGTCAATTTAGCCTAGTTTGTAGAACTCTGCTTTGGAAACAAAAGACCTCTGGGTTCAAGTTCTAATCCTGAACTTAATGTTGTCAAACTGGACCAATGTCCCAGTGTGGAAGATGGTAGGATTGCTTCGAGCTGACAAGTTCTGTCAGGTCTGATGAGTGTTAAAGACGTTGTGGTAGTCTGTGTTAGAAGGATTACGGTACCTGGTCATGCTGGAATTCCATTGGTGGAGAATGCACTTGTTCTCATTAGTTAAGCCTGTATGTTAGCTCCGCCCTGCAAGGCGGGGTATAAGAGCCCGTGCCGCCCCAGCAACTTTCTTCTGTACCTGCGCTGTTGGGGGAAACATCTAGCGTATTAGAGCCTTCAATTGTCTCCAACCTCGCTTCTGGAGTTATTGATCGTGCATCAATTTAATACGCTAGTTTTAAAGGATGGAGCTCCGAATCAAGCCAGAGTGTCTGTAACTCAGCCCCCACGCGGCAAACTCAGTGGCAACCTTCAAGCACTGGCTGGCGGCTTCAACTGATATCTCAGGACGTCCGAAAACACACCCACGGGAGAACAAAAACTGCAAATTCTGCACTCGAGGGTGAGCCCAGAAATCTACACCCTCATCGAGGACCCGGACGATTTCTATGCTGCAATGGAGCTGCTGAAAGGACATTATATTCGCCCTGTAAACCAGGTCTACGCCCGTCATCTACTAGCGACGAGGCGACAAATCCCTGGGGAATCACTGGAAGAATTCTACCGTGCGCTCCGGGTGTTGGGGAGAAACTGCAGCTGCCCGCAAGTTTCAGCAAACGACCACACAACTTTTGATTCGGGACGCTTTTGTTGCAGGTATGCTGTCCTCCCAAATCCGCCAGCGATTGCTGGAGAAAGAGACACTAGGTCTCAAGGAGGCATAGGCCCTTGCCGGCTCCCTGGATGTGGCCTCCCGAAACGCCCGCACTTGCGTCCCCGACCGCGCTGCAGCCCCCTGGGCAGCGTGGAACGCCCCCCCGCGGCCGACCCCGAGGCATCTCCCACCCTCCCACAAGCTTGTGCTGCGAGACGGCCTGGCAACCCCAGAGGGCCCCGCTGCTATTTTTGCGGGCAAGCCAAGCACCCCCGACAGCGCTGTCCGGCCCGTTCATCCATCTGCAGAGGATGCGGCAAAAAGGGCCACTTTGTGGCGGTGTGCCAGGCCCGGGCGGCCGCTGCAGTCTCCGGAGGCGAATACGGACCGCCACCACAACCCTCTCCACGGACCCCGTGCGGCCAGCAGGCGCCGCCATCTTCCTCCTCCAGGGCCACGTGTGGCCTCCGGGCACCGCCATTTGGTCCCACGGCCGCAACGTGCGATGGATGGGCGACGCAATTTTGTGCACCCCCAGCCATGTGCGACCAGTGGGCACCGCCATCTTGGATGGACTCCCAGGACCCCAGTTCGGCTGATCACACACCGCCGAAGAGAACATCCAACTGCTGCCATGATTAGCCTCGGTGACCCAGGAGCAGTCTCGGCCCCGAACACTCGACTGCTACGACGACGGTGCTTATCAATGGGCATGAAACGTTTGCCTAATCGACTCTGGGAGCACGAGAGCTTCATACACCCCGACACGGTAAGGCGCTGTTCTCTCCCCGTCCACCCCGTTAATCAAAAAATCTCCCTGGCCTCCGGATCTCACTCAGTAGAGATCAAGGGGTTTTGTCTAGCTAACCTCACGGTCCAGGGAAGGGAGTTCAAAAACTACCGACTCTATGTCCTTTCCCACCTCTGCACGGCCACACTCCTACGGTTGGACTTTCAATGCAACCTCCAAAGTCTAACTTTCAAATTCGGCGGCCCTATATCCCCCCCTCACTGTCTGCAGCCTCGCGACCCTCAAGGTCGATCCGCCTTCCCTGTTTGCGAACCTCACCCCAGATTGCAAACCAGTCACCTCCAGGAGCAGACGGTACAGTGCACAGGACCGGATCTTTATTAAGTCAGAGGTCCAACGGTTACTGAGGGAAGGTGTCATTGAGGCTAGCAACAGCCCCTGGAGAGCTCAAGTAGTGGTTGTAAAGACCGGGAGTAGCATAAGATGGTCATCGACTACAGTCAGACCATCAACAGGTTTAGGCAGCTTGACGCGTACCCTCTCCCCTGCATATCCGACCTGGTCAACAGGATCGCGCAATACAAGGTCTTTTCCACGGTGGATCTTAAGTCCGCCTATCACCAGCTCCCCATCCGCACTAGTGACCGCAAAGACACTGCTTTCGAAGCAGATGGTTGGCTCTACCACTTCTTAAGGGTTCCCTTTGGTGACACTAATGGGGTCACGATTTTCCAACGAGAGATGGACCGAATGGTTCACCGATACGGTTGATGGTCCACATTCCCGTCCCTCGATAATGTCACCATCTGTGGCCACGACCAAGCGGGACCACGACACCAACCTCCGAAAATTCCTCCAGACGGCAAAAACCCTTAACCTCACGTATAACTAGGATAAATGCGTGTTCAGCACCGACCGCCTAGCCATCCTCGGCTGCGTAGTGCGTAATGGAGTTATAGGCCCGACCCTGAACGCATGCGCCTCCTTATAGAGTACCTTCTCCTGCACTGCTCCAAGGCCCTGAAGTGATGCCTAGGTTTTTTTTCCTACTATGCCCAGTGGGTCCCCAACTATGCGGACAAGGCCCGTCCACTGATCCAATCCACAGTTTTTCCCCTGTCGATAGAGGCCCGCCAGGCCTTCAGCCGCATCAAAGCAGACATTGCAAAGGCCACAATGCATGCCATCGACGAGTCCCTCCCCTTCCAGGTCGAGAGCGACGCGTCCGATGTAGCTCTGCCGGGCACCCTCAACCAAGCGGGCAGACCCGTGGCCTTCTCACGCACCTTCCACGCTTCCGAAATCCGGCATTCCTCAGTCGAAAAGGAGGCCCAGGCCATAGTAGAAGCTGTGCGACATTGGAGGCATTACCTGGCCGGTAGGAGATTCACTCTCCTCACTGACCAACAGTCGGTTGCTTTCATGTTCGATAATGCACAGCGGGGCAAGATAAAAAATGTCAAGATCTTGCGGTGGAGGATCGAACTCTCCACCTACAACTATGAGATCTTGTATCGTCCCGGGAAGCAAAACGAGCCTCCTGATGCCCTGTCCCGCGGCACATGTGCCAATGCACAAGTGGACCACCTCCGAGCCCTACACGAGGACCTCTGCCACCCGGGGGGTCACTCGATTTTTCCATTTCATCAAGACCCGCAACCTGCCCTAATCCATCGAGGAGGCCAGGACAGCCACCAGGCATTGCCAAATCTGCGCCGAGTGCAAGCTGCACTTCTACAGTCCAGAGAAAGACCACCTGATAAAGGCTTCCTGTCCTTTGAACGCCTCGGTATGGATTTCAAAGGCCCCCTCCCCTCCACCGACTGCAACACGTACTTCCTGAACGTGATTGACGAGTACTCCCGGTTCCCATTCGCCATCCCCTGCCCCGACATGAGCGCAACCACCGTCATAAAATCCCTCCATAGTATCTTTACGCTGTTCGATTTCCCCGCCTACATACACAGTGATCTGGGGTCCTCCTTTATGAGCGACGAACTGCGTCAATTCCAGCTCAGCAAGGGCATTGCCTCGAGCAGGACGACCAGTTACAACCCCCAGGGAAACGGACAGGTAGAGAGGGAGAGAATGGAACGGTCTGGAAGACCGTCCTACTGGCCCTGCTGTCCAGGAATCTCCCAGTCCCCCGCTGGCAGGAAGTCCTCCCGGATGCCCTTCATTTCATCCGGTCACTGCTCTGTACCACGACCAACCAAACACCTCACGAACGTCTCCTTGTCTTCCCCAGGAAGCCCTACTCTGGGGCCTCGCTCCCGACCTGTCTGGCAGCTCCCGGACCCATCCTGCTCCGAAAACACGTGCGGGCGCACAAATCAGACCTGTTGGTCAAGAGGGTCCATCTCCTCCACGCTAACCCTCAGTACGCCTACGTGGCGTACCTTGATGGCTGACAGGATACGGTCTCCCTACGGGACCTGGTGCCTGCTGGATCCCCCCCCCCCCCGCCACTAGTCCCACCCTCCCTCCCACCGGCGCCCCATAGCCGCCCCCTTCCCAGGTGGATCGGTTCTTCCTCTGGCCTGTCTAGGCCCTCCCGCCCACCGGCGCACCCCACAGCCGCCCCCTTCCCAGGTCAGTCGGTCCTTCCACCGGCCCCGTTTAGGGGTGATGAAGCTGCCACAGAAGCCGAAACCATACTCCCGGAGTCACAGACGCCCGAACCTCCACCGGCATCACCACCAAATCTACGATGATCGCAGAGGACAACCAGGGCGCCCGATCGACTAATTGCTTCATTTTGAAATGTACATTACTGTTGTAAATAGTTAAGATGTAATAAGGCAAAACGCTGTACGGAGGTATTAGGTACCTTCATAACTGTAACTTTTACCACTTTACCACGTTGTAATACGAAGCCACTACCCCCACCAGACTTTTTTTAACAGAGGGTGAATGTGGTGGTCTGTGTTAGAAGAATTACGGTACCTGGTAATGCCGGAATACCATTGGTGGAGAATGTACTTGTTCCTATTGGTTAAGCCTGTATGTTAGCTCCGCCTTGCAAGGCAGGGTATAAGAACCCGTGCCGCCCAAGCAGCTTTCATCTGTACCTGCGCTGCTGGGGGAAACATCTAGCGTATTAAAGCCTTCAATTGTCTCCAATCTCGCTTCTAGAGTTATTGATCGTGCATCAGACAGAGAGGATGTTCTTCCCATCTTCTGGCTGACATTCCTCCCTCAATTAACCCTACCAGAAAGTGATTAATTTGTCATTCCTCCAGTTGTTGTCTGTGGCATTGCAAGCTGTGTAAAATTGGCTGCTACATTTTTCTGTCAGGGAACAATGATTCCCATGTCAAATTCATCTTCTGTGAACCATGTAAAGGTGTCTCTGAGAGATGCAATGCAGCAGAGTATTCTTTAACTCAATACTGATTAAACACAGGTAGCTACATGCATATATTTAAAATCAGCATTAAAATAAGGCAAGAGGAAATTAGGAGCATTTTCTTTATCTGCACAAGGTTCTTCGGGGTATTGAGTACTATATTAGGAGCAATGAACACACAAACCTACGAATCAGAAGCTGGAGTAGGTCATTCAGCCCCTCGAGCCTGTTCTGCCATTTTAGAAGATCTTGGTTGATCTGATTGAGGCCTCAGTTCACATTCCCACCTACTCCAGTCAAAAATCTATCTACCTTTACATTAAGTCTCTTCAATGGCCCTGCCTCCACCGCTCACCGGCAGGAGAGAGAGTTCCAAAAGACTCGCAACTCTCTGAGAGAATAAACCTCTCCTCATCTCAGTCTTCAACATGGGAGACCCCTTATTTTTAAGCCGTGACTCCTGGTTCTAGTCTCGCCCACAAGGGAAAACATCCTCTCAGCATTCACCTTGTGAAGCCCTCACAGGATCTTACATCTTTCAATCAGATCGTCTCTCATTCTCCTAAACTTCAATGGACACAGGCCCAGCCCGTCCAAACTTTTCTCATCACAGAAGAACTAGGAGCAAGTGTGGGCAATTCAGCCCCTCTAGTCCGCTCCGCCATTCAATACGATCATGGCTGATCTCCTCTCGGCATCAATTACACTTTCCTGCCCGTTCTCCATGACCCTTCAACCCATTACTAATTAAACATCTGTCTATCTCCTCCTTAAATATTCTCAGTGTCCCAGCATCCACCGCACTCTGGGGTAGCGAATTCTACAGATTCACATCCCTTTGAGAGAAGTAATTTCTCCTCATCTCTGTTTTAAATCTGCTACCCTTTATCCTAAAACTGTGACCTCTCGATCTAGAATGCCCCACAAGAGGAAGCATCCACTCCACGTCTACTTTGTCAATACCTTGTGTATCTCGATTAGATCTCCTCTCATTCTTCTAAACCCGAGAGAGTATAAAAGAACAAAGAAAATTACAGCACAGGAACCTCCCAGCCTGCGCCGATCCAGACCCTTTATCTAAACCTGTCTTCTATTTTCCAAGGATCTACTTCCCTCTGTTCCCCGCCCGTTCATATATTGGTCTAGATGCATCTTAAATGATGCTATCGTGCCCATCTTTACCACCTCCGCTGGCAAAGCGTTCCAGACACCCACCACCCTCTGCGTAAAAAACCTTCCATGCACATCTCCCTTAAACTTTCCCCCTCTCACCTGGAAATTGTGACCCCTTGTAATTGACACCCCCACTCTAGCCTAAACTTGAGCCTAAACTGTTCAATCTTCATAAGATAAAACCCTCCTCTCTGCAATCAATCTAGTGAACCTCCTCTGTACTGCATCCAATGTAAATGTAACTACACCTCTCCTCAAATAGGGGGACCAAAACTGGACACAGTACTCCAGGTGCGGTCTCACCAATGCCTTGTAGATACACCGTAAGAAATAAGAGCAGGAGTAGGCCTTTTAGCCCTTCCAGCTGGCTCCACCATTCAATGAGATCATGGCTGATCTTCTACTTCAACACCATTACCCTGCACAAGCCCCGCTATCGCTTGATCATGGAATCATAGAATTTACAGTGCAGAAGGAGGCCATTCGGCCCATCGAGTCTGCACCGGCCCTTGGAAAGAGGACCCCACTGAAGCCAACACCTCCACCCTATCCCCGTAACCCCACCTAATCTTTTTTGGACACTAAGGGCAATTTTTAGAATGGCCAATCCACCTAACCTGCACATCTTTGGACTGTGGGAGGAAACTGGAGCACCCGGATGAAACCCACGTAGACTTGGGGAGAACGTGCAGACTCCGCACAGACAGTGACCCAAGCCGATGTCTTTGTTATGTCGGAATCTATTGATCGCAATCTTGAACACACTCAACAACAAGCCTCCACACTCAACTGGGGCAGAAGATTCCAAAGATTCACCACTCTGATAGAAGAAATTCATCCTCAACTCAGTCTGAATGCCCTGTCCCTTATTCTGAGACTGTGTGCTCCAGTTCAAGAAACCCCAACCAGGGTGAACATCCTTCCTGCATCTACCCTGTCGAGCCCTGGAAGAATTTTGTCTGCTTGAATGAGATCACCTCTCAGAACCCCAGCCTATTTAATCTTTCCTTTTGGACAAACCTTCCAACCCAGGAATTAATTTAGTGAACCTTTGTTGCACGCTCGCTATGGCAAGTGTATCTTTCCTTAAGTGAGGCGATCAAAGCGCTTGGAGTCAAGAACTCAGCGGCCAACCTAAACGAGTATGCCACCACCATCACAGACTTCATCAGCAAGTGTGTAGAAGATTGCGTGCCAAAGAAGGTAGTACGTACATTCCCCAATCGGGAGATTCACTCCGTACTGATAGCCAGGCCTGAGACGCTCACACAGGCAGGGTGTGATTTCCTATACAGGAAATCCAGGCATGACCTCCGCTAAGCCATTAGGGATGACAAGAGACAATCCCAGACCAAGCTTGAATCACAGACTAATGACACGGACTCTCGTCAGTTGTGGCAAGGCTTAAACAACATAACGGGCTACAAAGCAAAGCCGAGTAGAATCTCTGGCAGCAGTGCACCCCTTCCTGATGAACTCGATGCATTCTATGTTTGGTTCGAGAAGGAAACCATCAAACTGCTGTCAACTGCTCTAGCAGCCTCGGACACACTCATAGCTACCGTCATAGCTTCCGAAGTCAGATCGGCCTTCTTGAAAGTGAAACCTCAGAAAGCAACAAGTCCTGATGAGTCCTTTGTCTTGCATTCAGATCCTACGTGGACCAACTGGTGGGTGAATTCGCGAACATCTTCAACCTCTCCCTACTCTGTTTCGAGGTTCCCACCTGCTTCAAGAAGAGCATCGTACCAATGCCAAAGAAGAATCAGGCAACGTGCCTCAAAGACTACCATCTTGGCATCTATCATTATGAAGTACTTTGAGAGTTTGGTCATGAGACACATCACCTCCATACTCCCAGAACGCCTTGATCCACTGCAATTCGCATCCCGCCACAATCGGTCCACAGCAGACATCATCTCCCTGACCTTACACTCATCCCTGGAGCATCTCGACAACAAGGACTCCTACGTCAGACTCATATTCATTGACTACACCTCCGACTTCAACAACATAATCCCAGCCAAGCTCATAAATAAACTCCAAAACCTAGGACTTGGCTCCTCCATCTGCAACTGGATCCTTGGCTTCTTGACCCATAGACCACAATCAGTAAGGATAAACAACAACACCTCCTCCACAATAGACCTCAATACTGGGGCTCCGCAAGTCTGTGTACTTAGCCCCTTACTATACTCCCTATACACACACGACTGTGTGGCAAAATTCGGCTCCAACTTTATCTGTTGGAGGGGCTGGTTTAGCACAGTGGGCTAAACAGCTGACTTGTAATGCAGAACAATGCCAGCAGTGCGCATTCAATTCCCGTACCGGCCTCCCCGAACAGGCTCCGGAATGTGACGACTAGGGGCATTTCACAGTAACTTCATTGAAGCCTACTTGTGACAATAAGCGATTATTATTAATTGTTATTATCTACACGTTTTCTGACTACATGGCCCTAGTGGGTCGGATCTCGAACAACGATGAGTCAGAATACAGGACGGAGGTAGAGAACCTAGTGGAGTGGTGTAACGACAACAATCTATTCCTCAATGCCAGTAAAACTAAAGAGCTGGTCATTGACTTCAGGAAGCAAAGCACTGTACACACCCCTGTCTGCATCAACGGGGCTGAAGTGGAGATAATAATAATAACTTATTGTCACAAGTAGGCTTCAATGAAGTTACTGTGAAAAGCCCCTAGTCGCCACATTCCGGCACCTGTTCGGGGAGGCTGCTATGGGAATTGAACCTACGCTGCTGGTCTTGTTCTGCATTACAAGCCAGCTGTCTTAGCCCACTGTGCTAAACCAGCCCCTGCTATGGCTTCAAATTCCTAGGCGTGCACATCACCAACAATCTGTCCTGGCCCACCCACCTCGACGCTACAACCAAGAAAGCACGACAGCGCCTATACTTCTTCAGGAAACTAAGGAAATTCGGCACGTCCATATTGACTCTTGCCAACTTTAACAGATGCGTCACAGAAAGAATCCTATCTGGCTGCATCACAGCCTGGTATGGCAACTGTGTCAGCCGAAGACCGGAAGAAACCTCAAGAGAGTCGTGAACACAGCCCGGTCCATCACACGGACCTGCCTCCCATCCATTGACTGTCTACACCTCCCGCTGCCTGGGGAAAGTGAGCAACATAATCAAAGACCCCTCCCACCCGGCCTACTCACTCTTCCAACTTCTCCCATCAGGCAGGAGATACAAAGTCTGAGGTATTGCCAATAGAGGCTTGAGAGCAGGAGAGGAGATTAGGGGAGCTGCCGTTCAAGGTGGTGGGGCAAGTTTTAGATACCTGGGCATCCAGGTGGCACGGGGTTAGGCGCAGCTGCACAAGTTGAATTTGACCCGGTTGGTGGAGCAGATGAAGGGGGACTTTAAGAAGTGGGATGTGCTGCCAGTAAAGATGACGGTGCTGCCAGGGCTTCTGATCGTGTTTCAGAACCTCCCAATCTTTGTCTCAGAGGCGTTCTTTAAAAAGGTCAATGCGCTGATCTCTGGGTTTGTGTGGGCAGGGAAGACCCCGTGGGTCAGGAGGGCTTCTCTGGAGCGGGGTGAGATGGGGCTGGCAGGGTGGGTGGGGATGCGATGCTGGAGTTGCTGAATGTAGTAAACAATAACCGGGTGGCGAATGTCGGCGTGCTCCGGAAATAGGTAGTGGGGAGGGGTCGGCGTGGGGGAGGATGGAGAACGAGCTTAAGGGCATTGCCAACAGCGCCTCGGCCATTCTCCCCAGCCAGAAACTCCAGGAGCCCAGTGGTGGTGTCGGCCTTGAGGGTGCAGGGGCAGTTGAGGTAGCATTTGAGACTGGAGGGTGCCTCGGTGTGGGCACCGATTTGTGATAACGATAGGTTTGCCCCAGGGGGGCTGGATACGAGGTTTCAGGGGGTACCGTCAGGCAGGGTTGAGCGATTTGGTGACCTGTTTGTAGGGGGCAGATTTGCAAAGTTGGAGGAGCTGGATCAGTTGACCAGGGGGAACGGTTTCAGGTACCTGCAGGTCCGGGCATTCCTGAGGAGAGGGGTGGCGTCTTTTCCTGGGTTACCGCCCTTGGGATTGCAGGATAAGGTACTGTCGAAGGAGGAGATAGGGGAGAGGAAGGTTTCCGAGGTCTATAAGGAGCTGATGGATTGGGAGGGGGCCCTTGTGGGAGACATAAAGTGGGAGGAGGAGGTGGAGGCCGGGACGTGGGATGAGGCCTTGTGGAGGGTGAATGCATCCTCATCGTGTGCGAGGCTAACCCTCATTCAGTTTAAGGTAATTCATACAGAACAAAAAACAGTGGCACGGATGAGTAGGTTTTTTGAGGGGTGGAGATAGGTGTGGCCGGTGCGCGGGGAGGCCCGTGAATCACGTCCGGATGTTCTGGGCATGTCCGAAGTTAAAAGGGTTCTGGCAGTGTTTTGCAGATATAATGTCTGAGGTGTTGGGGGTAAAAGTAGCCCCGAGTCCAGGAGTGGCAATATTCTGGGTGTCGGAAGACCCGGGAGTCCAATGTATTGGCCTCTGCCTCCCTGATAACCCGGAGACGGATCTTATTTGGATGGAGGGACTCGAGCTGTCGAAAACAGGGATGTGAATGAGTGACCTGGTGGAATCCTTGAGGCTGGAGAAGGTCAAGTTGGTCCTGAGGGGATCGGTTGATGGGTTCGCTCGGAGGTGGAAGCCGTTCATTGACTTTGGAGGATTGCGGGGTCAGCAAAGTGGGGGGGGGGGGGGGGGGGGCGGGGGGTTAAAATAGGGAAGGCAGGATGGGAGAAGGAGGTAATGGTGGTGATCGGGGGTGGGGGGGAAGTGGGTGTTGGTTATTTATTTATTTATTTGTTATAAATTTAGAGTACCCAATTATTTTTTTCCAATTTAGGGGCAATTTAGCGTGGCCAATCCACGCCGTGAGGGCGCAGTGCTAACCACTGTGTCACGTGCCGTTCTTTGTATTGGTTATTTATAATGTTGTATGATTTTTATTCTGCTTTGGTTTGTTTTTATGAAAATGTCTGAATAAAATATTTGGCTGATACCAAAATCGCGAAATTCAATTGGGCGGAGAATCGGTCCCGAAGCCAAAATTGGGGGGGGGGGGGGGTCGCTTTGACGCAAAATCACAATTCTCCGTCATCTCGACAGTGGCATCATTGTGGTCTGGGACGCACGTACAGTACACACCGTTTGCATGTCATTAGCGTGCCCGGCCCGGTATTCCCCAGGGCCTCCACGATGCTCCGTCTCTGATGGGCCACGTTCCCGACCGTGCGGTTCACTTGTGCTTTTAAAAATCGTGAAACCGGCGTGGTGGCTGCTGAGGGAGAGCGAGGGGATAGAGAAAGTGTCCAACATCGCCATACTTTGCTGACAGATGTGCCGCTGGCCGGGCGGGCCTCTGCCAGGGGCTGGGGGAATAGCAGAGGGTGGTCAGGAGGTGGGCTGTGGCGTGGGGGTGAACACCATTGCCACAGTCTGTAAGTCAGCCATGCAGCTGCGCACGCCACTGATTGCCCACTGTGAACGTAGGGCCACTGGTTGTATGGGTGTCCCATCAGGCCACCCCCCCTCGGTGCCCTCTGGCCCCAGCCGACCATCAGCTGTACGGGCTTGCTCCAGCACAACCAGTACCATCTTGTTGGCTGGGGTGAGTGTGTGTGGGGAGTGTAATGTGTACGCGTGGCTGCAGCTTGTCAGCCTCCCGAGTGTCGATCACAGACCCGCCGAATCCCGCACCATTTTTGATTGGAATCGATTGTGTTCCACGTGGTGCTGGTTCTAGCCCCTCCACAGTCGCTGAATCGATCCAGGTTCGGCGCCAGTTTTGCTGTCATGAAAATCCACGGATTCTGCGTCGACGTCAACACTTAGTCCCAGAAACGGAGAGTCCCGCCCTGTATGTTTTGAAGAATCAGTTCAGGTGAAGCGGATCAAAGGATATTGGGGGGGGGGGGGGGGAGGAAAAGCTGGATCAGGCTATTGAGTTGGATGATCAGCCATGATCATAATGAATGGCGGAGCAGGCTCCAAGGGCCGAATGGCCTCCTCCTGCTCCTACTTTCTATGTTTCTGTGTTAAGGCAAACCTGCCTTAACCTGCAGCGGGTTCCCCGGTGCCAGGACGGATGAGCCATATAAAATATCATAGACCTTGGCTGGACCGGAAGATCCTGCTGGCGGTCAATGACAAGCTGCCTCCGCCATCAGAAAAAAAAGCCGGGGGGGGGTGGGGGCAGGAAAACCCCGGCCTGTGTCTCTTGCTAATGCAACCTGGCTGGCGATCCCCATGTGCCCATGTGCACTTTCCCAAGTGTGCGCAGAAATCCAGGCACAGGTTAGAAAGTTAGGGGTTGAACAACTTACTTTAAGAAATGGCCTAGGTGGATGGATTGGATGGATTTTGTTTATTGTCACGTGGACCAAGGTACAGTGAAAGTATTTTTCTGCAAGCAGCTCAACAGATCATTACATGAAAATAAAAGAAAATACATAATAGGGCAACACAAGGTACACAATGTAACTACATAACACCGGCATCAGGTTAAGTATACAGGGTGTAGTGTTAATGAGGTCAGTCCATAAGAGGGTCATTTAGGAGTCTGGTAACAACGGGGAAGAAGCTGTTTTTGAGTCTCAGACATTTGTATCTCCTGCCCGATGGGCCGGTCGGCTCAGATAGTGGTTATCATTGGGAAAATATGGCCAATGCGCTGGTCCACTTGGAGGACTCTGTCCACTTGAGCAGCCAATCTGTGCGCCTCCGCGTTCCACTGAAATCATTTGAAATAAAAATCAAGAGAGAGAGAGTAAAACGGGTTTCGGATGCTCGATGTAGGCACACTCCCTCGGAGCTACCGCATAGACTTTGAGAATGGGCTTGAAACGGTCCCCAAAGGTTAGTTTTGCTTTTGCCTTGTGATGGCCGCTCGTTGTGCCTGCTCTGATGCCCGCAATTCCATCACGGGGTAAAGCACCAGAACAGCGCAGGTACGACGATGGCAGCAGACGCAGCCATAAAAGGATAAAGTGTGTTGACAGGCTGAGAAGAGTGAAGGGGGAGAAGGCACACGCAGGGTCATAGAACATAGAACATACAGTGCAGAACGAGGCCATTTGGCCCATCGAGTCTGCACGACCCACTTAAGCCCTCACTTCCACCCTATCCCCGTAACCCAATAACCCCTCCGAACCTTTTTGGTCACTAAGGGCAATTTAGCGTAGCCAATCCACCGAACCTGCACGTCTTTGGACTGTGGGAGGAAACCGGAGCACTCGGAGGAAACCCACGCAGACACGGGGAGAACATGCAGGCTCCGCACAGACAGTGACCCAGCGGGGAATCGAACCTGGAACCTGAAGCCACAGTGCTAACCACTATGCTACCATGCTGCCCTGGTGTAGCCCAAGTGGGCTGAATGGCCTGATTATGTACTGTGAAGTGCCGAGTAATTCTGTAAACCGCTGCTTCATCTCCAGTGTAAGTAACACTAGCTGAGAGCTAAATGACACACTTTAGTGGAAAATTGATTCCACTGACTAAGTGCAAAACCCTATGAGGGACATAACTTACCATGTGTGAGTTCAATAGCAATTCATTATTAAAAAAAGTACTCCATGTTGAAGGTTACTGATTTTTGTTTTCCTAGACAACCATATCTGATGGAATGTCAGTCTGAAACTGCTCATTTCTGTTCTCCGCAACATTTTATTGGTAGATTTATTGAGTGTCATTTCACCTTAATATGTGTTAAATGAACTGATGGGCTGAGCTCTGTAATATGGTCCCTATGGCAATTCCTCAATAAATTAAGAAAAAGGGCCCTAATAAAATGTGTTCTGCTGATGACACTTTATATGGATCATGATTTTTTTTTTTTGAAAAGTCGGCTGAGTGATAGATTGTGTGAATTGAAATATAATTTGCATAAATAAACCTCTGAATCAAACTCTCTGCAAGGTTCTCTGTCCATGCGGAGTCTCCGAAAAATGGAGTTTTCTGAAAACTCATGTTTTCGTCATGAGACCTTTCAACTCCAACCTTCCAGATTGCCTTGATCGACTGCAATTCACCTACTATCACAACCAGTCCACAGCAGATGCTATCTCCCTGGCCCTACACACATCCCTGGAGCATATGGATAATAAGGACACCTACATCAGACTCTTGTTCATTGACCATAACTTCGCCTTCAACACCCATAATCCCAGCCAAGCTCATATCCAAACTCCAGAACCTAGGACTTGGCTCCTCCGTCTGCAACTGGATCCTCGACTTCCTGACCCACAGATTGAAACCAGTAAGGATAAACAACGGCACCTCCTCCATGATAGTCATCAGTTCCGGGGCCCTGCAAGGCTGCGTACTTAGCCCCCGACTATACTCATCACATCAAGTCACCACATCAAGGTCAGCCTGGTACTGGGTCCTCCCCCAATGAGTTGGAAATTCTGCTGAGATCCTCATCCATGGCTGTCACTGAATGCACAACGCCTTCACTAATGGTGGTGACGTTGTGCACCAGGCTCTCCACTGTGGTCGCCTCCCTAACAGTTTTGATCTTGGTGCCACATATTGCCGGCACCCTTAGCCTCTGGGACTCCTCCAAGCGGCTATGGACCTGCTGGAGTATTGCTGACATCTCCCTGATATGCATCAGCAGCTGTGTGGTACTCACTACATTGGGCCCCAGAAGCCTGACAAATGGTGCCCATCGAGGTGTGTGTATCTGCGATGGTGGGGATGACAGCTGTGACGCATTGATCATGTCTTCCTCAGGGCTCCCCTCCAAGGTGGTCTTGTGGGAGGCTGGAGAGGGGGCTGCCCGGGATGGGCCGGCGCTAGCTGCTGGAGGACCTGTGGGGGAACGGACATGTGGTCAGTGGGAGGGATGGGTCAGTCAGTAAGGCATTAATAACTCACGTTTGACAGGTCCTCCGGGTGGGTCCCTATGGTTCCTCACCTCTGCGACTTCTGCAAACGTCCACATTGGTGATTGCGCTTTCCTCATCTACCCCCGTCACCTCCAGGGCCTGTTCTTCGAAGGTCGTGAGGATTCTTAAGTCCGGAACCCTGCCGCCAGTCTGGACTCTCTCCCGGCGATTGTGCGAGAGCTTCTCTTGCGGAGACACAGAGTGGGCATCATTTGCCACCTGTGCGGTTCACAGTGGTGGTGGGGGTGTGGGGGTGTGAAGGAAAGGTTGGGGGGGTTGAAGGGAAAGCGGGTTGAAGGGAGAGCGGGTTGAAGGGAGAGCGGGTTGAAGGGAGGGTTATAGACCACATGGTGAGTTGAGGGGGCGGAAAGGTATCTGGAGGGGGGGGAATTGGTGTCTACTTACATGCTGGACGGTGTAGGTCATAGAGTCACAGAGGTTTACAGCATTAAAACAGACTCTTCGGCCCAACCTGTCCTTGCCGCCCAGTTTTTACCACTAAGCTAGTCCTAATTGCCCGTATTTGGCCCATACCCCTCTATACCCAGCTTTCCTTTTTATGGTACTGGAGACCAGTCCTCCTGGTCACGCTTCCAGACCTTACACCTGCCGCCACCACATCCCGGACAGTACTGGCTGCCTTTCGGTTCACCCTCTGGGAACCTTGGGAGAACAGGACATCCCTGCTGGCCTCCACTGCGTCTTGGAGCCTAGACAGATTGGCATCCCCGAATCTTGGGGCTTGTCTTCTCGGCGCCATGGCTGCGCGCTGAAAGTGTTGGCTGAGCAAGTGCTGTTTAAGTGCTGCTTGACTTTATTAGCGGGGGAAGGGGGGGGGGGCGGCTGGCGTGCGTGGTCCTGGTGAATCGTCTGGCGAGCCTTCATTTGCGGTGAGAAGCCTGTGGGGCCTTGTTAAGTGGATCGATTAACATTGAATAGCATTGCCGGCCTCGCTGCGCCAAGCTCCGGAAGCTTGCGGCAGTTCTCGCTTGCTGCCACACTTAGAAATTTTTCCGGAGAATCCCTCCCACAGATGTAAGTGTCAGCTCCACGGATAAAAGTGTAAAAATACCACTTTGACACTCCGGTGCAGTAACAGTGGAGTACTGCACTGTCAAAGAAGACATATTTTGGATGAGATGTTGAACTGTCAGGTAAACGTAAGAGAGCCCTTGACATTACTTTGAAGAACAGGTGACTTCTCCTAATATCTTGGCCAACTTTTAGCCCTCATTAAAACAGATTACCTTTGGTTATCTCATTGCTGGTGGTGGGACTTTGTGGGGGATAAACCGCCACATTTCCCTCATTTACGACAGTGCCCACACCTCAAAATGGCTACCTTGACTCTTAAACACCTTGGGCTGTCATGAGGTTGTGAACAGCATTGCATAATTGGAGTATTCCTGAGCAATTCCTCTCCCAAACTCCTCCAATGCAGCTGATGGGCAAGCAAAGGATCTACACGCCGACCTGATGAGATTTCAGTGGGTTAGAACACAGCAAGTTGAGGTGAAAAAAAAAAGATGGTGGGGATGGAGCGGGGGGGGGGGGGGGGGGCATGGGGGATGGGGTTCCAGGGGGATTGGAGGGAGGAGGATACAAAACACATAATTCTAAAAATCTAAAAATGTGTTCACGCAACTGATCTGCTCGTGCATGAAATATCCATCAAAGCTTTTGTGGGCCAGACTTCTCTCGGATGCTGATTTGAGTTTGCCTCAGATTCAAAGCAGTGGAACTTACAACCCCATCCATCTCAAGGAGCCTGTCCAAAAAAGAAAATCTAGCTTCGTTCCAACTATGCACCTTTACAGCCTTGGCTGGGTGCTTCTAATTGAATTGAATTTAATAGATGAATAGAACGCAATTTTTCACAATGGCAGCATGAGGTTCTTGCCAAGAAGCGGTAATGGATGGAGAGAATTCTATTCTTCTCTCTACATTGATGGATGGAAACTTATTTTGGGAGACATTTTCCTTGACGTTAATAAATGCCTGAAATGTTGGACCCTAGACTCCTTGGCCGTGCAGAATCTTTTGGTAGTGTAATCGCAGGCCCCTTTCCTTTTTAGTACAAAATAGGGTCACTAATGCGAGTTTTAGTAAGAAAATCTAAGATTGTATAATTGGAACTATAAACATTCATTATTTACTGAGATGTGGAGTAGTAAGGTGAGGTTAAATTGGATCTACATATTTTAAAACATCAAAATGCTTTCCTCTCAGACCTATTGGAAGTAGGGGAGATATATAAACAGGCATTTTGCCTCACTGACTGTCATATATTATGACTAATATATAGTCATATATTACTAGACTAAGAAGAGTGTGGGTTTTTGTTTTACCGTTAGATCGACTCTTGTACAATTCTGTCACCACTGAATTTGGGTTTGTCGCATTTCAATAAATGCCATTGATTCTGCCACCTCATTGGTTGTGTGTTAAGCTCTGTGGTTTCCCTCACGCTTCCCCAGACGCAGATGAAAATGCACGCTACTCTTAACAAAAGAAAGATTTATTTAAAATTCAGTGGCCAAGTCCAGAATGTGAACACGGTCGTGGATGACTGAAGTCGTTTCCTTTAAATTATCATCCCTACTTGCTACCACCTTACTATAATCTACTTGACAGTGGCTATTCACCACACCAAAGATCAACTGCTCTAAAAAGACATGGCTGGGGGAGGCGGGGGGGGGGGAGAGAGAATCACATGATATGAGTGTGGGAGTGGTCGGGTTTGGGAGAGCACTTTCCTTGGTGAGGGCCCACCTCCGCATTGGCGAGATCCTGCGGCATGTTGTGTCATGTACCCTGATGGGTTTTGGCGGAGTGCATCCCTGAGTCTGGCCTTTGGTGAGAGGTGGAAGCCGAGTTTCCGGGTGAGTTCGAAAATTGGCTGCCGTGCTTTGGTAATCTGGATTTGGAGGCTAGATGTATCGAATTCGACGAAGCACAATGTACCCTGCCTTTGAGGCCAGGGGTCAGCTGGGTCTGTCGGCCATTGTTCCTGTATTGTCCGGTTCTCAATGCTTGTCATTAGCGGTTGGAGGTGGCCAAAGTCATTCCCTCCGGTCCTTAGATTGTAGACCGCCTGGGCGTCGGTGTGAAGGCATGGTGGATGTGTTGGTGTCTCGTGCTTAATAATAGTAAACATTTTAATTTTTTTTAAAGTCATCTTTATTAGTGTCAAAAGTAGGCTTACATTAGCACTGCAATGAAGTTACTGTGACAATCACCTAGTTGCCACATTCCGGCGCCTGTTCGGGTACAGATTCGGAGAATTCAGAATGTCCAATTCACCTAACAAGCACATCTTTCAGGACTTGTGAGAGGAAACCCGAGCCCCCGGAGGAAACCCACATGGGGAGAACGTACAGACTCTGCACAGATAGTGACCCAAACGGGAATCGAACTCGGGTCCCTGGCACTGTGAAGCAACAGTGCTAACCACTTTGATATTGGAATCTTTGAGAGATCCTGAAGAGTGCTTGTTGATCCTGCTTTATCCTTTGCCTTCTCATGCAACATGGAAGATGTTTTTATCCTGCTCTTCAATTCTTCCCTGTTTGTCATGACATTATTCCCTGTTTGTCATGGGTGGCACAGTGGTTAGCACTGCTGCCTCACACCTCCAGGGTTTTCGTGGGTTTCCCCCAGCTGCTCTGGTTTCTTCCCACAGTCCAAAGATGTGCAGGTTAGGTGGATTGGCTTTAGATGGATTTCTTTATGTTATTAAATTTAAGAATCCATCCCTTTATTTTACGATGGCTTGGGCAAACGTTCTTTTTTTTAATCCAGGAGAGGACTGGACTGGGATCCCTCTGACTCCTCCCTGGGGCCGTGGGTTTCTTCTCTCTTTCTCCAATTGGGTCTCTCTCTTTACTCTTCTATATTCCTCTCTTGATCTTTTGGAACGCGATGCGTGTTATTGGAGCAGGTGGAACCAGTAGTTTATGGTTGGTAATTGGGGAGGAGCGTTTCTCTGGGTGCCCCTCCTGCAACGGTCATTTTGTGTTTGTCCGGACGTTCCCTCCTTGGGGGTTCTTGTTCTCTTCTTCATCTGGAGATCATTGTTCTGGTTCCTATCCTGTTCTAGCCGCATGGTTCGGGATGTGACGGGGGGACGTTCCTGGTGTTGTAGGGGAAGTGGAAAATGGCCCTACCTCCCAGGACACCCAATTTCTGGGTGTCTTGCTGATTCTTCTGCCTGGGTTGGATACCCTTTTGGCTAGGGCTGGAGTAATTATCCTTGTTTCTCAGTGTGATTGGGGATTTCAGTGTGATTGGGGATTTCAGTGTGATTGGGGATTTCAGTGTGATTGGGGATTTCAGTGTGAGTGGGGATTTCAGTGTGATTGCCGATTTCTGTGTGAGTGGGGATTTCAGTGTGATTGGGGATTTCAGTGTGAGTGGGAATTTCAGTGTGAGCGGGGATTTCACTGTGAGTGGGGATTTCAATGTGATTGGGGATTTCAGTGTGAGTGGGGATTTCAGGTTGAGTGGGGATTTCTGTGTGAGTGGGGATTTCTGTGAGTGGGGATTCCTGTGATTGGGGAGCTCGGTGTGAGTGGGGATTTCAGTGTGAATCGGGATTTCTGTGTGAATGGGGTTTCTGTGTGAGTGGGAATTACAGTGTGAGTGTGATGTCAGTGTGATTGGGGATTTCAGTGTGACTCGGGATTTCAGTGTGAGTGGGGATTTATGTGATTGTGGATTTCTGTGTGAGTGGGGATTTCTGTGTGAGTGGGATTTATTTCAGTGTGAGTGGGGATTTCAGTGTGAGTGGGAATTTCAGTGTGAATGGGATGTCAGTGTGATTGGGGATTTCAGTATGACTGGGGATTTCAGTGTGAGTGGGGATTTCAGTGTGATTGCCGATTTCTGTGTGAGTGGGGATTTCAGTGTGATTGGGGTTTTCAGTGTGAGTGGGAATTTCAGTGTGAGCGGGGATTTCACTGTGAGTGGAGATTTCAATGTGATTGGGGATTTTAGTGTGAGTGGGGATTTCAGTGTGAGTGGGGATTTCAGTGTGAGTGGGGATTTCAATGTGAGTGGGGATTTCAGTGTGAGTGGGGATTTCAGTGTGAGTGGGGATTTTCGCGTGACTGGGTCTTTCAGTGTGAGTGGGGTTTTCAGTATGAGTGGGGATTTCAGTATGAGTGGGGATTTCAGTGTGAGTGGGGATTTCAGTGTGAGTGAGGATTTCACTGTGAGTGGGGATTTCACTGTGAGTGGTGATTTCAGTGTGAGTGAGGATTTCAGAGTGAGTTGGGATTTCAGTGTGAGTGGGGATTTCACTGTGAGTGGGGATTTCAGCGTGAGTGGGTCTTTCAGTGTGAGTGGGGATTTCATTGTCAGTGGGAATTTCTGTGAGTAGGGATTTCAGTGTGAATGGGGATTTCTGTGTGAGTGGGGATATCTGTGAGTGGGGATTACTGTGACTGGGGACTTCGGTGAGAGTGGGGATTTCAGTGTGAATCGGGATTTCTGTGTGAACGGGGATTTCTGTGTGAGTGGGAATTTTAGTGTGAGTGGGGATTTCACTGTGAGTGGGGATTTCAGCGTGAGTGGGTCTTTCAGTGTGAGTGGGGATTTCATTGTGAGTGGGGATTTCTGTGAGTAGGGATTTCAGTGTGAATGGGGATTTCTGTGTGAGTGGGGATTACTGTGATTGGGGACTTCGGTGTGAGTGGGGATTTCAGTGTGAATCGGGATTTCAGTGTGACTGGGGATTTTAGTGTGAGTGGGGATTTATGTGATTGTGGATTTCTGTGTGAGTGGGGATTTCTGAGTGAGTGGGATTTATTTCAGTGTGAGTGGGGATTTCAGTGTGATTGCCGATTTCTGTGTGAGTGGGGATTTCAGTGTGATTGGGGATTTCAGTGTGAGTGGGGCTTTCAATGTGATTGGGGATTTCAGTGTGAGTGGGGATTTCAGTGTGAGTGGGGCTTTCAATGTGATTGGAGATTTCAGTGTGAGCGGGGATTTCAGTGTGAGTGGGGATTTCAGTGTGAGTGGGGATTTCAGCGTGAGTGGGGATTTCAGCGTGAGTGGGAATTTCAGTGTGAGTGTGATGTCAGTGTGATTGGGGATTTCAGTGTGAGTGGGGATTTCAGTGTGAGTGGGGAATTATGTGATTGTGGATTTCTGTGTTAGTGGGGATTTCTGTGTGAGTGGGATTTATTTCAGTGTGAGTGGGGATTTCAGTGGAAGTGGGAATTACAGTGTGAGTAGGATGTCAGTGTGATTGGGGATTTCAGTGTGAGTGGGGATTTCATTGTGAGTGGGATTTATTTCAGTGTGAGTGGGGTTTCAGTGTGAGTGCGGATTTCAGTGTGAGTGGGGATTTCAGTGTGAGTGGGGATTTCTGTGTGAGTGGGGATTTCTGTGTGAGTGGGATTTATTTCAGTGTGAGTGGGGATTTCAGTGTGAGTGGGAATTTCAGTGTGAGTGGGATGTCAGTGTGATTGCGGATTTCAGTGTGAGTGGGGATTTCGGTGTGAGTGGGGATTTCGGTGTGAGTGGGATTTATTTCAGTGTGAGTGGGGATTTCAGTGTGAGTGGGGATTTCAGTGTGAGTGGGGATTTCAATGTGATTTCCGATTTCTGTGTGAGTGGGGATTTCTGTGTGAGTTGGATTTATTTCAGTGTGAGTGGGGATTTCAGTATGAGTGGGATTTATTTCAGTGTGAGTGGGGATTTCAGTGTGAGTGGGGATTTCAGTGTGATTGCCGATTTCTGTGTGAGTGGGGATTTCTGTGTGAGTGGGATTTATTTCAGTGTGAGTGGGGATTTCAGTGTGAGTGGGGATTTCAGTGTGAGTGGGGATTTCAGTGTGAGTGGGAATTTCAGTGTGAGCGGGGATTTTTCTGTGAGTGGGGATTTCAATGTGATTGGGGATTTCAGCGTGAGTGGGGATTTCAGTGTGAGTGGGGCTCTCAGTGTGAGTGGGGATTTTAGCGTGAGTGGGTCTTTCAGCGTGAGTGGGGATTTCAGTGTGTGTGGGGATTTCAGTGTGAGTTGGGATTTCCGTGCGAGTGGGGATTTCAGCGTGAGTGGGGATTTTCGCATGAGTGGGGATTTCAGTGCGATTGGCAATTTCAGTGTGAGTGGGGATTTCAGTGTGAGTGGGGATTCTAGTGTGAGTGGGGATTCTAGTGTGAGTGGGGATTTCAGTGTGAGTGGGGATCTCAGTGTGAGTGGGGATTTTAATGTGAGTGGGGATTTTAGTGTGAGTGAGGATGTAATGCCTCCGAAGGGGTTGGAGGGGTGTGGGCTCGGCGGTGGTGTAGGTTTTTGTGATGTGCTAAAGTTCCTGGGGGTCTCGTGTCCTGTGTTTTGTGTGGTGCTGGGCTAGACCCGGGCCTGTTGTCCCTCGAGGTCTAGGCTGCCCCTTTTCGGAGAGTGCCTGCAGGGTATATCCTGGGAGGCTGGGTTTTGCTTCTCGGATGCACCGGGGCCTAGGGATGGGCCGGATTGTGTGCTTGTTGGATATCCTGCTATCTCCCTGGGGAGAGGCTGGGGCGCCTTGTCGATTGAGTGATGTGTTCTGATCTTTGGTGGGTGCTTGGTGGATCTCAAGAAAGAATGAGGTATTGATGCACCCTGATCCTTTTGGTATCCAATGGGTTAGTTCTTGTTCTTCCTTTTCTCTTTTGGGAGGCCCTGAAGGACTCATCCTCCATTGGATCCCTCGCCTTACTTGTTCCTTGTGGTACTAGATCTGGTGGGTCGTTCTGGTCCTTCTTTCCTTCTTTTTCTCATGTGTGAGGCCCTGTAGGTGTGATTGTAATCTGAATTTGCTATTGCCGGTCCTCAGTCCACAATTATATGGAATGATTTCGTTCTGCTCTGGGCCTGGATTGGGGTTAAGTTGGGTTGCGAGGCATATATGTAACTCCCTTTATCAGTGGGGTTTTCGTGTATTTTCTTTTGGGTTTCTTTTTGTAAGGATGGCTGTGATGAATCTGTTCTTTGCTCCTACACGGGTGCAGGTAGGTTTGATATCTGAGGAGAGGAGGCTGTGATAGGTCATTGATGCTATTAGTGTTGCTGGGGTCGAGGGAGCTGCACGTTGATGCGGGCCCCATCACACTGGGAGTAGTTGATCCTGATTCCTTGTGATGATTGCGGACCCGTGCGGCTTGTGAAGATATTTAGCATGTCTTTATGAATTCATCTTGCTATAGACCACAATCAGTAAGAATAAACAACACCTCCTCCACAATAGTCCTTAATACCGGCGCCCCGCAAGGCTGCGTTCTTAGCCCCCTGCTATATTCCCTGTACATACACGACTGCGTGGCAAAATTTGGTTCCAACTCGATCTCCAAGTTTGCTGACGATATGACCATAGTGGGCCGGATCTCGAATAACGATCAGTCAGAATACAGGAGGGAGATTGAGAACCTAGTGGAGTGGTGCAGTGACAACAATCTATCCCTCAATGCCAGCAAAACTAAAGATCTGGTCATTGACTTCAGGAAGAAAAGTACTGTACACACCCCTGTCAGCATCAACAGGGTAGAGGTTGAGATGGCTAACAGTTTCAAATTCCTAGGGGTGCACATCTCCAAAAATCTGTCCTGTTCCACGCACGTCAATGCTATCACCAAGAAAACACAACAACGCTTATACATCCTCAGAAAACTAAAGAAATTCAGCATGTCCACATTAAGTCTTACCAACTTTTACAGGTGCACCATAGAAAGCATCCTATCGGGCTGCATCACAGCCTGATATGGCAACTGCTCGGCCCAAGACCGCAAGAAACTTCAGAGTCGTGAACGCAGCCCAGTCCATCACACAAATCCATTGACTCCATCTACACCTCCCGCTGTCTGGGGAAAGCGGGCAGCATAATCAAAGACCCCTCCCACCCGACTTACTCACTCTTCCAACTTCTTCCATCAGGCAGGAGATACAGAAGTCTGAGAACACACACGAACAGATTCAAAAACAGCTTCTTCCCCGCTGTTACCAGACTCCTAAATGACCCTCTTATGGACTGACCTCATTAACGCTACACCCTGTATGCTTCACCCGATGCCGGTGCTTATGTAGTTACATTGTGTACCTTGTGTTGCCCTATTATGTATTTTCTTTTCTTCCCTTTTCTTCCCATGTACTTAATGATCTGTTGAGCTGCTCGCAGAAAAATGCTTTCCACTGTACCTCGGTACACGTGACAATAAACAAAATCCAATCCAATCCTCCCTCGGTCTTGGTGGGGCCACAGGAGTATCTGGCTTTGTTAATGATTATATCGAGTCAGTTGTGACGTTGCTCGCCAGTTTCATCCTGTACTCATGTAGGTTAAGCTGTTTCTTTCTTGTTGCTCTTGGTGATATTTTGTAACTTTGTAATTTGGCAGCGTAACTCTCTAAAATGTAAAACCTCAAGAAATATATTGTGGTAGTCACCACTGTTGTATTATATTGTATATATGGGTATTCCGGTAAGGCCCCTGTACTACAGGTACGGGGGTAGATCCCTGCCTGCTGGCTCTGCCCAGGAAACGGAGT
Source organism: Scyliorhinus torazame (assembly GCF_047496885.1). Taxonomy (NCBI): domain Eukaryota; kingdom Metazoa; phylum Chordata; class Chondrichthyes; order Carcharhiniformes; family Scyliorhinidae; genus Scyliorhinus; species Scyliorhinus torazame. The sequence continues at coordinate 383,087,517 of NC_092707.1, read as the reverse complement.
ATAAATGTGCGTGCTCTCCGAACAGCAGCCATTTCGTAAGCTGCTGTAGGAGGCCACACATCTCTGTGTAATAAAGCCTCGATTACATTCTATTCTCGTCTCGTAATTGATAGTGCATCAATTTATTACGCAGAGATTTTTTAGAGATGGACCCCCGCATCAAGCCGGATCGCCTGCAGCTGCATCCTCAAGCAGACAACGCCAAAAAGGACTTCCAACATTGGCTAGCCTGTTTTGAAGCATACATCGGATCTGAGCCAGACCCAATCCCAGAAGCACAGAAACTCCAGATTCTGTACACGTGGCTGAGCTTTAATGTATTTCCCCTCATCCAGGACGCGCCGACCTACGCAGAGGCCATGGCGCTACTGAAGGAGAACTACGCTCAGCAGACCAACAAGATCTACGCCAGGCACCTCCTGTCCACGCGGCACCAACTTCCCGGTGAGTCTGTGGAAGATTTCTGGCGTGCCCTGCTCGCCCTGGTGAGAGACTGTGATTGCCAGGCCGTTTCGGCCGCTGGACATTCTAACCTGCTAATGAGAGACGCGTTTGTTACGGTCATAGGGTCTGACTACATCTGCCAGCGCCTCTTGAAGGGGTCACGCTTGACCTCGCAGCGACCAAGAAACTAGACCTCTCACTTACGGTCGCCTCACGCAACGTACAGGCTTATGCCCCCGACCGCATGGCCCACCCCCCCTGTGCATCGTGGACCCCGCCAGCGGCCGCCCTCAGCCAACCCCACGCCCGCGCCGCGCGGCAGCCAACCAACCCTGGGGGACCCAAGTGCTACTTCTGTGGACAGACAAAACACCCCTGGCATTGCTGCCCGGCATGGAGCGCGCTCTGCAAGGCCTGTGGCAAAAAGGGACATTTCGCTGCAGTGTGCCAGGCCCGCTCAATCGCCGCTATTGTCCCTGCACCCACCGTGTGCGGCCAGTGGGTGCCGCCATCTTCCTCGCCTCAGACCACGTGTGGCCCATGGGCGCCGCCATCTTGTTACCCTCACAACATGTGCGGCCCGTGGGCGCCGCCATCTTGCTCCACTCACAACCAATGGGCACCACCATCTTGCCTGCCCCAGAACACGTGCGGCCCGTGGGCGCCGCCATCTTACCCGCCTCAGGACCCCTGCCCATCGGGCACCTCCTCAGGCCGCTCATCGCCTGCAACCGCCGACGACCAGCCGCGTCTCGCCTCGGTCACGATCGACCAGTCTTGACCGCACAACCTCGTGACCGCTTCGACGAAGGTGAAGGTCGACGGCAACGAGATATCCAGCCTTCTGGACTCCGGCAGCACTGAGAGCTTCATCCACCCCTATACTGTAAGGTGCTCCTCCCTCGCAATACACCCCGCTAACCAAAGAATCTCCCTGGCCTCCGGATCCCACTCCGTGACAATCCGGGGATACTGCATCGCCACCCTCACCGTCCAGGGCGTAGAGTTCAGTGGCTTCCGGCTCTATGTCCTCCCCAACCTCTGCGCTGCCTTGCTAGTCGGCCTGGACTTCCAGTGCAACCTCCAGAGCCTAACCCTGCAATTTGGCGGGCCCCTATCACCCATACTGTTTGCGGCCTCGCGACCCTTAAGGTCAACCCGCCTTCCCTGTTTGCAACCTCATCCCGGGTTGCAAACCCGTCGCCATCAGGAGCAGACGGTACAGCGCCCAGGACAGGACCTTCATCAGGTCTGAGGTCCAGCGGCTGGTACGGGAAGGTATCATTGAGGCCAGCAACAGCCCCTGGAGAGCCCAAGTGGTAGTGGTGAAAACCGGGGAGAAAAACAGGATGGTTGTTGACTACAGTCAGACCATCAATCGGTACACGCAGCTCGACGCGTACCCCCTCCCACGCATATCTGATATGGTCAATCAGATTGCACAATACCGGGTCTTCTCGACAGTGGACCTGAAATCTGCCTACCACCAGCTCCCTATCCGTAAGGCGGACCGCCCATACACTGCGTTGGAAGCGGACGGCCGCCTTTACCATTTCCTTAGGGTTCCCTTCGGCGTCACTAACGGGGTCTCGGTCTTCCAACGGGAGATGGACCGAATGGTTGACCGGTACGGGCTCCGGGCCACTTTCCCGTACCTGGACAACGTCACCATCTGCGGCCACGATCAGCGGGACCACGACGCTAACCTTTCCAAATTTCTCCACACCGCTACACTCCTCAACCTAACTTACAACAAGGAGAAGTGCGTGTTCAGCACCAACCGCTTAGTCATCCTCGGCTATGTGGTTCAGAACGGAGTTCTGGGGCCTGACCCCGATCGCATGCGCCCCCTCATGGATCTCCCCCTTCCCCACTGCCCCAAGGCCCTCAAACGATGCCTGGGGTTCTTTTCGTATTACGCCCAGTGGGTCCAAAACTATGCAGACAAGGCCCGCCCACTCATTCAATCCATCGCTTTCCCACTGACGGCCGAGGCTCACCAGGCCTTCAACCATATCAAGGCCGACATCGTCAAGGCCGCGATGTATGCGGTCGACGAGACGCTCCCCTTCCAAGTTGCGAACGATGCATCAGATGTCGCTCTGGCCGCCACCCTCAATCAGGCAGGCAGGCCCGTGGTATTTATTCCCGCACCCTCCATGCCTCTGAAATTCAGCACTCCTCCGTCAAAAAGGAGGCCCAAGCGATAGTTGAAGCTGTGCGACATTGGAGGCATTGCCTGGCCGGCAGGAGATTCACTCTCCTCACCGACCAACGGTCGGTTGCCTTCATATTTAACAACACACAGCGGGGTAAGATCAAAAATGATAAAATCTTGAGGTGGAGGATCGAGCTCTCCACCTACAATTACGAGATTTTGTATCGCCCCGGTAAGCTCAACGAGCCCTCCGATACCCTATCCCGAGGTACATGTGCCAGCGCACAAGTGGACCGACTCCGGACCCTGCACGACGATCTCTGTCACCCGGGAGTCACCCGCTTTTACCACTTCTTTAAGGCCCACAATTTGCCCTACTCCATCGAGGAAGTCAGGGCTGTCACCAGAGACTGCCAGGTCTGCGCAGAGTGTAAACCGCACTTCTACCGGCCAGACCGTGCGCGCCTGGTGAAGGCCTCCCGCCTTTTTGACGCCTCAGCGTGGACTTCAAAGGGCCCCTCCCCTCCACCGACCGCAACACGTACTTTCTTAATGTGGTCGACGAGTATTCCCGATTCCCCTTCGCCGTCTCATGCCCCGATATGACATCTGCCACCATCATCAAAGCCCTCAACACCATCTTCGCTCTGTTCGGTTTCCCCGCCTACATCCACAGCGTCCGGGGATCCTCATTTATCAGCGAGGAGTTGCGCCAGTACCTGCTCAACAGGGGCATTGCCTCGAGCAGGACGACCAGCTACAACCCCAGGAGAAACGGGCAGGTGGAGCGGGAGAATGGGACGGTCTGGAGGGCCGTCGAGCTGGCCCTACGTTCCAGAAATCTCCCGGCCTCCCGCTGGCAGGAGGTCCTCCCCGATGCACTTCACTCCATTTGGTCGCTCCTGTGCACCGCGACCAACAAAACCCCCCATGAATGTCTCTTTGCCTCCCCCAGGCAGTCCACCTCCGGGGTTACGCTCCCAACGTGGCTGGCAGCTCCAGGACCCATTCTCCTCCGCAAGCACATGCGGCTCCATAAAGCGGACCCGTTGGTTGAGAGAGTACTGCTACTCCATGCAAACCCGCAGTATGCTTATGTAGCGTACCCCGACGGCCGGCAAGACAGTCTCCCTCAGGGATCTCCACCAGCTGGGTCCCCAAACACCTCCCTCCCCCTTCCCCGGCACCACCTTCCCCTCCACTGGCGCACCCCACCGCAGCTCCTTCTCCAGGACAATCCGTCCTCCCCTTGCTCCCACCCGGGGATGAAGAGGATTTTGACACACTCCCGGTGTCACCGAAGACCAAGCCGACGCCTGAGGTCGCCACCGGCACTGCAGCGCTCTCAACGACAGGTCAAGGTGCCCGAACGTCTAAATTTGTAACCTTCTCTGTAATTTTAAAACCAATCTGTATGTATATAATTTTCCACCCCCCCCGCTGGACTCATTTTTAACAGGGGGTGAATGTGGTAGTCACCACTGATGTATTATATTGTATATATGAGTATTACGGTGAGGCCCCTGTACTACAGGTACAGGGGTAGATCCCTGCCTGCTGGCTCCTCCCAGGAGGCGGAGTATAAATGTGTGTGCTCTCCGAACAGCAGCCATTTCGTCAGCTGCTGTAGGAGGCCACACATCTCTGTGTAATAAAGCCTCGATTACATTCTACTCTTGTCTCATCGTAATTGATAGTGCATCATATATTGCAAAACAAATTGGCTGTTTTCCAGCGTGGGTCATTGAATGATGATCAATAGCAGAGACTCGGCGTGATACTTCCCACAACCCCCCCCCTCTCCTCCCCATACACATGCAAGTTCCCCTTCCAAACAGAGCAGCACTGTAGCAGCCCAATTGGTGTCCCATTGGGGATGTGATCATCCAAGGTGGCACAGACCAGGGATGGAATGCAGGGTTTTCTGGTCCAGATTGGGCTAGAACTGGACTTCAATTCCATAAAGCCTTTTCAGGGGTGCCCATGCGCGATGGGCATTTAGCACAACCTCCATATGAGTATTTTTTTTACGCTTGCTCAAAATGATCCTCTTTTAAAATAGTCCTGCTTGTAGAGCCCACACCCTCTCAAGTGCTTCTTACACCCACACTGGTGGGAAGGAATGATTTACAGGTTTACTTGCCCCTCCAGCGATTGAACTACTCCCCATTGGTAGAACAGGATCGGGCGACTACTGGTTGGTTGTCCACAGTTACAGCCCACTTGTCATCTACAATGACTGCGGGTGCCGTTTCTGATGGTGGATGAGGCTCTTGTCAGATCTCAGTGGGAGCCTGATTAATGAATACACATTAGAGTCCTAAGACATACCCCTTGGCCCAAAGGCATACTAAACGGTTCAGGAGATGTCGGGAGAGAACTGAGGTGGGGTATGTTGTGACCCCCCGCACGGACAGAGCTTGTATGACATCCAGATTCCCGTCCTACACCTCAGTGTATGGGCTCCTCAGGTGACTGAGGGGTAGAGCTTCCTCCCAATTGGAGAAGTTCCCCACAGTATAGAAACTCCGACCTGGAAGCAGTTCGGGGAAGGAGACCCTGCGGGGAGTGGGAGGGAGGAGTGATTATTGTGCCTAGTGTGGAATAAAGTGAGTTGTACCCTGTCGGCCTGGCCTCTCGTGGATTCTTTGACTCTGCCTACGACAGGGTGGAACAGGAGTTCTCTTTCAGGCCTCATAAGGAAAGTCCTGTCCTCACTGCCCTGGTCTCCAGGCACGCCCACCTGCAAGACAACCCACAAACCCACCCCTCCAACCCCACAAACATAGAGCCACCATTCTGTGGCGGCCTTCTCCCCGTGCTGGGAGGCAGCCTTCCTTCCCTAATCCTTCCCTCTCCCTTGCTTGGCTTCCCCACCAAAGCAGCCGACTGGCGGTAATCAAATGAGGCCTTGCAGGGTGAAATGAAGCCTCTGACAAAGACTCCCTCGCCTCCACTCCCACCCAGAAATGTTCCTAATATGAGCGACTCGAGGGCTCATGGTTACTTTGATTGCTTTTTGATTTAAAATACTGCTTGAGTGGGCAGCGCAGTGGGTTAACACACTGTCCTTGGGGATCTGAGTTCGCAAACTGACGGGTCAAAGAGCCGCCTTTCAGTGCAGGTTTGTTTGAAATGAGTCAGGGCAGGTCTCTATCCAATCCCCAGAGAGCGCAGGTCCCTCAGAACAAACTGCCTATAATCCAGCAGGTAAATGTCAACCGCCTTCAATGAAAAGGATGAAAAGGATAAAAGGAGCCGTTCAAAGAGCAGATGCTGGAGGACTCCCTGTCTGAAGCTGGGCCTATGACCTGATGGTGGCACAAAGGCCTTAATCCGAGAAAACATCCATTCCCCAGCACTGAACTGCTTCGCCTTGGTAAGTCAAGAAAATAAAGCTGACACAAATGACTTGCATTGAAGAAAAACTACACAGGTAATGAAACCGCCAAGCAGGCCCAGAGAATTCTATTCCTAAAGGTCATGTTAGCAAATTAGCTAATCAAAGCCCCTTTTCATGTTATATTTTCTGTACAAATTGAGACTTGAAGCAGCAAGCCTATCAGCAAGGCCAAGCATTTTAGTTTCCTGTTCGCAACTCGGTTTGAGGTGTTTAATCCTCCTGTTGAGATGCTGGGGGGGCTAAATCAGATAGCTGACGAAAACGGACGCAGGGGTCCCGATCCACAATTAGGCCGCACCTGTTAATTGCAATGCATGCGGCACGCCAACTTCAGGTCGCTCGGCCTTTTCAATAATTTCAACGTCCAGCCAATCAGTGATGCCCAAATCCCATGAACAAATCAAAAACATGATGGTGGCTAGAGCGCCAATCAGGTGGGCTAATGATGGGTGTGCACAATACAATGCATGGAACACGGGGAACGAAGCTTGCCAGAGAGCCACTGTTGATGTATAGGTTGTCTCCTATTGTCCTCTTCCAAATTTTCCTCCTCATCCTCCTACGCCTGCTCCTGTTGCTACTCCTCATACAGCTGGTGGCAAGGGCCATTCCCTCATGTGACGAGGTTGTACAGCATGCGGCAGACCACCAGTAACCTTGAGACCCACTCTGCGAGTAATGAAGGGATGTTTGGGAGTGGCCCAGGTGACGGAGCTGTCGTCTCAGCACTCCAATGGTCTGCTTTATCACATTTCATATGGCAACGCGACTCTCACTGTGCACTTGTGGGTTTTGCACAGTCATCGGGCATTCAGATAACCCATGTCACCCAACAACCCACCCTCCAATTGCTGTGGTGGCTCGAAAGCACTTGGCAGGGTGGTGTGCACAGAATGAGGACATCATGACTGCTGCCAGGATACTAGGCACTGACATCCATGATTTGTAGTCTATTGCCACACACCACTTGATGTCTTAGAATCATAGAGTCATAGAATTTACAGGACAGAAGGAGGCCATTCGGCCCATTGAGTCTGCACTGGCCCTTGGAAAGAGCACCCTACTTCAGCCCATTCCTCCACCCTATCCCCATAACCCAGTAACCCCACCTAACCTTTTTGGACACTAAGGGCAATTTATCATGGCCAATTCACTTAACCTGCACGTCTTTGGACTGTGGGAGGAAACCGGAGCACCCGGAGGAAACCCACGCACACATGGGGAGAACATGCAGATTCTACACAGACAGTGACCCAATCCGGGAATCGAACCTGGGACCCTGGAGCTGTGAAGCAACTGTGCTAACCACTATACTACCGTGCTGCCCTGTCAAAGGAGTAGAATTCCTTTCAGTTCCGGCACAGGTCAGAGTTCATGTGCATCACTCACAAAGTAATATGTGTGCAGTCATGGTACTGTGGGATAGCATAATTAGGAGGATAGATACTGTTCTCTGCAGCCGCAGCTGTTAGTTCTGAAGGTTCTGTCGCTACCCGCTCCTCAGGGCTAGAGAAAAACTTGGAGTGGTACGAGGGAGGTGGGGGAAGGATCCAGTTTTTATGGTTCACGTGGGGACCAATGTCATAGGCAGGACTAAGAAGGAGGGTTTGTATGAGCAAACTGACACAGGGTAAATAGGATTAGAGGGTTTAATGCCTGGCTCAAATATTGGTGTAAGAGAAATGGGTTTCCATTCATGGGGCACTGGCACCAATACTGGGAAAGAACGGAAGGTTCATGTGGGGGGAAATGTAGAAAGTTAAGGAGAAAGGACAAGGCAATTTATAGGGTGGGGCTGATAACCAGAGTGTGACAGAGCATAAAAACAGAAGAGTGCATCAACAAATAAGGTTAAAGGAGGGAAAATGGTAAAAATACAGAATTAAAGACTGCATCTCAATACATGTGACATTTGTAACAAGGTGGTTGAATTGATAGCATAAATAGGAATAATTGGGCATGATATGATAGCCATTGCAGGGACATGGTTGCAACTTGACCATGCTTGGGAACTGAATACTCAAGGATAATTGACATTCATAGAAACCGGATGCAGATGGAGGCCATTCGGCCCATTGAGTCTGCACCGGTCCTCTGAAAGAGCATCCCACCCAGGCCCAATCCCCCAACATATCCCCGCAACCCCACCTAACCTGCATATCTTTGGACACTAAGGGGCAATTTTAGCATGGCCAATCCACCTAACCTGCACATTTTTGGACAGTGAAAAGAAACCGGAGCACCCAGAGGACAGACACAGGGAGTACGTGCAAACTCCACACAGTCACCCAAGGCTGGAATTGAACCCGGGTCCCTGGCGCTGTGAGACAGCAGTGCTAACCACTGTGCCGCCATGCCACCCATTTCAGAAGGGCAGGAAGAAAGGAAAAAAAGTGGGGTAGTTCTGCTAATAAAAGAGGAATTCAGGACAGTTGTGATAATGTAGAATCATTTTGGGTGGAGATATGAAATAACAAAGGAAAGAGTTACTGGTGGGAATGGTTTATGTGCTCCCTGACTATAGCTGCCCTGTAGGAGAGAGTATAAATCAGGAAATAAGGGCCTTGTACAAAAGGTACGATGATAATTATGGGAGATTTTAATATTCATATAGATTGGATAAATTAAATTAGCAAAGGTAGCCTGGGAGATGAGTCATAGAGCGTATTCGCAGCAGTTCTTGGAAGAATACATGGAGAACAGGCTATTTTAGACCTAGTAAAGTGTAATGAGACAGGATTGATTACTGACCTCATAGTAAAGGACAGTCTAGGTAAGAGTGAGCATAACATGATTGAATTCCACATTCAGTTTGAAGGCGAGAAATTTGGGTCCATAGCTAGTGCCTTAATTGTAAATAATTGCTACGTGATAAAGTTTCCCTCTGTCGTCTTCCACCAGAAAACGTTCACGGGAAGTGCACTACTGTCAATGTTCACATTAATTTAAAATATCGAGATTAGGGTGTATGTAAAATTGTTCCAGTCCTTTATAAAGGCAATTAGAAAGGTATGAAGGCAAAAGTGGCTAAAATGAAATGGGAAAATAGATTAAAAGGTAAGACAGTAGAGAAGCAACAACAGACATTTAGGGAGATAGCTCATAACACTCAACAAGTTTGTGAAAACTTTAGGAAACAATAAAGGATGACTAAACAAAGAGAGGCAGAAATTGAGGCAAAAAAAGAGAAAACTAGCAAGAATTATGCAATAGGGCAGCACGGTGGCGCAGTGGGTTAGCCCTGCTGCCTCACGGCGCCGAGGTCCCAGGTTCGATCCCGGCTCTGGGTCACTGTCTGTGTGGAGTTTGCACATTCTCCCCGTGTTTACGTGGGTTTCACCGCCACAACCTAAAGATGTGCAAGGATAGGTGGATACGCTAAATTGCCCCTTAATTGGAAAATGAATTGGGTACTCTAAATTTATTTTTTTTAAAGAATTATGCAATAGACAGTAAATACAAGTATGTAAATAAGAAGACAGTAGCTCAAGTAAATGTCGCTCACATCGAGTGCCAGATGCAGGAATTAACAATTGGAAACAATTAAGTGGCAGAGACTTTGAACAAATGTTTTACATTTGTCTTTACAATAGACCACACAGAAAGCATCCCAAAATAGGAGGCAATCAAGAGGCAAAAGGGAGCGAGGAACTTCAAACAATTACAATCACTGAAGAAAATGTATCAGGAAAACAACTGGGATTAAAGCTGACAAGTCCCCTGGACCTGATGGCCTGAATCCTCAGGTCTCAAAGGAAGTGGCTGGAGAGATAATGGATGCATTGCTGGTAGTCTTACAAAATTCCCTGGATTTTGGAAAGCTCCCAGTGGATTGGAAAACCGCAAAAGTAACATCACTATTCAAGAAAGGAGGGAGACAGAAAGGAAACTATGGGTGCGATCTAGTGGCGCTGTTAGCCTTGGGCGAAAGTCCCATAATGGCCACTAAATCATGCAAGTGGCCAAAAATGGAATTTGTGCTGGCAAAATGTCAGTTTCAGATCTTCCTTGCACTCCCCCGCCCCCTCCACCGGCGACATAATCAGCGTCAGGCCGAGTGAGGGTGAATCGCTACCAGTTTCCGAAAGCGAAAACCAGTCATGATGACCACGCTGGGGGCGTGGAGGTGCTTGTAGGTCCTGAGGGACAAGGCTGGGCACTCACCCCTGGCACCTTGCTATTGTCCCCTGGCCGTTACCCCAGCACTGCCCCTTCATGTGTCCCCTGTGCACTGCCCCCTTGACACTGCCGCGGGGCAGTGCTCAGGGGGTACATGAAAGGGCAGTGCCAAGGAGGCTCTGGCAGGAGGGATAAGCCTGCTTGCTTATCTCTGGCAAGAGAGATTGAGGTGTAGTTACATATCTTCAAATAAAAATCCCGAACAGCTTCCCCCCCCCCACCTAATGCAATAGTGGACAGCAAAGTGCAAACTCTCCAGATTCTGCCTGTGAGGAGCCAGACGCAGAAACGTTCATCAGCTAGTCACCTTCACAGCCACTGGCAATGCTGTCCTCGCCCTGCTCTAAGGTTGCTGCTGTGGTTGAAAAAAGTGGCATATTTCACTGAGGACCTCTGTCCTGATGTCCGATGCTACTGTTCCTCGCTGAGGTTCAGGTCAGAGAATTGCTGCCTGCCACCCCTGGGCAGATTGGGCCTCAAGCTGAGGCCTTCTCCCCGACTTCCCCCTCCCTCTTCCAACCTCTGCCCTGTTCGTCATGGCCTCCAAGCCCTGCTACATTTTAAATAGGGGAAGCAGGCAAGTGGAGCCGAAACCTAAGATCAGCCATGATTGTATTGAATGGTGTAGCAGGCCCGATGGGCTGTATGGTCTTCTCCTGCTTCCTATTTCTTATTTTATTATGTAAAGGGAATGCCTAACAGTACATGCACGTCAGAGAGCATCTAGTGTGTAAAGAAGCCTTGATGTCAGCAGAAAGTGCAACAGCATCTGCCACAACGCTCCCTATAGGCTTTTGCCATCTTAAACAACTATAGAAAGTGCCAAACCCTTGTAGAACCGGAGCAACAACCAGCCATCACTTAATCTGTGTAAGTGTGGACGATCCCTTTGAAATGTATTGACGGGGGTGGGGGGGAGGATCCTGCATGTGTCCAGCCATGTGAGGCTTGGCGAGGGCAGTAGCTGAAGCACTGAGCTCCAAGCTGGCATCAAATCGGCCCAGTCCAATTTCTGACCCATTCATTTCATTTGAATTTGGCTCCCAGAATTAGTTGCATCAATAAAGGAGAGATGCGTTTGTCTTCAGTCACGCAACAGGGCCCTGCGGTAAATGAACATTTTATGGTAAGCCAGCGTGCGCTAATGACTGTCTTGTGCAATTGGGACTTGTATAGTGTTTGTGCTTCTGTTCTATAATTTCTCCTTTTCAAAAAGAAAACGCTGAGTCTATCAAGTGGCACTTTCACTTCTTTAACTCGCACAGCTTATATATTCAGAAACAAGTGTTAGCTTTGCATTTTACACTGATAACCACAAAACATTTACAAATAACATGTCAGGGTATTGAAACTGATGAGGTGCTGTCAACCGTATCCCATTCGTACACCAACACTGGCTGTGGGTAATTCTTTACTCCACTGATCAATGGTATACTTGCGGCTTGGAGCTCGCAGTGATGATACCCTGATCACGATCAGTGTGACCATCAGCAAGCTCGACACGCACCCACAGTCACCTCAGGGATGACTGCCACCTGCAGTCCAAATCAAAAAAAGTCTGACCCAAATCTGAATAAAACCAACTCATTATAATTCATATTAAAAATCAGGGGCGTCATTCTCCGACCCCCCGCCGGGTTGGAGAATGGCCGTTGGGCGCCGTGAATCCCGCCCCCGCCGAAGTCTCCGCTCCCGGAGATTGGGCGGGGGCGGGAATCCGGCCGCGCCGGTTGGCGGGACCCCCCGCTGGATTCTCCGGCCCGGATGGGCCGAAGTCCCGCCCAGGAATTGCCTGTCCCGCCGGCGTAAATCAAACCTGGTATTTACCGGCGGGACCAGGCGGCGTGGGCGGGCACCGGGGTCCTGGGGGGGGGGGCGCGGGGCGATCTGGCCCCGGGGGGTGCCCGCACGGTGGCCTGGCCCGCGATCGGGGCCCACCGATCCGCGGGCGGGCCTGTGCCGTGAGGGCACTCTTTCCCTTCCGCCTCCGCCACGGTCTCCACCATGGCGGAGGCGGAAGTGACTCTCCCCACTGCGCATGCGCGGGAAACTGACAGCGGCCACTGACGCTCCCGCGCATGCGCTGGGAAACTGACAGCGGCCGCTGACGCTCCCGCGCATGCGCCGCATTTCCGCGCCAGCTGGCGGGGCAACAAACGCCATTTCCGCCAGCTGGCGGGGCGGAAATCCCTCCGGCGTCGGCCTAGCCCCTCAATGTTGGGGCTAGGCCGCCAAAGATGCGGAGACTTCCGCACCTTTTTGCCGGCGCGATGCCCGTCTGATTTGCGCCGGCTTTGGCGCCAGTCGGCGGGCATCCCGCCGTTGGGGGAGAATTTCGCCCCAGATGAGAGAGATCCTCGGGTGGGTGATCTGGGAGTATCAATCAAACCCTGGGACGCAGATCTTTGTCAAAATCGTTCAAATTTCTTGACCTTGATTAATGAAATGACTTGGACTCGTCCATAATTATAGATATCTAATCACTCCCAGGTATCGGTTCACTTGATCACTTTTTTAATGCTGCTCGTGCAATTTACCTTCCACTCCTTTAATACATATACACAAAGTTCCGAATAAGCCATTTGGAGCCTGACTGAGATTTATTTTAAAAGCCCTGCTGTCTATCATGGAATTGTTTGTCTTGCCATGTTTGCATTGGGCTGCTTATTTACATACTGTCGTAGCACGCCTCTGTCCATGAAGGATGAGCACAATTCAGTAAATAAATCAGAAGGTGGCTCTGGATCCGGGCTTGTCAAAGAACAAACAGCTCACAGGTGACTGAATTACCGATGGTTTTTTCGCCTACATATTGGCCGGAGCCGAGGGGGAGAATTTGGGGAGTGCAGGAAGTTGGGCACGAAGCGGCCATCTTGTCTGGAATGCACCACCTGACTTGGAAATATATCGCCGTTCCTTCGCTGTCGCTGGGGCAAAATCCTGGAACTCCCTCCCAAACAGCACAGCGGGTGTACCTACACCTAACCAGGTACGCCCACATCCCATAAATTAATTTTTAAAAATGTCTCTGGCCGTTGGCATGAGGCTTGCTGGTCACTGGGACTCTGGTCTCACTTGCATAAAACAGGCAAGCTGCAGACACCCATCAGACAGGCCTTCTAAACTGGCAAAGGGCGCCGTTCTGAGGCGCTATAGAGGAAAACACGGGAGCGAGTATTCATTGTGTACATCAGTTGGCTGCACCCTCCCCTCTGAGTCACAAGGTTCAAGTTCCACTTGAAGGCTTTTCCCGCAAACAAATGCTGATGCTCCACTGCAGTATTGAGGCAATGCTACGTTGCTGGGGGTGCTGTCTTATGGCTGAAGCTTTCAGCTGAGGCTCCATCCACCTGCTGAGGTATTTCATAGAATTTAGAGTGCAGAAGGAGCCATTCGGCCCACCAAGTCTCACCGACCCTTGGAAAGAGCACCCAACTTAAGCCCAAGCCTCCATCCTATCCGCGTAAACCCATTAACCCCACCTAACCTTTTTGGTCACTAAGGGGCAATTTATCACAGTCAATCCACCTAACCTGCACATCTTTGGCCTCTGGGAGCAAACCGGAGCACTCGGAAGAAACCGACGCAGATACAGGGAAAAAGTGTAAACTCCACACAGTCACCCGAGGCCGGAATTGAACCCGTGACCCTGGGAGCTGTGAGACAACAATGCTAACCACTGTGCCACCATGCCGCCCAGGTAGATCAAACAGATCCTGGGGCACTGCTCTGAAGGCAGTCAGGACAGTCAGCCAATATTTACCCTTCAATCAACATCACAATAAACAGATTATCTGGACATTATCACTTAACTGTTCATGGCAGTTTGCTGACTGTGACTTAGCTGCCATGGTTCCGATATTTCAGCAGTCAATACGGCTCAGAAGATGCTTCATTGGTTGTAAAGTGCTTCATTGGTTGGGCGGCATGGTAGCACAGTGGGTAGCACTGCTGCCTCACAGTTCCACGGTCCCAGGTTCGATTCCCGGCTTGGGTCACTGTCTGTGCGGAGTCTGCACGTTCTCCCCGTGTCTGCGTGGGTTTCCTCCGGATGCTCTGGTTTACTCCCGCAAGTCCCGAAAGATGTGCCTGTTAGGCGAATTGGACATTCTGAATTCTCCCTCTGTGAACCTGAACAGGCGTCGGAATGTGGCGACTGGGAGATTTTCACAGTAACGTCATTGCAATGTTAATGTAAGCCTTCTTGTGACAATGATACAGATGATCATTATCAAGTGCTTTGAGACATCAGTGGATGTGCAAGGTGCTATATGAATGCGCATCTTCCTTCTTTAAGGCATGTTGCCACAGACAGCACTGAAACAGAAGAACTAGGAGCAGGAGCAGGCCATCTGGCTCCTCGAGCCTGCTCCACCATTCAATGAGATCATGGCTGATCTTTTGTGGACTCAGTTCCACTTTCCGGCCCGAACACCATAAATAGAACATAGAAAGTACAGTGCAGAAGGAGGCCATTCGGCCCATCGAGTCTGCACCGACCCACTTAAGCCCTCACTTCCACCCTACCCACATAACCCAATAACCCCTCCTAATCTTTTTGGTCACTAAGGGCAATTTAGCATGGCCAATCTACCTAACCTCTTTGGACTGTGGGAGGAAACCGGAGCACCCACAGGAAACCCACGCAGACGCGGGGAGAACGTGCAGACTCCGCACAGACAGTGACCCAGCGGGGAATCGAACCTGGGACCCTGGCACTGTGAAGACACCTTGCTATCCACTTGTGCTACCGTGCTGCCCCAGATAATCAGATAATGACCAGATAATCTGTTCTTTAGTAATGTGAGTTGAGGAATAAATATTAACCAGGACACCGGGGAGAGCTCACCTGCTCTTCTTCAAAGAGAGTCCCATGGGATTGTTGATGTCCGCCTGAGAGAGCAGATAGAGCTTTTGTTTAATGCCTCATCCACAGGCATCCGCTCTTTCTTTCTTCCTTTTGTTCTTTTTCTTTCTTTTGTGATGCATGGGAACTCTGCTTTTATCTTTCCCCCTTCGCCTGGCCAAATATCTTTCCCGATGTCTCTCTCTGACAAAATGGCGTCAGTCATTTTAATGACTAAAGGACTATGGAGCTCAGGATCATCCCGGAATGCCTGAGGATCAGCCCCCACGCAGTGAACGCGGCAGCAGCCTTCAAGCACTGGCAGACTTGTTTCGAGGCCGACCTCAGAACGGCCACCGGCCGGGTCACAGAAGACCAAAAACTACAGGTCCTGCACTCGAGGTTAAGCACGGAGATTTTCTCTCTCATCGAAGACGCAGAGGATTTCCAGACGGCGTTCGCAGCACTAAAAAGTCTCTATGTCCGCCCAGTAAACCAGATCTACACTCGCTATCAACTCGCAACGAGACGGCAAAGTCCCGGAGAATCGATAGATGAATTCTACGCCGCGCTACTAATTTTGGGACGAGCCTGCAGCTGCCCGTCGGTGAACGCAAATGAACACACGGACATGTTAATGCGCGATGCTTTTGTGGCAGGTATGAACTCCTCCCAAATCCGCCAAAGACTTCTAGAAAAAGAGTCGCTAGGACTCTCAGAGGCACGGGCCCTAGCAGCCTCATCGACTTCACTCTATTCGTCTCTCGGAGTCTTTGAAATCTCCGTGCTTAACCTCGAGTGCAGGACCTGTAGTTTTTGGTCTTCTGTGACCCGGCCGGGGGCCGTTCTGAGGTAGGCCTCGAAACAAGTCTGCCAGTGCTTGAAAGCTGCTGCCGCGTTCACTGCATGGGGGCTGATCCTCAGGCATTCCGGGATGATCCTGAGCTCCATAGTCCTTTAGTCACGCTTAATAAATTGTAGCGCACAAAGACTCCGAGAGACGAATAGAGTGAAGTCGATGAGGCTTTATTAAGCGTGATTGTTCCCCCGCAGTTCAGTAGTAGACTGCCTGTGGGGGAGGACTCCAGGTACTTATACTCCGCCTTCAGGACGGAGCTAGAGGTCAACGTCCAACCAGGACCCGGGATCTGACAGCCAATGACATCATGGCTTCACAGTCCCAGATGACCCCTAATGCATACTACCACACCTGGTTGCTGTGAACCTTTATGAAAGATTCAAGTAGCCTGCACAGAGAGGCATTATTCAATTCAAAATTTATAGTAGCAATATTGCACAAAATATGATAGAAAAGTTTCTTTGTTTTATAAATCATAGGTTTGCTCATTCTGAAAATATGCAATATTGGGTTAGTGGATTAAAATATTGTTTTGAAAAAGAAAGCGCTGGAAATTGTAACTGCAGAGAGAAAAGGTTGGGGATATACAGCATTAGCATCTGAGAGGGGAAAAGGAATGTTAATGTTTTGGGTGTACGCCTTCAATCAGAACCCAGGCAACTTGTCTTCTCCATCGCCTCCAGTGTGATGCCAAACCCAACCCAACCCCTCACCTCCCCTGTCAGCATTCAGCAGGGACCATTCCCTCCATGGCACGCTGGTCCATTCCTCTAACACCCCCAACACCTCATCCCCTTCCCACAGTGCCTTCCCATGCAATTGTAGGAGTTATAACACCCGCCCTCTTACAGCCTCTCTCTCCTTTCAGTCCAAGACCCCAGACACTCCTTCCCAGTGAAGCAGAGAATTACTTGCACCTTTTTCAATTCAGTCGACTGTCCCCGCTGCTCATAATGTGGCCTCCTCTACACCGGAGAGACTGTTATGTATATGGGAATACATTCCTGCTGATTCTGCATCACGTGATGTGTAGTGATGTCAGCAGAGAGTTTGTGTGGACTTTGGGCAGATCACTGTCTTGACTGTATTGAGCAACGCCCTTAACAAACCTCTCATCGTGTTCAACAACAATCCAGAATGCGGGCACCTCCAGACCTTTTCTCTTTGCGGCAACAAGGAAATATAACGGGACAGAAAACTGGCGATGAGGGTTGAGGCAGAAAAACTGCTGGACAAAAGTTTAATTGTGGGATGGCATCGGGAGCAACGGAAGATTCTCAGGACCAGAATCATCCACAGATGTCTGGTGAAGGGTGAAGCACTGCTGCTGATGCTGAAGGTTTAAACCAATTTTTGATTGCAAAGAAGACCGACAGTCGGGAAGACGTTGAAAGTGAGTGGGGTCTGGGCTGCAGGTACTGCACACATGGCGAAGCTACGCGGGCTGCGGGGAACGGGGGTTTCGAACATCTGCCGACTGTGCACAGCCCACTACTCGGGTGAAAAAATCGAAATATTGTCAGTCAAAAATGGAAAAGAATTCCTAGTTGCTTGTTCAGGGGATTGTTTGTGCCATACTTTCCAACACAGTCAGAAGGGAGGAAGTGGAGACCCTAGGAGCCGGAAAAATGGCAGGAAAAGCGGGCACCATGGATGTGTTTGATGAGGATTTTGAAACATGAAAATCAGATGAGGAAAGATTCCAATTGTTTCTAATAGCTAATAAGACACCGGAGGATCTAAATGCTGCAACATTTCTCAACTCAGTTGGCCGTAAAACATTTATGTTGTTATAGAATCTGTTCACCCAGCAAAACCAGGAGACAAATCCTTCAGTGAATTAATGAAAATCTGAGGAGGGACATTTCTGCCCTAAACTGTTTTTGATTGCAGAAAGGTTTCAGTTCCACTGCCGCAGTCAAGAAAGGTGAAAGCAATTTACAGTTTGTGGCATCTTTAACAATATTAGCAAGATAATGTGTATTTGGTACAACACTTGATACTCTTCGAGGCAGGCTGGTTTGTGGGTTACGCAGTGGAGCGGTTCAGAGGCTGCTGCTTACTGTAAGTGATGTTACTCTAAAAGCTGCTGTGGAACTTGCCACATCAATGGAGCTCGCAGCGAGATAAGCTTCACAGATAGGGGATGCAGCGAAGATCCACAAAATGGATACCTCAAGGAATAAGGCTGCAAAGGTGCGACCATTGTGCACAGGTTAGACACTCGGCGGGGCAATGCTGGAGAAAAACAGGTACTTGCAAGAACTGTGGCAAGAAGGGCAACAATTCCAAGGCATGTTGGGCTCAAAAAACGTCTCCTACACCAAGAAGGTGCAAGAAGAAAAACACAGTTAAACAATCCAGTTGTGTTTACAAATTAGTGGATGAATCTCATGATCACTCAGAATACACCGAAACTGAACTACGGCAAGAGTTAAAGCTAGGTGTCCTGTCAATGCAGGGTGATCGACAACGTTTTTGGGCATGTCCAAAACTTGAAGATCATGAAGTTAAAATGGAAACCGATACATGCGCAGCAGGTATTGCCAATATCGGAGACAATTTATCATCAAAAGCTGAAACATCTGCCTTTAAAACCATTGAATGTGATCCTAAGGACGTATGCTGAAGATGTTGTACCATTAAAACGATGCATTATGGTGAAAGTAGAAGCAAATGGATAGATGGCGAAGTTGCCGCTTCCCATTTTCCGTGGAACGGTTCCTTTTCCATTTGGCAGAGCATGGTTGATTAAGATTAGGCTTATCTGGGAAACAGTCAATCAATCAATGGATTAAATGAGCAACTTGTAACAACTTCTGAAGAAGTATGAGAAGGTGTTCAAAGATTCACTAGGCTCTATGTCTAGAGTTGAGCTACACCTAAAAGTCAAGCCAGACAGCACACCCAACTGTCTCACAGCTGGAACCGTACCATTCACCATCAGGCCTTAAGGTGAAGGAGAACTAGAAAGATTAGTAACGACAGGAGTCGTTGAACCTATTGCTACAAGTGACTGGGCAACACCAATCATTCCTGTATTAAAACGGGATGGCACAATGAGAATTTGTGGAGATTTAAAAACTACTATGAATCCAGGTTTGTGTGCAGACCATTATCCACTGCTGCTGATAGATGACTTGTTTGCTGGATTTTATGGAGGACAGCAATTCAGTAAAACTGATCTTTCACAGGCAAATCTGCAGATGAATGTGACTGCAGAATCACAGCCACCACTCACCATTGTAACATATAAACGTCTGTTTCGTTATAGAAGATGTCCTTTTGGAATAACATCTGCGCCTGCACTTTTTCAAAGATCCATGGATCAAATTCTAAGTGGGCTGAATGGCGTACAACGTACTTAGATGATACACTCATCACCGGTTCAAGTGAACAGGAACACTTGGAGAATTTGGAAGCTACTCTGAAGCATTTACAGAGCCACGACCTGTGAGTTAAAAAGGAAAGGTGCGACTTTTCCAAGTCATCCATAAACTATGTTGGCCGTATCATCGACAAAGGAGCAGAAGAAAATGTCAGGAAGCCTAGAAGCACTAGGTCATCAAAATGTGAAACAATTAAGGTTGATTTTAGGATTGATCGATTATTATGGTAAGCCATGCT
Source organism: Scyliorhinus torazame (assembly GCF_047496885.1). Classification (NCBI taxonomy): domain Eukaryota; kingdom Metazoa; phylum Chordata; class Chondrichthyes; order Carcharhiniformes; family Scyliorhinidae; genus Scyliorhinus; species Scyliorhinus torazame. The sequence goes on along the minus strand of NC_092707.1, from coordinate 383,068,001 downwards.
GAATTTAGCAACACGATTGAAGCCTTTATTTACATTCGCTATGTGTCAAACAGGCCTGGCACTGCTCAGAAAAATGTGAGAATGCATACATGGAAGTAAAGAAGTTGTTGGTTCATAATAACCCCAAAATGAAGTTGCAACTTGCTTGTGATGCCTCAGCCTATGGGGTTGATGCATTCGGTCTCACACATTACGCTTCACGCACTCTTACTAATGCAGAAATTAAAAAAGCTCAGCTAGAGAAAGAAGCTTTGAGCATCATTTTCAGTATAAGAAGGTTCCACAATTATCTTTTTGGGCATCATTTTACCCTATTGACGGATCAGAGACCCTTAACTACAATCTTTGGACCTTATGAAGGTTTACCTTCATTAGCAGCTAGCAGATTGTAAAGATGATAATTGATATTGTCTGTACACACTTACGATATCCAGTATCACAAGTTCAAGCAGCATGAATATGACAGCATCCGCATGATTAACGTTAAACACGACCCAGAAGGAAATGTTGTCAATATTTTGTATTTCCGGCTCGTGGACTGTGTACCTGTGACTTCAACTCAAGTTCAAAGATATACAAGAACTGATCCAGTAAAGGAATTAGGACACAAAAAGATTTGTTTCTTGGGGATCGTTTTGCGGGAAGGAGCTGGGAGCGAAGTATGGGCTGGAGCAGAGGGAAATAATTAGATACATGCAGGTTGGAGACTTTGCCAGAAAGGAGATACAGAGCTTCCCGGTGGAGCCGGCCTCCACACTGCTGGAGGAGGTGCTGACGACAGGGGGACTGGAGAAGGGGGTAGTGTCGGCGGTTTATGGGGCTTTTTGGAGGAGGAGATGCCACCGCTAGAAGGGATCAGGGCAAAGTGGGAGGAAGAGTTGGGAGAGGGTATGGAGGAGGGGTTGTGGTGTGAGGTGCTATGGAGAGTGAACGCCTCCACCTCGTGTGCGAGGTTGGGGCTGATACAGCTGAAGGTGATGTATAGAGCACACCTCACAAGGGCGAGGATGAGCCGGCTCTTTGAGGGGATAGAAGATGTGTGTGAACGTTGCGGGGGGGGGGCCGCAAACCACGTTTATATGTTTTGGGGTGTCAGACCAGCCGGGGTTAGAAACAAGCGCGGAGGCAGATGTTGTAGCCTTCGACCAGAAGGCAGATCCTGTTAGGGTGGAGATCAACCTCTCCACCCTGTGCCCTGGTGTGGCACAGTGTTAACATGATCTGCTGAAATTCTTGACGCTTGAAAAGGTCAAATTTGAACTGAGGGAGGGGTTCTACAATTATTGGGCGTTATTCATTATGCACTTTCGAGAATTGGATCACATCAAACATTGGGGGGGGTTGGGGGTTGTGAGGGCTGGGGGGAGGGGGACTATGTGTTACTGATGACTATGGGTGATTCCTGATTCCTTTTTGTCATTTGTTTATGTTAATATGCGGGCTAATGTTTGGGGTTTGGTGGGAGGATGGGATCGTTGTTATTGATATGGGGATTGACATTCCATTCGTTAATGATCATTGTTTATTGTTGGTGGGTGTAAATTTGGGAGAAAATGTGAAAAAGGAGGAGAATAAAAATATTTTTTGAAAAAAAGAACCGATGGAGTGACGGGGAAGGGTTATGGGGAACGGGCAGGAAGGTGGAGATGACACCGAGATGAGATTAACCATAGTCATATTGAATGGGGGAGCAGGCTCGAGGGGCTGAATTGCCCACTCCTGCTCATAGTTCTTATGTAATTCAAACTGGGGCCCCATCGGTCCATTTCTGTGGCTGTAGCAGGCCCCATGGCAGTATCTGAACAAGAGCGGGAAGAGTGCTCTCCCTGATGCTCCCTGGCCCAGCATTATTAAAAGACAGATTATCTGGACAATCGTCTCAGTGCTGTTTGTGGGATTGCGCTGTGTACAAATTAGCTCCCATGTTTTCTCACATAACACCTCAGTAAGGTGCAGAATGCCAATTTAGAAGCTTTGACCAACTGACGTCTTCCAAGTTTTATGCAGATGAGGTCAAAAGCCCACTTACCAGCAAACCTTGGGTTGGTGTTTGCGGGCGTACATTCCCAGTGGGAGGGACAGTTTAGGGAAAGCCACATAAGCACACGTGAAAGAAAGGAATAAAAGCACATTCGGGTCAGATTAGCTGTGGTAAAGTGGGAGGAATAAAGATAATGCATAAACATCAGTGTTTCTGTGCTGTAAAACTCTATTAAATTTGACGCAAGCTATTGTTTGCAGCACATGACAGGTAACACCAGCTAAGAACTAAATAGTACTTCTCTGAAATTTGACATAAAATTGTGGCATTTTGGCACCTAATCACAATGTGGCAAATGGAGTGGATCAGTTGCCGGATTTATGCCATTAACCATTAAATAACCAATATCACTATGGAGTTTTTGTCCAGGGTGCCAGAGGCAGTAAAGTCAAGTGATTCTGATATAGGTGGCTGCTCACACCGTTGAAGGTGCTGCGTCAATGAACTACTCTCCTCTCATGATGACTGACATAGTTAACTCCTCTCCATTGTGTTACAGTCCCATACCCCCGCGCCCCTCAGAAATGTGTGATTCTGTGATTGCCCAACCTGAGGTGAACGTCCACCCCCGCTGACAAATCATTGTAACAGCATGTGATGCACTATCAATTACGACGAGACGAGAGTAGAGAGCAATCGAGGCTTTATTACGCAGACATGTGCTGCCTCCTACAGCTGCTGCTGAAATGGCTGCAGCTCAGTGAGCACACACATTTATACTCCGCCTACTGGGCGGAGCCAGCAGGCAGGGATCTACCCCCGTACCTGTAGTACAGGAGCCTTACCGCATTGCATCTCATATGTGTACTATATACAAACAGTGGTGACTACCACAGCATGCAAAAGGCCATTTGTTATTTTCAGAGCTAAAGGGTGAAAAAGAAAACCCTCTGTCGGGGAAATGAGATTGATGAAACCCATCCAGCCAATTTGTTTATCTTCCTGCTTTTTGAACCGTGTCACTTTTTCAATGAGAGCTGGGCTGTGGGGGTGTGAAAACAATTGCTGTAGGTTAGTGGGTGGAAACATGGTGGATGACAATGAGTTGGCCAATCAATTGTTAATCAGTAGTCGAAGGTTTGGGAAAACAATAACCGCGTTCTTCAAAGATTAGTGAACACCGCACATCCCCGAAATGGAAAACTAACATGTTTCTATGTCTCGGACTCGCTTTTTTCCCATTGTTGAATGTTTATTTGTAACATTGAGCTCTGTGTACGGACAGATTCAGCATGTAAAGGGTTAACACGGTGTGTCTGCAGACACTATCAGCTCAAACAATGGGGGCCTAATAGGTGGAATTTGTAGCGATAAGTCACAAGGTCAGTTGGGGTTACGGGGATAGGGCCGAGGTAGTGTGCTCTGTCAGGGGGTCGGTGCAGACTTGATGGGCCAAAGGGCCTCTTCTGCACTTTAGAAATCCTATGGAGACAACAGAGGCAGAACAGATGAGGTAAAAGAAGAGGTCGAAACTGGTACAGCACCAACAGCAGTGTGGAGACAAAATAAAAGCGTTTCCGTTCCAATAGAATGCCGTAGCACGGAGGAGCAGGTACAATCGGCGTGTGCCCTGCCGATGATTACATCTGGTCCTACACCCCCACACAGCACATAGGTGGCAAAATCACCAGCTGCCGAGCCCGGGGATGGTGGGCAGCTTGGTGTCTGACCCATCAGCTCAAGGCCTGAATATTCCAGTGTTCCTTCCAACCACAGAGGGACCACGTGGGGAGCAGCGCCCAACACCGTCCAGCTCCATGTCCCGTATCTCCCGAACGCTCAGCACAGTGGAAACGTGGAAAAAGGAGATCTACAGAGCCTACCGAAACGCCAGGGATCTGTCGCCCCGAAGTTCTTCCAGCACTGCTTCCAGAGCCACTTAAAACCGCATCGCAAAAAAACCCCGCAGAGTTCTTCGCACACCGCCACAGGCCCAGCACTCCGTTCAGAACCCGCCAGCCAACTCAATGGTAATGGCATCTCAAATATGGAAATCAGTCGTTCGATAATGCCCTCCTGTGTCCACTAAGGGCAATTTATCATGGCCAATCTGCCGAACCTGCACATCTTTGGACTGTGGGAGGAAACCGGAGCACCCGGAGGAAACCCACGCAGACACGGGGAGAAAGTGCAAACCCCGCACAGACCCAAGCCGGGAATTGAACCTGGGACCCTGGAGCTGTGAAGCAACTGTACTAACCACTGTGCTACCGTGCCCCATGGATCATTTTGTTCAGGCCTCTAGAGTGGTGTTGGAATGCACAGCCTTTTGACTCAGAGGGTGTTACCTATTGCTGATCAAATGAAGATGATCACTGGTACTGGAGGGCTATGGACACGTGAACGTCCTACAGCCCAGTACATTTAGGTATGGGTGATTGAAGTGTTCAAAGCAGCTTGAGCCAAGTTCCGCTCCATTATACAATTATCCGTACAAGGATCTGTGCACTGTGTGGCTGGCTACCTGCCACTTTGCCGTTGCAGATCAGTAAGGCATGTCTTCTAACATGCCTGTGTGCTCCACCCATTCATACACCATTCAACAAATACACTGCAGGATGTGTGGAGACGGGTTGAGTCCTCTGGGCGCACAGCAAGATTGAGACTGCTTTTTATTTGGGTTGTGTTTGATTTATCCCAGTCCATTGTGGTTGCTGGGAGAAATCTACTGTATCATAGTTATTTATCATAGTTATTCATCAAGGCACAAGTGCATATGTGTTTTTTTATGTTGGTGATTGAAAACTGCAGACTACTTTTTTAAAAACCCGCCTCCTTAGTCTTATCCTGCCCAAGGTGAACGTTTCTTAGCAGTTCCGTGATTGACTTCAATTATTATTACTTTGAAACGGGTTAATGTGGTAACTGCCCCTTGAAGGGCAACCCGGCCTGGTGACCAATCCGGGACTCAGAGTGGGGAATCACCCTGGGGTAGGAGTTCTCTTACATAGAGATATTTTAGAGCTAGTTGCAAACACACTACTGCTCGTGATAGTCATTAAATAAATCCCCTTTTTGTTCACTTATGAAGTCTCTGAAAGTGCATCATTACTATTAATTTCCCTGAAAATGCCAAATCAAGAAGGGATAGGCTTATGAAACAATTAGCTATGATTCTGGGACGGAAAGTACTGAGTACGGCAGTGAGAAGGCTGGATTGAAATAAATTACTAGGTTGGATGATTTATGACTCTCCGGCTCTAGTAGTCATAGAGGAGCCCGGAAAGGAGAATTAAAAATGATGGTTTATTTCCAAAATGAAAGAAAGTATTTACAAGTAATAGTTCCAGACTCAGCCGGGCCTACTCTGTGCTTCGGTTCCTACCTGGGCCGGCCAGTGTACACAGTGCTGTATACATTATAAATACTCTGCTGTGTTGCCCTTCAAGGGGCAGTTACCACATTAACTCGTTTCAAAGTCATGGGACTGAATTAGCTATCCCGCTGATGGGCCTCGATCCCTCAGAGGGGGAGCTTGTACCCCTCGAGGCTCAGGGGGAGATTAATCGGGTCGTCCCTGTGGGTCTCGTGGTGGGTACAACTCGTGGTGGGTTTTTGCCCAACCTCCAATACTTTTATAACCAGTCAGTGAAATTGATCAAATCTTTCATTGTTGGAGTGGGCTTTCTCCTGGGTTCATTTGAAGTGATGTATCCTGGAGATGAATGTTAATGTTCACACCGGGACGTGAATCTGGAAGCAGCCCTCCTGGAGTATTCCACATCAGCGGACAGATAAGCTAACACTGGACGTAATCACTGCTTCAACTCCATAGTGCTGTATACATTATAAATACTCGTCTGCAGTGATTTCCAAGCTGTGACTTTAGCTCTCGGCTCAGATGTTGGTTCTCACAGCTTCTGACTATCCGGGTCCGTTGATGAGATTATCATTTCACAATCACTTTGGGATTCCCATTATCCTCGTTGTCCCCCCCGCTTGGCGACACATCAGCCAGGTCAAGTCACCAAACCTGACTCTGTTCAGCAGCACATCTTTCCTGCCCTCTTCCAAATGTGATCTCCTCTCTTCCTTCACCAGAGGTTCCCAATGGATAAGTCAACATTTGACTAAGCGGGTTACAATCCTGGGGAATCCACGTCGGAGCGGCACTTCCCTGTGTCCTCTCCAGCCAGTTGTGATTGAAGGAAGGGAATTCTCTCTGACAGCCGAGAGGCGTCTGCTGGATGACCGTTAAGGCCAAAGGCGGTTCAGCAGTTGCTTGATGCAAGTCAGCAGCTCCAAACTGTCAGAGAGTCATTTTCCAGCCTCATTCACGGAAACAAAATGTTAAATTATGGCAGGAAGTTTTTTGGATGACTTCCATCGTTGGCGGCCATGACGAACTGCCCAAACTCTGGAATTTCCTCCCAAAATCTTGCTCCCGCTCTCCTTAATGACGGCGCCCTTTGACGAAACTTGAGTCAGCTGTTCTAATTCCTCCTTTAAAAAAATGAAAGGCTTGCATTTACGTAGCATTTTTGGCAACAACTTGATAGCTCAAAGTGCTTTACAGACAATGATGTATTTATTGGATTTGGATTTTGTTTATTGTCACGTGTACCGAGATACAGTGAAAAGTATTTTTCTGCGAGCAGCTCAACAGCTCATTAAGTACATGAAAAGAAGTGGAAATAAAAGAAAATACATAAAAGGGCAACACAAGGTACACAATGTAACTAGATAACACCGGCATCGGGTGAAGTATACAGGGTGTAGTGTTAATGAGATCAGAGGGTCATTTAGGAGTCTGGTAACAGTGGGGAAGAAGCTGTTTTTGAGTCTGTTTGTGCGTGTTCTCAGACTTTTGAATCTCCTGCCCGATGGAAGAAGTATTGAAGTATGGAAAACCCAGCAGCCAAAATGTGTGCTGCAAGGTCCCACAAAGAGTTACTGACCAGATAGTCTGCTTCGTGTGACGTTGATGGAGGGATACATATTGGCCAAGACACCAAGGATAACTCCATTGCTCGTCCCCAAAGCAGCACCATGGGATCTTTTACGAGACACTGGCTTCCCCATTCTCTGGCACTGATTCTGGGGCGCACGCGGGATTCCCGCCGTGCAGGTCAACGGCCCCCCCCCCGGCGATTCTCCGGGCCCCGATGGGCCGCGTGGCCGATGAGTTTGGCCGAGTCCCGCCGGCGTGGGTTACTCAGGTCCCACACGGCGGGACCTGGAAGGTGAGTCTGCGGGGGGGCCTTCCTGGATTGGGGGTGGGGGGGGTAGCCCTCAAGGTGGCCAGGCCCGCAATCAGGGCCTACCGATCGGCGGGCGGGCTGGTTCCGTGGGGGCCTATTTTACTCCGCGCCAGGCCCCTGTAGGGCTCCGCCATATTGCCTGGGGGCCTGCACGGAGAAGGGAACTGGCGCAGGGCGTTCCAAGCCGGCTGGAGCTGCGGGGACCACTCCGGGCTAACCTAGCCCCCGAGGACGGGGAGCATTCCCCATTATCGGGGACCGTTGACGACGGAGTGGTTGGCGCCGTTTTTCACGCCGGCGTGACGACATAGCCCCATTATCGGAGAATCCCGCCCATGGTGCCTCAATTTAACATCCGACCCAGAGGACACCACCTCTGACAGTGCAGCACCCGGACAATATTACACTGGAGTGCCAGTCTTGGCTTTTGTGCAGGAGTGGAATTTGAACCCAGGACCGATGACTCAGAAGCAAATCTCTCACCAACTGAACCACTTGGGTGTCTTGGTGTTGACTTTTGTTTGACTACGCTGCTGTGAAGCAGCTTGGGATCTTTTGCTACTTCAAATGCGCTATAAAATGTAAGTTGCTGTTGCAGGAAGGAATGTCACCCTTTCATTGCTGCTAAGACCCACCTTTGAGTTTAATGTAGGTAATCGATGTATTGTGAACTGAGAGGTGCCCCTGTTGATCCCTGGAAAGACCCAGAGACGAGCAGGGGGAGCCTCCAACCCCACACGGCATCACGGAAAATGTGGCAAATGTGATGATTGAGGTGTTTGGACAATCACAGTCATGCCCGGCACTGCCTCCCACTCATTTGTAAGTAGGAGTTTCTTCGACGGTAAACCCTCGGTGCGGTGAGTCACCTCCACTATGAGGGTTTCTCCTCCGCAGCGTCCTCTTCAATTTCAGGCTCCCCTCAGGTGGTGCCTCCTGCTGGAGCTGTGTGTGGCGGTGGCTCTCCCTCCTTCACCTCCTTCATTGATTGGAGACGCTGAGGAACGCAAACAGAAGCCCTGGATCTAATCACACTTTTGCCTTCGTTATCAGAACAAACAATGCAGACAGCAATGGTTAAAGGATGAAGGAAGGGAAGATGTGTTTGAGATCTATGGGAGATGTGGGGCTGCGCAGTTTTAGAAGTCTTGATTGAATTGTGCCCAATGCAACCTTCCACATTTCCCCACCACCCCTTGTCTTCAAGAGCCCCTCTCACCCTTCACCTTTCACCCCACCCCCAGCCAAATTTCGTCCATTGGAATGGAGGTTACATGAGTCTCGCAGCGCAGTGCAGTCCAGACAGGCCATGGTGTTGGCATCGGGAAAGGAAGGCCCCTGAACTCCCCAACCCCGGGAACGCGATTGATCTGAGTTGGTGAAACAGGAGGGTTCATGAGAGACGGAGTTTCAGTGAACTTAGTTGACTCACAATGTTTACTGATGTCTTGGGGTTTGTTGAGAAATCCATGGACACTGTCAGGGTTGCACCTGTCATTTGTTCTGCATTGTGGCATGTTCAAGCACGGTTAGTTTGCTAATTCACATGCATCTCATACAAACCTTGAATGTTATATTATAAGACACATGTTGCAAACTGTTTTATCTTTCTGAGCTTGTACAGTAAAGTTGATTTTTGTTTGTTCAAAATTGGCAGAACCTTGTGGCTTTATTCACTGAGCAAGTGTCTTGAATGTCAAACGTTAGCATTATTTTTTTTGGATGGTACGGTCTTGCTTCCTGAAGATCCCTTCTTGGCTCTGAGTGTCCCACAGCCATTTCAGGCTAGGGTGAGCTTTAAGAGGCTGCGGGCGGTACCGCTGTCCCTCCCTCGGGAGGAAGACCCACCTTCGAGAACTGGTTGGCTGGCAGCTCTCCAGTCCCTGCAGCGACAGTGCTTCAGTGGGCGGAAGAGGAAATGCAGGAGGCCGTTGAAACCTGAGTCCGGACACCAGGGGACAGATACGATCAAAGGGTCCTTCAGCAGGGAGGACAGGGAAGGCATGTGGGATCTATTGAACAAAGGGGGCTATTGGAGTCTCAGGGGAGAGGCTGGGAATGGTGAGGTGATGTGAAGGAGGTCCGGAGGTCATCTGTTCTTAAAGGGGGGGGGGGGGGGGGGGCAGCTGGCTACAGAAGGGGACTTCTAATGGAGACGTCCTCCTCCTCCTCTTCTTGCCCAAGCAGTATCTTTGCTCTTCTTTGGACTTCTCCCACAGATGTTCAATCCTGCTACCAGCTTCAAAGCTGAGGCTGAGCAGGAAATGGTCCTTGAGGGACTCTATTGCGGCATGGGTGGGCTTCCTGTCTGAGGCCATGCCGTTCTCAGCATAAAATCACTGTCAGGTTGGGGGTGGGGTGGTCTTTGTTTAGCTCAAACATTGGATCTTACCAACACCATGGGGGTCTCACCAAGGATCATGACAGTTCCATTTCAAGCTTTCTACAGATTTTGACATGCCTACAAAACTGGGACTGACGTAAGGGTTGGGGGATGGGGGCGGGTGTCTTTCCACTTACCAGTGCTTACTGAGAGGGAGGTCAGTTAGCTCAGTTGGCTGGAAGGCTGGGTTGTGATGCAGTGTGATGCCAACGGCGCAGGTTTAATTACCATACCGGTTGAGGTCTTCTCAACCTTGTCCCTCGCCTGAGGTGCGGGGACCCTCAGCTTAAACCACTTCCAGTCAGCTCTCCCTTGCTCTCTCTCGAAGGGGAGAGCAGCCTATGGCTCTCTGGGATTACGGCGACTTTCGCTTACTGTGGTTCTCTGCTCCTAAGAGTTCTAAAGAATTAATGGGCGGCACGGTGGCACAGTGGTTAGCACTGCTGTCTCACAGCTCCAGGGACCCGGGTTCAATTCCGGCCTCATGTGGAGTTCGCAATTTCTCCCTGTGCCGGCGTGTGTTTCCTCCGGGAGCTCCGGTTTCCTCCCACAGTCCAAAGATGTGCAGCTCAGGTGGATTGGCCATGATAAATTGCCCCTTAGTGTCCAAAAAAGGTGAGGTTGGGTTACTGGGATACGGGGATAGGGTGGAGGTGTGGGCCTAGGAAGGGTGCTCTTTTCGAGGGCCAGTGCAGACACGATGGGCTGAGTGGCCTCCTTCTGCAGTGTAAAATCTGCGGTGCGGGATTCTCTAATAATGGGGCTATGTCCCCACGCCAGCGCCAAAACCGGCGCCAACCACTCTGGCGTCAACGGTCCCCGAAAGTGAGGAATTTTCCCCTTCCTAGGGGCTAGCTCGGTGCTGGAGTGGTCCCCGCAGCTCCAGCCGGCGCCGAATGGCCAGCACGAGTTCACGCATGCGCAGAACGTCCGGCGTGATTCCGCATATGCGCGGTACGGCCGTCGTATTTCTGCGCATGCGCGGGGGTTTCCTTCTCCGCGCCAGCCCCCGGGCAATATGGCGGAGTCCTACAGGGGCCCGGTGCGGAGTAAAATAGGCTCCCACGGATCCAGCCCGCCGGCCAATCGGTAGGCCCCGATCGCGGGCCAGGCCACCGTGGCCCCCCCCCCCGGGGTCGGATCCCCTCACCCCCCCCTCTAGGACGGCCCCCACACACTCACTTCCAAGTCCCGCCGCGTGGGACCTGAGTAACCCTTGCCGGTGGGACTCGGCCAAACCCGTCGGCCACTCGGCCCATCGGGGCCCGGAGAATCATCAGGGAGGCCGCTGTCAACGGCCCCGGACTGGCACGGCGGGAATCCTGGGGCGCCCGAGAATCAGCGCCGGAGAATGGGGAAGCCGGCGGCGGGGCGCGATTCTCGCGTCCCCCAGAGGATTCTCTGACCCGGCGCGGGGTCGGAGAATCGCGGCCATGATCTTTGATTTGGTGACCCAAGCAAGCACTTAACAAAGGAACAATTGAATTAATTCCACCATCTCTGTGTAAAGATGACGGAGCCGAACAAAACAACCCCAATCTTTGAATCTCCCACAAAGGGAACACGCACACAGAACTTTAATCCGGTATGGATTACTGAAGCCCTTGGGTTGAGGGAATGACTCCCAACGGCAGCGCACTCAGATCTGCGTGCAATTATTGGATGACAGCAGCTAATCCATCGTTCAAAACGTGGAAGGACCAATAATCCGTGAGGGAGACTCACTCACACTTTAGGAGATACAGCACAAAGCACAGGGATTGTTATAACGGACCTATGCAAGTGGTGTGAACTGAGCAAGCCCTTCCTAAATAACCGGTTTCTACCATTTAAACAGCCGCTGGTAAGAACAGGAGAATACGTTTCTTCCACATATGAAGAAAGACACCAGCTCCTCGTGTCACAGCAGTTTGATTATAGCCCGGTGTCCTGCCCTCAGCTTGACAAGACTCCAACTGGGTAGTGTGTAAAATCATCTCATTAGAAATTACTTTAATGTATACTATTCGCTGCTTCCTGCCGTTCACCTCTCCAACAGCCAAAGAAAACATTCACCGCAGCGTGTAATTTTCATTTAATGGAAGGAGTGATGGAAGAGGCTACGAGGCAAGGCCACTGAGGCAGGCAATAAAAATAGGCTTACGAGGCAATTAGCTGTGATTCTGGAGACAGAGAGTACTGAGGGCGACAGCGAGAAGGCTGGATTGAAGTGAATCAAGCAGAGGTTGAGCTATTGTTCCAAATGGACCTTTCCTATACCCGCACGTTCTTACATACTGTTCAGTTAGCTGGACTTTGAGGATGTGAATGTTTTTGAGCCTTTGCTAATTGTACAGGGCTTAATCGCTGGCTTTGAAAGCAGACCAAGGCAGGCCAGCAGCACGGTTCAATTCCCGTAACAGCCTCCCCGAACAGGCGCCGGAATGTGGCGACTAGGGGCTTTTCACAGTAACTTCATTGAAGCCTACTTGCGACAATAAGCTATTTTCATTCATAAGGATACGGAGCTGTGCCCAGCAGTAACCAGCTGGTCATGTCCTGATGTTCTTCACTACTCTCCAGTGTTCTCACGATTGAAAACCATTGCGTCACAGGGCTTTCCGTCAACTCTCCCAGTTTCCTTTCTGTGACCTGCTGCACATTCATTCATCTCTCTCATTCTCTCCTTCTGCAAAAGGGCCTTAGAATGTTATAGTAAATTGCGGTTGTTGAATGAAAACAAGTATCCACAACAACCTTCAAACATACAGAGCTCTTGAGCAGATGAAGCTTAGAAGGTAAAAGTATTGCTTGGTATACGAGACTGAAACTGCTAAATTGGCTAACCTGAGCTCAGTCAGCTGGATTCAGTGCCGCCCCCTGCCAAGATTGGCAGAACGATGTATCACCCAGGGTTTGCAGCCCTCATTGTCACCACGTGTGCAAACCTGGGGTGAAGACATTGGGCGGGATTCTCCGTTAGCCGAGGGTGAAATCGAGAACAGCAATCGTGCGGGTGCCGGTTTGACGCCGAATCGTGATGCTCCGCTCCCTCCGAAACGGCATCATTACGCCGCACGCCGCGTGTAGTCGGAATTGTGTTCGCATCTCACTAGTGGGCCCACCCGCGCTCCTCCGTCTCTGACGGGCCGAGTTCCCGACGGCACGGTCTGCGTGTGCTCTCACAATCGTTAACCTGGTGTGGTAACTGCGGAGAGAGAGAGGGCGTACAGACAGTGTCCAGCATCGCCATACCTCGCCAACATTCATGCCGCTGGGCGGGGGGGGCTTCTGCCAGGCCCGGGGGGAGTAGTGGGGGGTGGCCAGGAGGTGGGCTGCTGGGTCGGGATGGATGGGGACGTGGTCCAGCACAACCGAGGCCATCTTTTCGGACGCAATCGGTGTGTGTGTGGGGGGTGTATAGTCTATGCGCGGCTGCAGCTTGTCAGCTCTGCACAGATCCATCACAGACCCGGTGCTCGCCCCTCACCGGCAGCAGAATTGGTGCAGGTGTCACGCCAATTTTTTCGATGTGGAGCTCCACAGATCCTCCATTGGCGTTAGCACTTAGACTCAGGAACGGAGAATCTAGCCCAGTGTTAGGCTTGACTGATATTCTCCTCCCTTAGTGGAATAACTGGTTGACATCGTAGGCCTTAGGGTCAGATCAGTACATGTGCACGCGGTGGGGGAGTGCGGGGGAGTTTAGATGACAACGGCGAGTGTTCTTACCCGTGGCACTGAAAAGTGGGCACTTGTAGAGGACCAGCATGGGCAGACTTGCCTTGGCTACTAGGCCATGCTTGGTTGAATTGCCCATTGCTACTCGCTGTCTAATTTTACACATGGAGAACAGCCATTTGGGTAAAGTGTTGGAAATCAAACAAATTGGTCACTACGCAAATCATACCCCATGTCAGTAGGGTCAGTACCTTACAAGATGCTCCAAGGTTCATAAAAAGGGCAGTATCAGTGCTATATAATTCACCTTTGCACCTTCACCATGTCACCTTCTCCAGTGATACTGGCTGTCCAGTCCCATACATACAGAATGATGCATCTGTGAACTGTACTGATAACCCCATAGAACTAACATTAGGTAATTAGCCAGACCCACGTGGGAATCTCCCTCTGTTAGGGCCGAGACAGTAGTTACATAGCTTGGGGGCAAGCATGAGGCAAGACAGGGAAGCATAAATTACCACAGCCAGTATGGAGATTGAACCCATGCCTTTGGTGTCATTCTGTCCCATACCTAGCCATCTGGTACAATGAACTAATCCATCCTGGCAGAGCGAGCATTAAGCACATTTGAATCAAGAGGTAGTAAGGAAGAGGTAAATAAGGGGATCAGGGGTTATAGGGCGAAGGCAGGAGAATGGGGGTGAGAAACATATCAGCCATGATTGAATGGCGGAGCAGATTCGATGGGCCGAATGGTCTAATTGTGTTCCTAGGTCTTGTGGTCTTATGAACAAATGGTGCAAGACACCAAAATGGAGTTGCGCGCTATCCAGCTGTTTACTTCCCAGCAACCCTCAGTGTATGACCATTAATTACTGAAAACATTAGCAATACACTGACTGACTGACGACATTAGCTTATAGATTCCATCATCGCACGCTCTCTGTATACACAACTAGATAGCATTGCCTCAGCAACCATGTCTCTTAAAAGGCTCAAACAAATGTCTGTCAGATGTGTCAAGGGATTGCGACAGAAAACTGACCTCAAAAAACTTGAGTTGTTACCAGCATTATATTGAACTTACGTTCAAATAGGTAGAGAACCTTGGTTAACTTTGGAGGACTGTACATAAAATTTTGTTTGTCATATTATAAAAATATAGAGGCATCAGAGGGAGTGCCAAAAAGGTTTAACAGGGATGATATCAGAACTGCAAGGATATTCCTATCAGGAAAAGCATTAACAGGTTAGGTCAGGAGAAAGCTGGGTGGGGGGGGGGGGGGGGGGGGATCAAATAGAGGGTCAATAAAATTTGAAAGGCTTTGACAGAGTGGATAGAGGGAAGGATGTTTCCACTTGTGACAAAGAAGAAAACTAAAGGCCACCAATATTTGAGATAGCCACCAAGAGCTCAAATCAGAAATTCAGAAGAAACGCCTTTTTCCAGGGAGAGATGAGGACGTGGAACTCGCTACCACAGGGAATAGTTGAGGTAAATAATGTTCATACATTCAAGGGAAAGGTGGATAAGCATATGAGTGAGAAGAAAATAGAGGGTTATATCGATGGAGTTGGATAACAAAGGATGGGAGGAGGTTTGAGTGGAATATGCTGGCATGGACTTCTGTTTCTGGGTAATTCTATGCAGTCTCACTTTGATCTCCGCCCACACTTGTCGGATGGAGCCAAGTTGTGGGATGGGTGTGGGATCTTGTCTGATACAGTGTCAGTGTCTCTTGGCAGGCTAGCCGTGTGGTGAGAGATACCACAGGGAGCTGCCAGGAATCTAGCAGGTAGTTTCAAAATGAGTTAGACTATCAGTGTAGAAAGGTGCTTTGTTCGCTTGCTAGCTCTCTATGAAACTCACAGCAGCAACCGCCAATGCCCCCCCCCCCCCTCCCCCACCCCCGCCATTCCTCCTGGAGGTAATACCAGCTGACAGAGATTCAGGTCACATTGTGCTGCTGTGGAGCCTTGTGCTCCAAATTGCAACACAATGGAACGGGCAGCACGGTAGCATTGTGGATAGCACAATTGCTTCACAGCTCCAGGGTCCCAGGTTCGATTCCGGCTTGGGTCACCGTCTGTGTGGAGTCTGCACATCCTCCCCGTGTGTGCGTGGGTTTCCTCCTGGTGCTCTGGTTTCCTCCCACAGTCCAAAGATGTGCAGGTTAGGTGGATTGGCCATGATAAGTTGACCTTGGTGTCCAAAATTGCCCTTAGTGTTGGGTGTGGTTGCTGGGTTATGGGGATAGGGTGGAGGTGTGGACCTTGGGTAGGGTGCTCTTTCCAAGAGCTGGTGCGGACTCGATGGGCCGAATGGCCTCCTTCTGCACTGTAAATTCTATCTATCCATCTATGGAACCTGTCACTTTCAGCGGAGGTGCACTGTTATAACCTGCCTGCTTACCGCTGGCTGGGGACTAATGGCAATCCCACAATCCATAGGGAGTATGAGCTTCCCCAATTGGGGGGGGGGGGGGGGGGGCGGAGAAATCATTAGCAGATTCACTGCA
Source organism: Scyliorhinus torazame (assembly GCF_047496885.1). Taxonomy (NCBI): domain Eukaryota; kingdom Metazoa; phylum Chordata; class Chondrichthyes; order Carcharhiniformes; family Scyliorhinidae; genus Scyliorhinus; species Scyliorhinus torazame. The sequence continues at coordinate 383,052,194 of NC_092707.1, read as the reverse complement.
TAAATAAAGCTGGCCAGTTTGGAACCAGCTAGAGAGGAGTGAGCAGCAAGGGAGTTACTGCTGCTGTTGTATATATATGTTATTGTAAATAAAGTTTTCTTTCTGTTCCACAATCTCATGCTGGATTCTTCGCAGCCCCCACAAAATACACAATCTCAGTTGAGTTGTACTGGTGTGTGGTGGGACATCATGAGGTCACGCACAAGACTGTTCTGCGTAAATGGTTACTTAATAGCCGTCAACATCCCTCTAACTGGTGGGATCAGGAAGGGGGATTCAACCCAACCAGCCTGCATAGTACAAAGCTTTGCGCAATTTATTAGGACCAATCATCACTACTGCCAGTGACAGATTTCAGCTCGTTGTAATTCAGAGCGCAAGAATAAAGTCTAAATCAGGAAGATGTGACCTGACTCTATACTGACAGGGTAATCAGTAATAAAAGAAAGACTTGTATTTATATATAGACTTGCTTTTCATGACCTCTGGACATTACAAATGCTTTACAGCCGCAATGATGTATCTTTGAAGGACCGCTGCCGTTGTAATGTAAGAAATTCTGATTTCTGCGCAGCAAGCTCCCACAACGATAGAGCGCCGATCATCTGTGTTTTAGTGGCGATAGTTGAGGGGTAAATTTTGGTCAGGACACCAGGGAGAATCTTCAGTGATGTAGTATCACAGGATCTTCCGCGTCCGCCTGAGAGGGCAGACAGAGCCTCGGCTGAACATCTCACCCAAGGAGACAGCACTCCCTCAGTGTGAAGTGTCGACCTCGAGTGTGCATTCAGATCTCTGGAGTGGGATTTGGATCGACAAACTACTGACTCAGAAGCGCTGGTGGTGGTGGTGGTGATGGTGGTGGGGGGGGGGGGGGGGTACGGGAGTGTGGGGGAGCCTCTTGCAAAGGCAATGAAAGTCTTGGCTGGCGGCTGGAGAGCTGGCGGGAGGCTGCATCGCCGTTTCTCAGGAAGACTGCGCCACATCTTGTGCCATGCGGGCATTTGACAGGCCAATCGCAGGTCTTCCAGATAACCTTTCCCTGGTGTATTCTTCATGGAAATGCCTAGGCCAATCAGAGTTCACTTGCCAGCTATTTGGCACCCTTTCCTCATGCAGTACAAATAGTTGTTGCCTTTCAAATTTGATATTCTTGCATCTGTCCTGATGAGTGCAATATGAAAAGTTTTGACAGCATGTCTCTTTTTCCAGAAATCCTCAAATTCTGTACTATCAAGTGGCTTCTGTGGTCCTGGGATATGCAGTACTAATTGGATGGGACTTATACAACACACGTGATCATTCTTGCCCTGTAATGTGGCCCAAGTCAAAATCCACCCATTTTATTTCTTTCAATTTTGTTTCCAGCTTTTTTCATCACGGGCACCATAATTTGACAAACCAGTGCCGCTTCTCGCATTCAACAAAAACACCCGTTTGCTCAGTTAGGACAATTAATTAGCAAGTCTGGATGTTTAAAGCCTTCTTAAAAGCAGCACACATTCCTTTGTGGGGAAACCTAAAACCCTTGGAGCCTGCAGTCCAGGTGTAAAAAAATAACATAAAGCCATGAATCCAGCTGTTCACACCCTGCTTCAGGTGAGGGAAGCTGCCATACCTATTTGACAAGTTCCCGCACATTCCAAAGGGGAACCCTTAATGCCACTGTGAAGTGGCTAAGCAAATCCTTCTGTGGTAATTCAGGAAGGGGGATTTATAAATAATTTTCCCTTTTAAGGAAATGAGGAAAGATGTCGATTACCCCAGAATTTATCCCTCAATGCTTTAGACTGGCAAAATATTGTAAGTCAAATGACGATGTGTACCCTTGAGCATTTCTTCAGCATTAAGAAGATGTGAAAATCGGAGAAAAACTAAGTCTTAATGTTACTGTGGGCATTGCTGGAAAGAAATCTGAACCTTGGTGGTTCTCAATTGCAATTTTAAATGAATTAATAAGGTGTAAATCAAATTTAAAAAGTGGATGAAGTAAATAATAAATTACAAGTGTAATATTTGCATTCCAGCATGGCAGTGTTGAATTGGCTATTCAGTGCATGCCATGACATAGCAAAAGATAGATAGCTTCCCTGCAAGGTAAAGCACATTGGAAAGCCTCTCATATGCAGATGTAAAGCAAGAGGGTCACTCAACAGAGCAGCGCGAGGAATTGATTGTGAACTGCAAGCCTTTGATGCAGGGAATGACTGGGGGAGAGTACAGGATGAGTCCAAAAGGCAGAGAGATTCAAAGGAGCAATGCATGGAGATTTATACGGAGAATGAGTGCCGGCGAATTCACCACAGTGTAAGCCAGATAAAAGCCGAGACAAAGAAATTGAAGTGAGGTGTCGTGTTGTTCACCCTGGGGTAACACGGATTGCACACGATGCAATTAACTGATCAAGTATAACTCTAGCAACAAAACACACAGCTGCCTGTGGGTTGACTCTCTACCACCCTAAGTAAACTAAAGCTAACTATCTAGACCAGGCTAGCTCTGAGCCATGTGTTGGAGGTGTTGAAAGATTTATACACCCTGACTATCACTACAGCTATCACCAGTGGAAAGAGGCAGAGTGCTGATGCCTCGTGTGTTTTATATGCGTCAGTCCCCCTCAGGTGTCCTGTCTTGTGATTGGTCGTGTTCTGTTCTGTACATTGATTGGCTCACCTGGGTGTCTGTCACTGCCTGCTTTTACCTCATGATGTGAATGGGTGCATATTATGACATGAGGAAATCATCATAGAATCCCTGCAGTAGAGGGGAAGGCCATTCGGCCCATCGAGTCTGCACCTACGCTTTGAAAGAGCACCCTACCTAGGCCTAATCCCCTGCCCTATTACTGCAACCCCATCCTAAGGGGCAATTTAGCATGGCCAATCCACCTAACCTGCACATCTTTGGACTGTGAGAGGAAACCGGAGCACCCGGAGGAAACCCACGCAGCCACGGGGAGAACGTGCAGACTCCACACAGACAGTCGCCCAAGGTCGGAATTGAACCCAGGTCCCTGGTGCTGTGAGGCAGCAGTGCTAACCTCTGTGCCACGGGTCTTCCTAGAAATTTGGGGCTTCTAGGGACACTAATCAAGGTGCTGATTTGTGCTGAGGGGACGGTTTCACTGGTGCACACAATCTGCCATTGCCTTGACAACAACATATTTATATACCAAGTGACCTTCAATAGAATCATCAGGATGCTTGACAACATTCTAATCACCTGACGACCATACTCTCGCACTTCCCGACAGCGATGTCTGGGCAATGATCAGAACCCTGATGTTTTTTGCAAACTTTGAAGTTGTACACCTGAATTCCGTGTCCACAGCGTTTATGTGAATGATGTTTCCAGCACTGATCCTTGTGGAGCACCACTTACATAAGAACATAAGACATAAGAACTAGGAGCAGGAGTAGGCCATCTGGCCCCTCGAGCCTGCTCCACCATTCAATCATGGCTGATCTTTTGTGGACTCAGCTCCACTTTCCGGCCCGAACACCATAACCCTTAATCCCTTTATTCTTCAAAAAACTATCTATCTTTATCTTGAAAACATCTAATGAAGGAGCCTCTACTGATTCACTGGGCAAGGAATTCCATAGATTTGCAACCCTTTGGTTGAAGTAGTTCCTCCTAAACTCAGTCCTAATTCGACTTCCCCTTATTTTGAGGCTATGCCCCCTAGTTCTGCTTTCACCCGCCAGTGGAAACAACCTGCCCGCATCTATCCTATCTATTCCCTTCATAATTTTATATGTTTCTATAAGATCTCCCCTCATCCTTCTAAATTCCAATGAGTACAGTCCCAGTCTACTCAACCTCTCCTCGTAATCCAACCCCTTCAGCTCTGGGATTAACCTAGTGAATCTCCTCTGCAAACCCTCCAGTGCCAGTACGTCCTTTCTCAAGTAAGAAGACCAAAACTGAACACAATACTCCAGGTGTGGCCTCACTAACACCTTATACAATTGCAGGATAACCTCCCTAGTCTTAAACTCCATCCCTCTAGCAATGAAGGACAAAATTCCATTCGCCTTCTTAATCACCTGTTGCACCTGTAAACCAACTTTTTGTGACTCATGCACTAGCACACCCAGGTCTCTCTGCACAGCAGCATGTTTTAATATTTTATCATTTAAATAATAATCCCTTTTGCTGTTATTCCTACCAAAATGGATAACCTCACATTTGTCCACATTGTATTCCATCTGCCAGACCCTAGCCCATTCACTTAGCCTATCCAAATCCCTCTGCAGACTTCCAGTATCCTCTGCACTTTTTGCTTTACCACTCATCTTAATGTCGTCTGCAAACTTGGACACATTGCCCTTGGTCCCCAACTCCAAATCATCTATGTAAATTGTGGGCCCAACACTGATCCCTGAGGGACTCCACTAGCTACTGATTGCCAACCAGAGAAACACCCATTAATCCCCATTCTTTGCTTTCTATAAATTAACCAATCCTCTATCCATGCTACTACTTTACCCTTAATGCCATGCATCTTTATCTTATGCAGCAACCTTTTGTGTGGCACCTTGTCAAAGGATTTCTGGAAATCCAGATATATCACATCCATTGGCTCCCCGTTATCTACCGCACTGGTAGTGTCCTCAAAAAATTCCACTAAATTAGTTAAGCACAACCTGCCCTTTATGAACCCATGCTGCGTCTGCCCAATGGGACAATTTCCATCCAGATGCCTTGCTATTTCTTCCTTGGTGATAGATTCCAGCATCTTCCCTACTACCGAAGTTAAGCTCACTGGCCTATAATTACCTGCTTTCTGACTACCTCCTTTTTTAAACAGTGGTGTCACGTTTCCACCGGGACCACCCCAGAGTCTAGTGAAATTTGGTAAATTATCACTAGTGCATTTGCAATTTCCCTAGCCTTCCCTTTTAGCACTCTTGGATGCACTCCATCAGGGCCAGGAGACTTGTCTGCCTTTAGCCCCATTAGCTTGCCCATCACTACCTCCTTGGTGATAACAATCCTCTCAAGGTCCTCACCTGTCATAGCCTAATTTCTATCAGTCACTGGCATGTTATTTGTGTCTTCCATTGTGAAGACCGACCCAAAAAACCTGTTCAGTTCCTCAGCCATTTCCTCATCTCCCATTATTAAATCTCCCTTCTCATCCTCTAAAGGACCAATATTTACCTCAGCCACTCTTTTTTGTTTTATATATTTGAAGAAACTTTTACTATCTGTTTTTATATTCTGAGCAAGTTTACTCTCATAATCTATCTTACTCTTCTTTCTAGCTTTTTCTGTAGCTTTCTGTTGCCCCCTAAAGATTTCCCAGTCCTCTAGTCTCCCACTAATCTTTGCCACTTTGTATGCTATTTCCTTCAATTTGATACTCTCCCTTATTTCCTTAGATATCCACGGTCGATTTTCCCTCTTACTACCGTCCTTCTCATGCCTTGCCCTCTCTTCTGTTCTGTCGTCGCTTTGCTCTCCGTTCTGACTCGTTCCGTGACTCCACGTGGTATTCGCCATGAGTCTACCTTTGAAAATAGGCCTGGGGAACAATTTGCAGCAGCCGTGCCAGGAGCAGCTGCAGTTTAATGTGATGAAAGTGGCTGAGTAAAAGGCCTCTCTGTGGAATCTCACTTCTTGAGGCGGGATTGGGTGGAAAGGGAGTGTTGAAATGCCGGCGAAAAACAAGTCAACGGTATGCGAGAGAGACGGAAATTGGAGCAATGCTAACACTGGCCAAATCTCTCTTTATTATGTGAAACGAACACTCTTTCCCTCAGTTATCAATGGAAGCTGGAATTGCGAAGCCTGTGCTGTTTTCTACCCTTACGCTGATGGCGTCTGGCGTTCCACACACTTCGCAGCAACATTGAGCAGCAATGAAGAGAATATCAAAGCGAAGGAAAGGCACCCTGTTAAATAATGCAGAATATCTGAAGTCTACTTTTTCTTAAAATATAGATAAAGCTGCCTGCCCTTTATTTCCTCCAGGCTCTTTCTTAATTCTTTACCTCTTGAAGACAATGTCATATTCTGTGTAGAGTGTCCAACTCACGTTAACAGTTCGTCTGTACCTCATCTGTCATAAGTACATATGGAAAATGGTGGCGAGACTCAGGTACCATCGGGAGAGACAAGAAACAGTTAACGTTTCAGGTCAATGGCCTTGCTTTAGAAGTGGAGACATGAACAACGTAATAGGTTTTAGGCAGTACGGGAAAAGGGGAGTGGGAGAAAGGGAGGATGTGTGATATGTTAGCATTAATAGAGATTGGTAATGTTAGAAATGCAGGTCCCTTTAAGAATAAACCAGGTCTTGTTTCAGAGTGAGTTGAGAGCGGGTGATGCTCATCAAAACTTGCATTTAAGAGCTGGGGTTTTATTCCCCAAGAGGGGAGTAGCTTCTGGGCAGCGGAAGGCTCCAGAAAGGAAGAGTGGAAACTGGTATTTGTACTCAAATATGTACAAGAATAAAACAGTGGTGAATCACAGAATATCTTCTGCTGCTTGATTCAATAAATGGTTGTCCACCTGTTAAACAGAGAGTAAGTGACAAGAGGAGTGATGGTTCAAGGCAAAGTGGGAGGTATGGGGACAAGTCGTCCCGAAAGACGTGCTTGTTAGGTGATTTGGACATTCTGAATTCTCCCTCAGTGTACCCAAACAGGGGCCGGAGTGTGGCTACTAGGGGATTTTCACAGTAACTTCATTGCAGTGTTAATGTAAGCCTACTTGTGACACAAATAAAGATTATTATTAATGTGTCATATTATAGTGATAAGATACGTGACCACTGGCTGGGGAGGCCGATGAATGAATGGCAAGAGCCAATCCAGATTCCCCCTCTCTCCTGGACTGACTCCTCGCCCAGACTAGTCCCCTTCCTGGACTGAGCCCACTTTCAGACTTACCCCCTCCTTCGGTGACTGATGCCCCTCCTGGGCTGACACCCCTCCTGAACTGTGTCCCATCCCGGACTGAGACCAATTTCGGGCTGGGCTCTCTTTCGATGCCTTCTTTCCTTTTAGACTTTGTAGAGGCCATTTAAAAGTCAATCATATTGCTGTGGATCTGGAGTCATATGTCGGCCAGACCCAGGTGTGACCGCAGATTTCCTTCCCTTCCCTTTTTGTGTTTTTTTTTACGACAATCAGCAATGGTTTCATGGCCACCATTAGACTTTTAATTTATTGGATATTAATTGGATTCTTCTCTACCGTCTGCTCTGGTGGGATTCGAACCTGGTAACCCAGAGCATTACCCTGGGTCTCTGGATCACCAATCCAGTGACAATCCCACTGCACCACCGTCTCCCCCTTGATAGCCTTCTGGTCAAGCCCCTTGTTTCGTTCTCAAGGCACTATCCAGATGCAAGTTGTTGTTGCTTGGCTCAGTCTGGCACCGCTAGGGGTAAGGTGCGGAACGTCTGTACCAGACAGGCTTGCTTCACTCTGACAAATTCCCCAGGTGGCCCCAGACTGGTGCCGGCAGACAGAATATTATCACCAATGTGGAAAAACAGTTTGGATCAGAGCTGGAGGGCGTGGAGCTTGATGTGTGAGGTTGCAAAATGAGTTGCTGGGAAACAGGAAAAATAAATCGGTGCCCCTCCCTCCCTGCTCCCCCCCCCCACCCCTGACAAAATGGTTATAGTCAAGGAACTGCGGAAGGCAAATATTAAATTAAACTCTTAGCCCAAATCCGAAGCTGAATAAGTTAAATGAAAAATGATTGTTTCTGAGAGGCACGCCAGTAATGCATTCCTTTGAAAATCCATGTGACATTGGAGCAGGGCAAATATACTCGCATCGGTCCTGTCATTGCACAGGCACAACCTGATGCTTTCAGGCTCGCCTGACAAATGATCGACTTGTTTTGGATCTCCTCCGCCGCCACCAGCCTCCTCAGCCAGGATTTCTGCGTGTCAGCTCATGCAAACCGCAGAGTTCAGACACGACACCACAGTGTTGGACTGGAGCCACCCCCTGAAGCTGCTAAGTTCGCACGCACGTCATAGAAAACGCAGCAGGGTCAGGGTGTTAATACTTGTAAGCCTCCGGGAACTCTTTAACAAGTCACCAGATACCGGGACACCTCTTTCACGCTAAATGCTCACTATAACAAACACACAAGGAATAAACGCCAAAACCTGGAAATTACATTCAATGATCGACTATTAAGTCATTGGATTTCATACATCATAACCCTAGCCTCTTGATAGGCATCCTCTCTTTCACAGTGAAGCGGGTACATCGATCACAGAACACTGGTACACAAAACACATGGAAAGCATGTCACATTGGTACATAGATCATAGACACGGGTATACACAAGACGTGGAAAATATGTCACACTGGTACATAGCTCACATACACTGGTACACAAAACACATGGAAAGCATGTCACACTGGTACATAGATCACAGAACACTAGTACACACTACCGTGGGCAGCACGGTAGCATTGTGGATAGCACAATTGCTTCACAGCTCCAGGGTCCCAGGTTCGATTCCCGGCTGGGTCACTGTCTGTGCGGAGTCTGCATGTTCTCCCCATGTGTGCGTGGGTTTCCTCCGGGTGCTCCGGTTTCCTCCCACAGTCCAAAGATGTGCAGGTTAGGTGGATTGGCTATGCTAAATTGCCCTCAGTGTCCAAAATTGTCCTTCGTGTTGGTTGAGTGGGGTTACTGGGTTATGGGTATAGGGTGGTGTGGGCTTGGGTAGGGTGCTCTTTCTAAGAGCTGGTGCAGTCTCGATGGGCCGAATGGCCTCCTTCTGCACTGTAAATTCTATGAAAACACATGGAAAACATGTCACACTGATCACAGAACACTGGTACACACAAGACATTGAAAACATGTCACACAGGTGCATAGATCACAGAACACTGGTACACGCAAGACATGGAAAGCATGTCACAACTGGTACATAGATCACAGAACACTAGTACACGCAATACATTGAAAACACATCACACTGGTACATAGATCACAGAACACTAGTACATACAACACATGGAAAGCATGTCACACTGGTACATAGATCACAAAACAATGGGTCACATTGAGATCCAAAAAGACGAGGTGTTGGGCGTCTTAAAAAATATTAAGCTAGATAAGTCCCCAGGGCCTGATGGGATCTACCCCAGAATACTGAAGGAGGCTGGAGAGGAAATTGCTGAGGCCTTGACAGAAATCTTTGGATACTCACTGTCTTCAGGTGATGTCCCGGAGGACTGGAGAATAACCAATGTTGTTCCTCTGTTTAAGAAGGGTAGCAAGGATAATCCAGGGAACTACAGGCCGGTGAGCCTTACTTCAGTGGTAGGGAAATTACTGGAGAGAATTCTTCGAGACAGGATCTACTCCCATTTGGAAGCAAATGGACGTATTAGTGAGAGGCAGTATGGTTTTGTGAAGGGGAGGTCGTGTCTCACTAACTTGCTAGAGTTTTTCGAGGAGGTCACAAAGATGAAAAGATGATTGATGCAGGTAGGGCAGTGGATGTTGTCTATATGGACTTCAGTAAGGCCTTTGACAAGGTCCCTCATGGTAGACTAGTACAAAAGGTGAAGTCACACGGGATCAGGGGTGAGCTGGCAAGGTGGATACAGAACTGGCTAGGTCATAGAAGGCAGAGAGTAGCAATGGAAGGATGCTTTTCTAATTGGAGGGCTGTGACCAGTGGAGTTCCGCAGGGATCAGTGCTGGGACCTTTGCTGTTTGTAGTATATATAAATGATTTGGAGGAAAATGTAACTGGTCTGATTAGTAAGTTTGCAGACGACACAAAGGTTAGTGGAATTGTGGATAGCGATGAGGACTGTCAGAGGATACAGCAGGATTTAGATTGTTTGGAGACTTGGGCAGAAAGATGGCAGATGGCGTTTAATCCGACAAATGTGAGGTAATGCATTTTGGAAGGTCTAATGCAGGTAGGGAATATACAGTGAATGGTAGAACCCTCAAGAGTATTGAAAGTCAGAGAGATCTAGGAGTACAGGTCCACAGGTCACTGAAAGGGGCAACACAGGTGGAGAAGGTAGTCAAGAAGGCATACGGCATGCTTGCCTTCATTGGCCGGGGCATTGAGTATAAGAATTGGCAAGTCATGTTGCAGCTGTATAGAACCTTAGTTAGGCCACACTTGGAGTATAGTGTTCAATTCTGGTCGCCACACTACCAGAAGGATGTGGAGGCTTTAGAGAGGGTGCAGAAGAGATTTACCAGAATGTTGCCTGGTATGGAGGGCATTAGCTATGAGGAGCGGTTGAATAAACTCGGTTTGTTCTCACTGGAACGACGGAGGTTGAGGGGCGACCTGATAGAGGTCTACAAAATTATGAGGGGCATAGACAGAGTGGATAGTCAGAGGCTTTTCCCCAGGGTAGAGGGGTCAATTACTAGGGGGCATAGGTTTAAGGTGAGAGGGGCAAGGTTTAGAGTAGATGTACGACGCAAGTTTTTTACACAGAGGGTAGTGGGTGCCTGGAACTCGCTACCGGAGGAGGTGGTGGAAGCAGGGACGATAGTGACATTTAAGGGGCATCTTGACAAACACATGAATAGGATGGGAACAGAGGGATACGGACCCAGGAAGTGTAGAAGATTGTAGTTTAGTCGGGCAGCATGGTCGGCACGGGCTTGGAGGGCCGAAGGGCCTGTTCCTGTGCTGTACATTTCTTTGTTCTTTGTTCTAACACTGGTACACGCAAGACATTGAAAACATGTCACACTGGTACATAGATCACAGAACACTGGAACACGCAAGGCATGGAAAACATGTCACACTGGTACATAGATCATAGAAAGCTGGTACACGCAAGACATGGAAAACACGTCACACTGGTGCATAGATAATGGATCACTGGGACACGCAAGACATGGAAAACATGTCACACTGGTACATAGATCACAGAACATTGGTACACACAAGACATGGAATACATGTCACACTGATACATAGATTATGGAGCACAGGTTATACACAAGGCATGGAAAATACGTCACATTGGTACATAGATCACAGAACACTGGTACATGCAAGACATTGAAAACATGTCACACTGGTACATAGATCACAGAACACTGGTACACGCAAGGCATGGAAAACATGTCACACTGGTACATAGATCACAGAAAACTGGTACACGCAAGACATGGAAAACATGTCACACTGGTGCATAGATAATGGATCACTGGGACACGCAAGACATGGAATACATGTCACACTGGTACTTAGATCACAGAAAACTGGTAAACGCAAGACATGGAAAACACATCACACTGGTACATAGCTCACAGGCACTGGTTACACAAAACTGGGGATCGCGCATTTTCGATCATTTTACCAACTTGAAAAGTTTGAATAAAGGCTTGCTTCTCCCCGAATGCCACAATCAGTTAAAATCACTACAGTGTAAACACCTGCACTTCATCCCCTCCCCAAACCTATTTATCTTTTTAATAATATTTCACATTTCCAACTCAACTGTCCTTTCTGAGACTTTCACAACATATCTGATACTCTGCAAGGAAAAATAGTTTCTCCTGACCTCTCGTTTTGCTGGAGGCTTGCTGATGTTAAGCCTGTTATAGCCTGAAAAATCAATTAAATGTGGAAAGATGGCCAGCGGCCAATCTGAATGGGCGTTTGTCCACAGGTATGATCAAATATGTATTAATTCTGATGGCAGTTCTGCTCACACATCATTCTCTGCACTCAACAAACATTACAGCTTCGGAAGCAGTCACTGTGGCGTTGTAATAGCAAGACTAATGATGCAGAAATGACAATAAATGTGTTTGATAAAATGTCTACAAAGAAATTAATAGAATTTTACCTAACGACTAATGCATTAAAGATGAATTGGATGAGGGTTCAGAATGACAGCCCATTTAATTCTGTCACTACGTTGAACAGCTGCCACATTATTTTAGATATGTGCGCGTGTGTTTGTGTGTGTGTGTTTGTGTGTCTTTGTGTGTGTCTTTGTGTATGTGTCTGGGTGTCTCTGTCTGTGACAAGTATTTGTGTGTGTGCATGCATGTGTGCATCTGTGTCCACATGTCTGTGTGTGTGTCTGTATGAGTGATTGTCAGTATGTGGGTCTGTGTGTATGTCTGTGTGCATGTGTGTATGTGTGTGGGTTTGTGTGTGCATGTGTGTCTCCATGAGTCTTTGTGTGCGTGTCTGTGTGTTTCTCTCTGTGTGTCTTTGTTTGTTTGTGTGTGTGTGTATGTGTGTGTCTGCATGTGTGTATATATCTGTGTGCGTGTATGAGTGTATGTCTGTGTGTGTGAGTGTGTGTATGGATGTGTGTATGCATGAGTGTTTGTGTATATTTGTGTGTGGTTGTGTGTATATATGTTTGTGTATGAATGTGTGAATGTGTGTTTGTGTCTGTGTGTGTTTGTGCTTGATCGAGTGTCTGCATGCATGTGTATGTACCAGCCTCCCGTACCAGCTTCCCCGAACAGGCGCCGGAATGTGGCGACTAGGGGCTTTTCACAGTAACTTCATTTGAAACCTACTTGTGACAATAAGCGATTTTCATTTCTTTTTTCATTCTTGGCTGCGTGCATGTGTGCATATCTGTGCGTTTGTGTATGTGTGAGTGTGCGTGTGAGTGTGTGTGTGTATGGGTGAGTGAGTGTGTTTGTGTGTGTATATGTTTGTGCATGTAATTGAGTGTGTTTGTATGAGTGAGTGTGCATGTGAGTGAGTGCGTGTGTGTGTGAATGTGAGTGAGTGAGGGTGCGATCTAATGGAAAGTTTCTAAATGTCATTTCAGGCGGGTTTTGCTGGAAGTTTCCTCCAATTCTGTTGGCGAATTGCCCATGGCTACAGTCACTTTATTGGGCCCTGGGGACGTTCTCTCCAGTTTAGCCCTCACTTAGAGGGCGTGATCTATTGGCCGAATTGCGCTTGGATCTACCCGGCTCGCGAGATCTAATGCGATCTTGTGAGAAGTGGCAATGTGAATCCTGCCATTGTAGCCGGAATCGCTTTCTGGCAAATCTGCACATCATAGAATCATAGAATTTACAGTGCAGAAGGAGGCCATTCGGCCCATCAAGTCTGCATCGGCACTTGGAAAGAGCACCCTACTTAAGCCCCTGCCTCCACCCTATCCCCGTAACCCAGTAACTCCACCTAACCTTTTTGGACACTAAGGGCAATTTATCATGGCCAATCCACCTAACCTGCACATCTTTGGATTGTGGGAGGAAACCGGAGCACCCGGAAGAAACCCACGCACACACGGGGAGAACGTGCAGACTCCACATAGACAGTGACCCAAGCCGGGAATCGAACCTGGGATCGTGGAGCTGTGAAGCCACTGTGCTAACCGCTGTGCTACCATGCTACCCAGCTAGTCTCACTTTAATATGCATTCCCAAGATCGAACCACGGTGTGGGGTCCGGCGAGCGGAGCTCCTCAGGACAGTGAGCAGGGCTAAGTGTGGCCTTAGCCACGCATTTCCCGCAGTGGCCGCTGAAACACCCGGCCAATCGCATGTGTGCTGCACGACTTTCTCCCCATTCGGGTAGATCACGCCCAGAATGTTTTCAGCACTGGGGAGCTGAACTCCGGCTCCAGAGACCAGGCCACCATTATGAAAGGATGCCTTGATCTGAACGTGGACTTGAGTGCGTGTTTTTGAGTGTGTGTGTGTTTGAGTGTGTGAGTGTGTTTGAGTGTGTGTGTGTGTGTATTGTCACAACAATCTGACCATTTGCCCAGTGAGCTGTGAGGACTAGCTCTGAACCTTCTGTAACAGATGATTTTAACAGTGAGGCTGGGGCACCAAGGCAGATGAAGGGTGAGTATGAATCATGCAATTCAGCTGAATTCCGTGTCTGGGCTGTACAGATTGTGGGCTTCATTTCAGTACGGTTGGGGAGGAAGGCCGCACGCCTCGATCTCCAACAAACACGAGACCCATCACAAATCAAACCCCCATCACCATTCCCAATTTGAATCACTAATCCAATGGTTTTGTGAACGTCAATGTTTGCTTCTCCGTTTAAAGGCTTACCTATTCTTCACATATCATAGAAACCCTACAGAAACCTTACAGTGCCCAAGGAGGCCACTTAGCCCATCGAGTCTGGCCCGACCCTTTGAAAGAGGGTCCACACCCTACCAGGCCCACACCCCCACAACCCCACCTAACCTTTGAACACTAAGGGACAATTTATCATGGCCAATCCACCTAATCTGCACATCTTTGGACTGCAGGAGGAAACCGCAGCACCCGGAGGAAACCCACGCAGATATGCGGAGAAAGCGCAAACTCCACCTAGACAGTCACCCGAGGCCAGAATTGAAACCGGGGTCCTGGTGTGCAGAGGCAGCAGTGCCAACCATTGTGACACCAAGTCGCTCTTATCTCCATTATTAGAGTCCATCCTTCTCAAGCTAGGAAAGCTCTCCAATTGAACTCTGATGGGTGATTGGCTCAATGTGCTTCTTCCTATAGTTGTCAGGGAACGCTACAAGATTGTTTGGATAATAGCTGAAGAATTGGAGAAATCTCAACACCAGTAAGCGGACAGTGAATGTCAACTAAAACATACATGGAGCATCCAGGGCTGGTCAGCTTGTTTCTTTTGATCAGATTTGGTGCAAAGCAATGGCATGGAGTTGAGGCTTGAGTTCTTTATCCTTGGGTTTCAAAATTGCTTCTCATTCCCCCTGCCATCTGCAGGCATCAGCTGAAGAAACTGTAATTGAATATTGGTGATATAGTCCCATTGTGATGAAAGTGGGCAGAATTACACCCAGACTGTGAAAGCCGGCTAAGGTATTCAGACTGCTTGTTGCCTCTTGCATTTGTACATGGTTTTTGCCCTGCGAAAGGGTCTTGACAGGATGGCAGTAACCAGTGAGAGAAGACCATTGCAAACAGCAGATGGAAGACTTGTTTGCACAAGCACTCAGTCCCTGGCCAAGAGTCATGGGCAGCCGACAATACGGGACTCACTTAGTTAGGGCGGCATGGTAGCACAGTGGTTTGCATTGTTGCTTCACAGCTCCAGGTCTCAAGTTCGATTCCCGGCTTGGGTCACTGTCTATGCGGAGTCTGCACGTTATCCCCGTGTCTGCGTGGGTTTCCTCCGGGTGCTCCGGTTTCCTCCCACAAGTAACACAGTAACTTCTTTCGAAGCCTACTTGTGACAATAAGCGATTTTCATTTTTCATTTCATAACCTGCACATCTTTGGATTGTGGGAGGAAACTGGAGCACCCGGTGGAAAACCACGCAGACACGGGGAGGATGTGCAGACTCCGATCAGACAGTGACCCAAGCTGGAATCGAACCTGGGACCCTGGAGCTGTGAAGCAATTGTGTTATCCACAATGCTACCGCGCTGCCCTTAAGAACAAATAAATCTACACTATATCATTTAACCGTAATCCATGTACCTATCCAATAGCTGCTTGAAGGTCCCTAATGTTTCCGACTCAACTACTTCCACAGGCAGTGTATTCCATGCCCCCACTACTCTCTGGGTAAAGAACCTACCTCTGACATCCCCCCTATATCTTCCACCATTCACCTTAAATTTATATCCCCTTGTAATGGTTTGTTCCACCTGGGGAAAAAGTCTCTGACTGTCTACTCTATCTATTCCCCTGATCATCTTATAAACCTCTATCAAGTCGCCCCCTCATCCTTCTCCATTCTAATGAGGAAAGGCCTAGCACCCTCAACCTTTCCTCGTAAGACCTACTCTCCATTCCAGGCAACATCCTTTTCCACCTTTTCCAAAGCTTCCACATCCTTCCTAAAATGAGGCGACCAGAACTGTACACAGTACTCCAAATGTGGCCTTACCAAAGTTTTGTACAGCTGCATCATCACCTCACGGCTCTTAAATTCAATCCCTCTGTTAATGAACGCTAGCACACCATAGGCCTTCTTCACAGCTCTATTCACTTGAGTGGCAACTTTCAAAGATGTATGAACATAGACCCCAAGATCTCTCTGCTCCTCCACATTGCCAAGAACTCTACCGTTAACCCTGTATTCTGCATTCATATTTGTCCTTCCAAAATGGACAACCTCACACTTTTCAGGGTTAAACTCCATCTGCCACTTCTCAGCCCAGCTCTGCATCCTATCTATGTCTCTTTGCAGCCGACAACAGCCCTCCTCACTATCCACAATTCCACCAATCTTCGTATTGTCTGCAAATTTACTGACCCACTCTTCAACTCCCTCATCCAAGTCATTAATGAAAATTGCAGAGGACCCAGAACTGATCCCTGCGGTACGCCACTGGTAACTGGGATCCAGGCTGAATATTTGGCATCCACCACCACTCTCTGACTTCTATCGGTTAGCCAGTTCGTTATCCAACTGGCCAAATTTCCCACTATCCCATGCCTCCTTGCTTTCTGCAGAAGCCTATCATGGGGAACCTTATCAAATGCCTTACTAAAATCCATGTACACTACATCCACTGCTTTACCTTCATCCACGTGCTTGGTCGCCTCCTCAAAGAATTCAATAAGACTTGTAAAGCAAGACCTACCCCTCACAAATCCGTGCTGACTATCCCTAATGAAGCAGTGTCTTTCCAAATGCTCAGAAATCCTATCCTTCAGTACCCTTTCCATTACTTTGCCTACCACCGAAATAAGACTAACTGGCCTGTAATTCCCAGGGTTATCCCTAGTCCCTTTTTTGAACAGGGGCACGACAATAATAAAAGATTACTATAATTGAAATGGCTGAAACAACTAACGCAGGCAGTTACTTGCAGCACGGTAGCACAGTGGTTAGCACAATTGCTTCACAGCTCCGGTTTCCTCCAGCAGTCCAAAGATGTGCAGGTTAGGTGGACTGGCCATGCTAAATTGCCCTTAGTGTCCAAAATTGCCCTTAGTGTCGGGTGGGGTTACAGGGTTATGGGGATAGGGTGGAGGTGTAGGCTTGGGAAGGGTGCTCTTTCCAAGAGCTGGTGCAGACTCGATGGGCCGAATGGCCTCCTTCTGCACTGTAAATTATATGATATGATAAAGCTCCCCAACACCTTTGCTCAGTGAAGAATCACCTCCATTCACCCCGTCTACATTTGAAAGCCATGAACACAACAGCATTTCTCCACAACTAATAAAAGAACTGCCAAGTTACATTAGATTATTAGTCATCCCAATTTTGATTATCTCTCACTGAACTGGTATGATAATTTGTTTGAGCGTTTCCCCATAACGTAAATAGAGTTTATCTCCCACTGCTAACTATTCGCTGCTCCTAAACGTTTCCCTGTTATGAGGAGGAGGTGAGAGGGATGGATTCCAACATCTGCCTCTTGTTATTGAGCGAATCCCACGACTTCCTTGGTGCTGATTTGATGCAGTTGCTACTTCGGCCTGGATACTTCCCGGCACATCACGACCGCTAATGCTAAATGGATGTGGCTGTACCCGAGGAGGCGCCCAGTCATCCGCGCCTGCTTGCTTTTCCTGCTCTCTGCTGCTGAGTACCTTGACCCCCATGTTCTCTAGGCCCCATGAGGACAGAAAAACTGTATTCATTTGGCTGCTCTTCTGGCCCAGGATCTGCCGGTTACCTCCATGTCGTGTTGGGTGTGCTGGTTTACAAACAAGCCAACAATGCTGGAAGTGGATTAACACTATTTTTAAAAATATGTATATTTTATTGAAAATTTTTGGCCAACCATCACAGTACATTGTGTATCCTTTACACAGTAATATAACAATATAAATAACAATGGCCAGTTTTATAAACAAGAAATAAATAATAGAAACAAAAACGAAAACGAAAACTAAATGGCAACTGCCTTGTCCCAGATAAATACTCTCCAAAAATATGATTTAACAGTCCAATATACAATTATCTATAACAACAACCTATACATATTATACTTATATATTAACATCCCTGAGAGTCCTTCTGGTTTCTCCCCCCCCCCGGGCTGCTGCTGCTGTCTTCTTCTTTTCCATTCCCTCTATCTTTCTGTGAGGTATTCGACGAACGGTTGCCACCGCCTGGTGAACCCTTGAGCCGATCCCCTTAGGACGAACTTAATCCGTTCCAGCTTTATAAACCCTGCCATGTCATTTATCCAGGTCTCCACCCCCGGGGGCTTGGCTTCCTTCCCCATCAACAATATCCTGCGCCGGGCTACTAGGGACGCAAAGGCCAAAACATCAGCCTCTCTCGCCTCCTGCACTCCCGGCTCTTCTGCAACCCCAAATATAGCCAACCCCCAGCTTGGTTCGACCCAGACCCCCACTACCTTCGAAAGCACCTTTGTCACCCCCATCCAAAACCCCTGTAGTGCCGGACATGACCAGAACATGTGGGTGTGATTCGCTGGGCTTCTCGAGCATCTCGCACACCTATCCTCTACCCCCAAAAATTTACTGAGCCGTGCTCCAGTCATATGCGCCCTGTGTAACACCTTAAATTGTATCAGGCTTAGCCTGGCACACGAGGACGATGAGTTTACCCTACTTAGGGCATCAGCCCACAGCCCCTCCTCAATCTCCTCCCACAGCTCTTCTTCCCATTTCCCTTTCAGCTCATCTACCATAATCTCCCCCTCGTCCCTCATTTCCCTATATATATCTGACACCTTATCGTCCCCCACCCATGTCTTTGAGATCACTCTGTCCTGCACCTCCTGCGTTGGGAGCTGCGGGAATTCCCTCACCTGTTGCCTCGCAAAAGCCCTCAGTTGCATATACCGGAATGCATTCCCTTGGGGCAACCCATATTTCTCGGTCAGCGCTCCCAGACTTGCAAACGTCCCATCCACAAACAGATCTTTCAATTGTGTTACTCCTGCTCTTTGCCATGTTCCAAATCCCCCATCCATTCTCCCCGGGGCAAACCTATGATTATTTCTTATCGGGGACCACACCGAGGCTCCCGTCTTTCCCCTATGCCGTCTCCACTGCCCCCAAATTTAACCTATGCAATGTACCCCAATTCTTGGCTATCTGGATCCCCAAGTAATGAAAGTCCCTTGTTACCTTCCTCAGCGGTAAGTCCTCTATTTCTCTGCTCTGCTCCCCTGGATGCACCACAAACAACTCACTTTTCCCCATGTTCAGTTTATATCCTGAAAATTCTCCAAACTCCCGAAGTATCCGCATTATCTCTGGCATCCCCTCCGCCGGGTCCGCTACATATAACAGCAAATCGTCCGCATACAGAGATACCCGGTGTTCTTCTCCTCCTCTGCGTACTCCCCTCCACTTCCTGGAACCCCTCAATGCTATTGCCAGGGGCTCAATCGCCAGCGCAAACAATAATGGGGACAGAGGACATCCCTGCCTTGTCCCTCTATGGAGCCGAAAGTACGCAGATCCCCGTCCATTCGTGACCACACTCGCCATCGGGGCCCTATACAACAGCTGTACCCATCTAATATACTCATCTCCAAAACCAAATCTCCTCAGCACCTCCCACAAATAATCCCACTCCACTCTATCAAATGCTTTCTCGGCATCCATCGCCACCACTATCTCCGCTTCCCCCTCTGGTGGGGGCATCATCATTACCCCTAGCAGCCTCCGTATATTTGTATTCAGCTGTCTCCCCTTCACAAACCCAGTGTGGTCCTCATGAACCACCCCCGGGACACAATCCTCTATCCTCATTGCCATTTCCTTGGCCAGAATCTTAGCGTCTACATTTAGGAGGGAAATAGGTCTATAGGACCCGCATTGCAGCGGGTCTTTTTCCTTCTTTAGGAGAAGCGATATCGTTGCCTCTGACATAGTCGGGGGCAGCTGTCCCCTTTCCTTTGCCTCATTAAAGGTTCTCATCAGTAGCGGGGCGAGCAAGTCCACATATTTCCGATAAAATTCAACTGGAAATCCATCCGGTCCCGGAGCCTTCCCCGCCTGCATGATCCTAATTCCTTTCACTACTTCCCCCATTTCGATCTGTGCTCCCAGTCCCACCCTCTCCTGCTCCTCCACCTTAGGAAATTCCAGCCGGTCCAAAAAGCCCCTCATTCTCTCCCTCCCATCCGGGGGCTGAGCTTCGTATAATCTTTTATAGAATGCCTTGAACACTCCATTCACTCTCTCCGCTCCCCGCTCCATCTCTCCTTCCTCATTCCTCACTCCCCCTATTTCCCTCGCTGCTCCCCTTTTCCTCAATTGGTGGGCCAGCAACCTGCTCGCCTTCTCCCCATACTCGTACTGTACACCCTGTGCCTTCCTCCACTGTGCCTCTGCAGTACCCGTTGTCAGCAAATCAAATTCTACGTGTAGCCTTTGCCTTTCCCTGTACAGTCCCTCCTCCGGTGCCTCCGCATATTGCCTGTCCACCCTCAGAAGTTCTTGCAGCAACCGCTCCCGTTCCCTACTCTCCTGTTTTCCTTTATGTGCCCTTATTGATATCAGCTCCCCTCTAACCACTGCCTTCCGCGCCTCCCAGACCACTCCCACCTGGACCTCCCCATTATCATTGAGTTCCAAGTACTTTTCAATGCACCCCCTCACCCTTAGACACACCCCCTCATCTGCCATTAGTCCCATGTCCATTCTCCAGGGTGGACGCCCTTCTGTTTCCTCCCCTATCTCCAAGTCCACCCAATGTGGAGCGTGATCCGAAATGGCTATAGCCGTATACTCCGTCCCCCTCACCTTCGGGATCAACGCCCTTCCCAAAACAAAAAAGTCTATTCGCGAATAAACTTTGTGGACATAGGAGAAAAACGAAAACTCCTTACTCCTAGGTCTGCTAAATCTCCACGGGTCGACTCCTCCCATCTGCTCCATAAAATCTTTAAGCACCTTGGCTGCTGCCGGCCTCCTTCCAGTCCTGGACCTCGACCTGTCCAGCCCTGGTTCCAGCACCGTATTAAAATCTCCCCCCATTACCAGCTTTCCCACCGCTAGGTCCGGGATGCGTCCTAGCATGCGCCTCATAAAATTGGCATCATCCCAGTTCGGGGCATATACGTTTACCAAGACCACCGTCTCCCCCTGTAATATGCCACTCACCATCACGTATCTGCCCCCGCTATCCGCCACTATGGTCTTTGCCTCAAACATTACCCGCTTCCCCACTAGTATAGCCACCCCTCTGTTTTTCGCATCTAGCCCCGAATGAAACATCTGCCCCACCCATCCTTTGCGTAGTCTAACCTGGTCTATCAGTTTCAAGTGCGTCTCCTGTAACATGACCACGTCTGCCTTAAGTTTCTTAAGGTGTGCGAGTACCCGTGCCCTCTTTATCGGCCCGTTCAGCCTTCTCACATTCCACGTGATCAACCGGGTTGGGGGGCTTTTTACCCCCCCCCCACTTGTCGATTAACCATCCCCTTTTTCCAGCTCCTCACCCGGTTCCCACGCAGCTGTGTCCTCCCCAGGCGGTGCCCCCCCGCCCACCCCACCCCACCCCATACCGGCTCCCCCCTCTCCCCAGCAGCAGCAACCCAGTAACTCCCCCCTCCCACCCCCCCCGCTAGATCCCCCACTAGCGTAGTTACACCCCTCATGTTGCTCCCAGAAGTCAGCAAACTCTGGCCGACCTCGGCTTCCCCCCGTGACCTCGGCTCGCACCGTGCGACGCCCCCTCCTTCCTGCTTCCCTATTCCCGCCATGATTATCATAGCGCGGGAACAAAGCCCCCGCTTCCCCCTTGGCCCCGTCCCCAATGACCAACGCCCCATCTCCTCCACCTCCCTTCCTCCCCCCACCATCACCTGTGGAAGAGAGAAAAGTTACCGCATCGCAGGATTAATAACATAAAACTCCTCTTTCCCCCCTTTTCCCCCCCCTCTTCGCCCCCCATACTCGCCCCACCACTTTGTTTCAAACGTTCTTTTTTAATAACCTGCTTATTCCAATTTTTCTTCCACAATAAAAGTCCACGCCTCATCCGCCGTCTCAAAGTAGTGGTGCCTCCCTTGATATGTGACCCACAGTCTTGCCGGTTGCAGCATTCCAAATTTTATCTACTTTTTGTGAAGCACCGCCTTGGCCCGATTAAAGCTCGCTCTCCTTCTCGCCACCTCCGCACTCCAGTCTTGATATACGCGGACCACCGCGTTCTCCCACCTACTGCTCCGAGTTTTCTTTGCCCATCTAAGGACCATCTCTCTGTCCTTAAAACGGAGGAATCTCACCACTATGGCTCTAGGAATTTCTCCTGCTCTCGGTCCTCGCGCCATCACTCGGTATGCTCCCTCCACCTCCAGCGGACCCGCCGGGGCCTCCGCTCCCATTAACGAGTGCAGCATCGTGCTCACATATGCCCCGACGTCCGCTCCTTCTGCACCTTCAGGAAGACCAAGAATCCTTAAGTTATTCCTCCTCGCGTTGTTCTCCAGCGCCTCCAGCCTTTCCACACATCGTTTATGGTGTGCCTCCTGCATTTCCGTCTTCACCACCAGGCCCTGTATATCGTCCTCATTCTCGGCAGCCTTTGCCTTCACGACCCGAAGCTCCCGCTCCTGGGTCTTTTGCTCATCCTTTAGCCCTTCGATCACCTGTAATATCGGGGCCAACAGCTCCTTCTTCATCTCCTTTTTAAATTCTTCCACGCAGCATTTCAAGAACTCTTGTTGTTCAGGGCCCCATGTTAAACTGCCACCTTCCAACGCCATCTTGATTTTTGCTTGCCTCCCTTGCCGCTGCTCTAAAGGATCCACCGCAATCCGGCCACTTTCCCCTCCTTTTTCCATCCGTATCCAGGGGGGATTCCCTTCTGGTTTACCGCACAGTGCTTTTAGCCGTTAAAATTGCCGTTGGGGCTCTTATTAAGAGCCCAAAGGTCTGTTCCACCGGGAGCTGCCGAAACATGCGACTTAGCTGGTCATCGCCGCACCCGGAAGTCCGTGTAACACTATTTTATTAACTGTTCAACTATGTTAACATACTGTAAACGTGCGTATAAGCAATACCAGCTTAACTGTGGACCCTTTCCTATCACTAGCTATGGTGAGGCACTCAGCGCATGGTGAATGTCTGTGATGCAGGCTGTGAGCTCTGTGCTCTGAGCTGGCTGCTGCTAGAATGAGCAGGAACTCTCCTGTCCCCTGTCTTTATAGTGCTTGTTCTCTCACTGGTGATTAGCTGCGGTGTTATGTATGCTGGTTTGTCCTACTGTATGTCCATCAGTGTGTGTATGTGATTGCACCATAATGTAATGATGTATATTATGACATCCCCCTTTTTTACAAAAACATGTGCCTGTGTGAGAATAAATAACGTGTAATGAGTGTATCTGACCATGTGTGTGCAGTATTTACATAACTATGTCATGAGGCTAATCTATATACACGGGAAGGTGCCTGGTGCAGAAACAAAACTAATAACGAATGCTATAAACAAACTAGTGAAATGCTGAAACAGGATGAAAGAACAAAGCATTGAGTCCAACATTGTAAGGCTCATAAATCAAGTCTCTGAGGTGGGCGACGAATTTGGGTTGACCGCCTCAAAGGTGAGTCAGGCTGAGGATCGGGCCGGGCCACGGCCAAGTGAGGAGGATGCAGAGTATCCGGAAGCTCTACAAAGTCCAGGTCGAGGACAACAGGAGGGCGTGGCACCGGTGGAGGATCGCGTAGCGAGCATGGAACCAGGCGAAGGGCACGCCGATTACGACGGCGAATGGAGCCATCAGGCAGACGAACCAGGAATGAGCCACCAGCCGAAGAACCACAGCAGTCACAGACCAGCCACCCTCCGGAAGATGGATTCGGACGTTGTCACCTGGCGCCAGAACAGGAAGATCAGTCGCTCGAGCGTCACGCGCCGCCTTGTGCTGCGCGCAAGACCGTTGCATCCGCTGAAGGACCGGAGCGTGGTCGAGGTCTGGGACGTGAATGGACGGTACAGTGGTCCTGAGGGTGCGACCCATCAGCAGCTGGGCTGGTGACAGACCCGTGGACAGTGGAGCCGAAAGATAGGTCAGCAAGGCGAGGCAGAAGTCGGATCCTGCATCAGCAGCCTAGCAGAGGAGCCTCTTTACGATGTGGACGCCCTTTTCTGCTTTGCCATTTGACTGGGGGTGCAGGGGATTGGATTTCACGTGTACAAAGTTTACCTGCTGGCGAAGTTAGACCATTCCTGGCTCGCGAAGCAGGGGCCATTGTCCGACATCACAGTGAGTGGGATGCCGTGACGAGCAAAGGTCTCTTTGCAGCACGGATAACAGCCGATGACGTGATGACGTGATGTCGTGCAGGCGTACAACCTCGAGATAGCTGGAAAAATAATCAACTATGAGAACATAGTCCCTGCCGAGCGCATGGAACAGGTCCACGCCTACCTTAGACCAAGGGGACGTGACCAACTCATGGGGCTGAAGGGTCTCCCGTGGTTGGGCCGGCTGGAACCGCTGACAGGTGGGGCAGTTGAGCACAGTGTTGGCAATGTCCTCCTTTATGCCAGGCCAGTAGACAGCCTCTCGGGCCCTCCGTCGGCAGTTCTCTACGCCGAGATGGCCCTCGTGCAGCTGCTCTAAAACCAAGTGATGCATGCTGTGTGGGATCACGATGCGGTCCAGCTTCAGGAGGACGCCACCAACGACTGCCAGATCGTCTCGAATATTATAGAACTGCGAGCATTGTCCCTTGAGCCATACGTCAGTCATGTGGCGCATCACATGTTGTAGCAGGGGGCTCAGCCGCAGTCACACGGCGAATGTAGGTTAGGCGTTCATCCGTGGCTGGCAGATTGGTGGCTGTGAAGGCCACATGGGCGTCGACTTGGCAAACGAACCCCTCTGGGTCGTACGGAGTGGTGACTGCCCTGGACAGAGCGTCGGCTATGATCAGGTCCTTACCCGGGATGTACACGAGCTGGAAATCGTATCTCCGGAGCTTGAGCAGAATGCGTTGTAGGCGAGGGGTCATGTCATTGAGGTCTTTTTGGATGATGCTGACCAGTGGGCGATGGTCGGTCTCCACAGTGAACTGGGGAAGGCCATACACGTAGTCATGGAACTTGTCGACACCGGTCAACAGGCCTAGGCACTCCTTCTCGATTTGCGCATTGAGCTGCTCTGTGGGGGGTCATGGCCCGTGACGCATAGGCAACAGGGGCCCATGACGAGGCGCCATCTCGTTGCAGGAGCACCACCCTATGCCAGATTGGCTAGCGTCCGTTGATATTTTTGTCTCCCTTGCAGGATCGAAAAACGCCAATACCGGGTCGGTGGTCAGCTTGACCTTGAGCTCCTCCCATTCACGCTGGTGGGCGCGAAGCCACTGGAAGTCCGTTGTGTTCCTAACTAGGTTGCGGAGAGCCGTGGTGTGGGAAGCGAGGTTAGGGATGAACTTTCCTACGAAGTTGACCATCCCTAAGAACCGGAGCACCGCCTTCTTATCCGCCGGCTTCTGCATGGCCGTGATGGCTGCCACCTTGTCCGCATCCGGCCGCACACCCAACCGGGAGATGTGGTCTCCTAAAAACTTGAGTTTGGTCTGGCCGAAAGAACATTTGGCTCTGTTGAGGCACAGGCCTTGGTCCCGTATTCGTTTAAAAACGCGTTGGAGGCGACTGATATGCTCCTGCATATCAGTGGACCAGATGATGATGTCGTCCACATAGATGCGCACACCCTCAATGCCCTCCATCATCTGCTCCATGATGCGGTGGAACACTTCAGATGCTGATATGATTCCTTACCCTGCAAGCGCTGCTGGAATAGGTACCTTTCGAAGCTTTCGTTGACTTCAACACTGAAGTGTGTGTCAAATTTGAGGAGCACCGTCTTATACTTGGTCTTGTCCTTGTCGTCCGCGAATGTCAGAGAGTTAAAGATGTGGATGGCATGTTGCCCAGCCGTGGAGAGAAGAAGGGCTATCTTCTTGGTGTCCGATGCATTCTCCCTGTCCGTGGCCTCGAGGAAGAGCTGGAAGCGCTGTTTAAATATCTTCCAATTTACCCCGGATTGCCAGCGATGCGGAGCGGCGGCGGCGGGTTGATGTTCTCCATGCTGTAGGATGCCGGAATGCTGAGAAGTTGCAGGTAGGTCTCACAAGTGCTAGATTGCGGCCACTCCTTGTACCATGTCGTGTTGGGTGTTCTGGTTTACAAACAAGCCAACAATGCTGGAAGTGGTGTAACGCTATTTTATTAGCTGTTCAACTATGTTAATATACTGTAAACATGGGTATAAGCAATACCAGCTTAACTGTGGACCTTTTCCTATCACTAGCTATGGTGAGGACTCAGCACATGGTGAATGTCTGGAAAGTGAGGTGAAGAGATGGAGAAATGTACGGAAGGAATTTCAGAGCTTTGCAACTTAAGGCACGGCCACCAATGGCAGAGCAATTATAATTGACAATGTAGAAAAGGCCACAACGAGCAGAGTGCCGATATCATGGAGATTCAGGGGGCGGGAGAAGATTACAGAGAAAGGGGGGGGGGGGGGGGGGGCTGAGGCCATGGAGGTATTTGAAAATAAGGATGAAAACTGTCAAGTTAAGAGATATTGTTTGACTCTTTGACTTCAGCAGGGTGTCCATAGAATGTCTACAGTGCAAAGGGAGACCATTCGGCCCATCAGGTCTGCACCGACATTCCAAAAGAGCACCCTGCTTAGGCCCACTCCCCGCCCTCTCCCCGTGACCCCACACATTGATCATGGCCGATCCGCCTAACTTGCACATCTTTGGACTGTGGGAGGAAACCGGAGCACCCGGAGGAAACCCACGCAGACACGGGGAGAACGTGCAAACTCCACACAGACAGAGACCCAAGCCGGGAATCAAACCTGAGACCCTGCCGCTGTGAGGCATCAGTGCTAACCACTGTGCTACCGCGCCGCCCTGTTGCCTGCTAACAAATGCAGGTTCAAACAGAAGATTGGTGGGGGAGGTGGCAGCTGGACAACTTTAACTCTACACGACCCCATCCCTACCCCTCACCCAGGTATCTGCCTGAAATGTCGGGTAAAAAGTGCCCCTTCTGCGCGAGCTCCACATATCGCAAGTGCCAAAGGCTTCCCACAGAATGAAACTGCACTGAGCAATCATAGATTATCATAGAATTTACAGTGCAGGAGGAGGCCATTCGGCCCATCGAGTCTGCACCGGCTCTTGGAAAGAGCACCCTACCCAAGGCATTAGTCAGTCCCTTCAGGAGAGAAGGGAGAAGGACAAATATATTTGAGTTTTGACACTGCCACCGCCCTCTCCACGAACTGCCCTTCACTACCTCCTGTAAAACCATTTACTCAGACATAAATTCATCCTTCTTTTGCATTCTTTCGCATTTTGAAATCCTATCTCTTTTACTTACTCCCTAAAATAAATAAATCATCTCACACACACCCAGAGCAGCTCCAGTGCTTCGGCAGCATTGTGTCCAGTCTAATTACAGCATTTTGCTCAGCAAGTTGTCAGTCCTGAATGACTCACATTGAACCGTTCACGCACTGACATCCCTCTGCGAATGGATTTAAAGCATTTTCCATCCTCATTGGAATGCACTAAAATGAACTCCTGGGCTCCACGTCGTGCCAGAGAAAGGGTTTGCTGCTCATTTGGCTGCTTTGCTGGGTTTAACTATGTAACGTTCAGAATTATAAGAGATTTATGACTTTGATAAATAAAGTGTCAGACATGCGCACTCCTGGTGGACTTGACGTTTCACCTCGTTTCTGATGCACGCAACCGGGTGCTACGTGAAGGACTGGAGCCTGTGCCTGTAATCCAACACTTCTGCTGATCACGAGGGCGGCGCTGAGAGATGAGCTGTAAGGGAGGTGGATGGTTCACTCGGGCAGACTCCTGTTTCAAGAAGGATTATTGGAGATAAGAGGAGGGGGAGGGGAAAAATAAGTTAAGTAACTCCCATGGGTTCATAACGTTCAACAAATCATTCTTCCTCCTTGTTATTGACCTCATCAAACAATCACAACTTACATTTATTGCAATGATTCGCAGAGAATGCAAAACAGTGGTACTGGACATTTAACTCAACATATCAAACTGAGGGCTGATAGGGCCTTAGTTCAATATATCATCTACAAGAGCGGCACTTCTAGAACCAAGGGACATGGTCCCAGAGTAAGAGGCAGCTTGGCTACTCAGAATTGATCTGCGTGTGCTATTTTTCAGTGCACAATGGAAAGTTTACCACAGGACCTACCCAAGGTAATTGTCTATCTGGATGATGTACTGATTACAGGAGAGTCCGAGGAGGAGCGAATCTTGAAGAAGTTTTAAAAAGATTTAAGAAGGCCGGAGTAAGGTTGAAAAGAGAAAAATGTTTATTCCAAACTCACAAAGTGACATAATTAGGAATCAGGGTAGATGCCAAAGAGCTGCACCCTATGGAGGAGAAGATCAAAGGACGGAAAGGCTTTGGAGAGAGTACAGAAAAGGTTTACCTGGTTGTTGCCTGGTGTGGAGGGTATTAGCTATGAGGAGAGATTGAATAAACTGGGATTGTTCTCCCTAGAGAGACGGAGGCTGAGGGGCGACCTGATAGAAGTTCATAAAATTATTAGGGGTATAGATATGGGTGAACAGTTGGAGGCCTTTTCCCAGGGCGGAATTGAAAATTACAAGGCGACACAAGTTCAAGGTGAGGGCGGACAGGTTCAGTGGATATGTGCGGGTAAGATTTTTTACACAGAGGGTGGTGGTGGCCTGGAATGCACTGCCACGTCGAGGTGGTTGAGCGACCTTTAAGACTTATCTGGATAGGCACATGAACAGACGGGGTATGGAAGAATACAGGCAGTTGGTCTCGATAGGACACGTGGTCGGCGCAGGCTTGGAGGGCCAAAGGTCCTGTTCCTGTGCTGTTCTTTGTTCAATTAAAGAAACACCGGCTCCTAAAAATTGACATCTTCTTTGGGAGGTGAATTACCACGGCAGATTTATTCCTAATCTTACTACAATGTTGGCACGCTTACACACACTACTCAAGAAGCACCAGAGGTGATATTGGAAAGAGCATCAGAAAGAAGCTTTTGAACAAGTTAAACTAGCTTTACATTCATCCACCCTCTTGATCCATTTTGATGGATCATTCAGAAGGGATCATTCTTATCTGCGACAGATTCGGAGCTGTTTGGCCCATAAGATGGAAGATGGTGCAGAAAGGCCTATCACCTATGCCTCAAGGACTCTGACAGGTGCTGAACAAGCTTACTCTCAAATCTAAAAGGAGGGACTAGTCAAAATATTTGGAGTGAAAAAGTTCCATCAATATGTGTTTGGATGAAATGTCATAGTTGTGACCGACCATAAACCCCTGTTGGGGTTATTTAGGGAGGATAAGGCCATTTCCCCCATAGCTTCAGCGAGGGTCCTATGCCGGGCTTTATTGTTAACAGGTTACGAGTGTATGTTTCCTAAGACCATAAGACATAGGAGCAGAATTAGACCACTCGGCCCATCGAGTCTGCTCCGCCATTCAACCATGGCTGATATTTTTCTCATCCCCATTCTCCTGCCTTCTCCCTATAACCCCTGATCTCCTTATTAATCAAGATAGGCTGGGCACCCACATTTCAATTGCAGATGTTTTGAGCAGCCTTCCCCTGCCTGACAGTGTACCCCCTCCGCCAGTACCTCCAGAAATCATTCTTGTTTGCATCCATCTAGATATTGGTGCAAAAGGTCAAGATTTGGATCTAAAATGACTCCTTACCATCTTGAGTTAAGCACGTGATCCTTCACGGTTGGCATCATGTTAACAGGTCTGAGCAGTTACGACCCTTTCAGATAAGAAAAGAGGAGTTAAGTTGTGGAGATGGAGTATTATTATGGGGAGCAAGGGTGATAGTGCTCACTCCTGCTAGGAGGCTATTACTACAGGAGCTACACTGTGCCCGTCCTGGCTTAACAAAAATGAAGGTGCTCGTAAGCAGCTACATGTGGAGGCCTGGGATGAATATCGGCACAGAGAATCTGGTCAAACAGGGTGACTATATCAATTTAGGCTCCAGATTTCTATTACTTTCTGTGTGCTTTCTGACATCACCATTGGAATAGCCCTGAATGTAACAGTTTAATAGGTGATCAAATAGACGTTTTTAAAATCACGTATGCTTTTGAAAGCAAAAATAGTGGTTATTGTTGGTTAGTGAATTGGTCAGGGTCATCACTAGAGGATTGAATGGGAAAAGTTAGAAGAAATTTTGCTCACATAGAGGGTTATTAGAACATAGGAATTAGAAACAGGAGTGGGCCATTCGCACTTCGAGTCTGTTCCACCTCTGTTAGATTGTGGTTGATCCTCTATTTTCTCGCTCTTTCCCCATATCTCTTTTTATCTTAAATATGTAGATAATATTTATCACTCTCTGTCTTGAATACACTCGACGACTGAGCCACCATAGTCCTTTCTGGAATAGAGAATTCCAAAGATACACCACCTTCTGAGTGAGGAAATTCCTTCTCATCTCACTCCTAAATGGCCTACCTCTTATTCTGAGTCTGTGTCCCCTGGTTCTAGATTTCCCCAACCAGGGGAACATCCTTCCTGCATCTACCCAATTGAGCCCTGGAAATATTTTGAGCGCGACCTACCGACCGCATCCCATTGGAATTGGAGAGGGATGTGGCCGCTAAATGCCAGGAGCCGACTCCCCCGGGATCCCCACCAGCCACAACCCCACGCAGGATCTAACCAAATCACGGTGGCTGTGAAGGGGTGGGTGAAGGGCAGGTCTGAAGGGGCCGTTGGAAGGTTGGGGGGTGAAGGGTGAGTGTCCTGAAAGGGGGGGCCCATAAGGGGGCTTGGGATGGTCTGAAAAGGAGGGGGCACTCAGTGACCCCATAGCGAGGCGTCCTCACTTGGGGAGGGATGTGTGTGGGGTGATGCCCATTTGTGTGGGGGGGTGACATTGCCCGTGGGTTGGGGGGGGGGGGCAGTGTGGGGAACCCTCGAGCTCACTAAGAGATCAGGGCACCCTTTCAAAATGGCGGCTCGATCTCCGAGGAGCTGGCCTGGCCAGCGGGTTCAGCTCCCCGGTGATGAAAATAATTCTAGGTGTGGGCTAGCCCGAAGAGAAACTCCCAGGCTCCAAAAAATGATTGTGTGGTTAGATAGGGGTGGGGAACATGCTGACAGAGCTGGCGGAAACTCCCAGCCAAACCCCGCTGAAATGACTCTTAGAAACGTCTCCGTGAAATCGGGCCCTTTGTGTGCGTCAATGAGATCACCTCTCATTCCTATGAACCTTAAAGAATATAGGTCCAGTTCCCTAAAATCTCTCCCCAGGCCATTTCTGCCGTCCCAGGGATCAGTTTGGTGAACCTTCGTTGAGCTCCCTCTATGGTAAGTATATCCTTTAGGTATACCGAACTGTCCACAACACTCCAGGTGAGGTCTCACCAAGGCTCTATACAATTGCAGCAATACGTATTTACTCAAATTCTCCTGCAATAAAGGCCAAAAAGCTATTTTCCTTCCTAATTGTTTGTTGCACCTGCATGTTATCTTCCAGTGACTTATGAACAAGGACACCCAGGTTCCTTTGGACATCAACACTTCACAATGTCTCACCATGTCAGAGATTCTCTGCATTTCTGTTTACCTACCAAAATGGTTAACTCCACATTTTTCCACATTGTATTTCATGAACACGAGAAACTTTACCTCATTGAGGCAGACACTGCAACCTCACTTAAAGGGAAATTTGCTAAGTATTTCAGAAAAGAATAATATAAAATAATACTGAAAAAGGGCAAGGTAATGAGATTAGCGCAGTTAGCTGCTCTTGACGAGTTGCTCTTGACGAGTTTGCCCAATAGGCCACATGGCTTCATTTGTGCTGAAATTCTATGAAAAGCAGTTTTAAATGACTTTGCGTGTAATCGTTAATATAATGGATCTTTCCTTTAGTGCTCGATTAACTGATTGAGGAAGTGTATTTGTTTTACAAAGTGTACAGGATCTGGAAAGCAATTTGTATGATTTCAAATGGATTGTGTGTTTAGAATAATGGAAGTCTAAACATACGATTTACATGCAATGACTGTATTTCTTCAAAAACAACCCCCATTCACTTTGAAGCCATGTAACATTGGCCTGGTTCTTCCTATAAAGGACTGATAATGGTGTTAGAGCCTGTGTATACAGACATCATCGTAATAATAATCTTTATTAGTGTCACAAGTAGGCTTACATTAACACTGCAATGAAGTTACTGTGAAAATCCCCTAGTCGCCACACTCTGGCGCCTGTTTGGGTACAATGAGGGAGAATTCAGAAAGTCCAGTTCACCTAACGAGCACATCTTTTGGAACTTCTGGCAGCATGGTAGCATGGCAGCATGGTAGCACAGAGGGTAGCACTGTTGCTTCACAGCTCCGGAATGTGGCGCCGGAATGTGGCGACTAGGGGCTTTTCACAGTAACTTCATTGCAGTGTTAATGTAAGCCTACTGGTGACAATAAAGCTTATTATTATTATTACTGTGGGAGGAAACCCAGAGGAAACCCACGCAGGCACGGGGCGAACTTACAAACTCCGCACAGGCAGGGACCCAAACTGTGAATCGAACCCGGGTCCCTGGCACTCACCTGAGGACGGAGCAGCGCTCCGAAAGCTAGTGATTCCAAATAAACCTGTTGGACTTTAACCTGGTGTTGTAAAACCTCTTACTGTGCCCACCCCAGTCCGGCATCTCCACATCATGCTCATGTATACAGCAGTGTTTTCACATGCAAGTATTCAATCCAGCAAGGACTTCTCAAATCAAGTGCTCATTGTGCACTGGGGCAGGTTTTAAAAAGCTATTTGACTGAGTATTATTATGAACAATGCATTAGTTTAAGTTGAATTCATATGTACATTTGTGTGGTAAGAAAGGTAAAACATTCTTTCCGTTTCATTTAGGTTTTGTTAATGAACCTTGGTGCCTGGGTGTCTGGATAGACTTGTCACTAAAAGGTTTCAGGACTTTTGGGTTTGTTTGTATATATACATTTTCAATGAGGTCTTGCAACCCCTGAAGTGAAAGAGATGGGTTAAAAGGGTTTGAAAGTTCAGTGATTCGAGAATACAAAACGCAAATTGGAACATCTTTACTGTTGCCTTGCGGCAGTGATCCAGTGGCAGAGACAGTGAAAAGACAGGAGTTGAGAGTGGAGAGGTGCAGACGGTGTGTGTTAGAGAGAGAAGACAGGGGTTTGAAGCTCCGAGAAAAAACACTGCACGGCTAGTGGGACAGTAGTCAACTGAATAATCAGTTATGGGACTCGGAAAAGTGACCAGTTTAGCGGAGCTGCTGTTAGAATATTGAGTTTATGGCGCCCATTTGTTTGCTCTGCAGTTGAAGAAACAGTAGAGTTTAGAGTGCAGTTTCTGGGGGTCTTGGGGAGAGATTCGAGTTGGGTGAGAAGCATCAAGTGAATGCACAGGAATTCATTGGAAGAAAGACTTTTGTAACTGTGCCATTTCCAAGCAAGAAGCCTTAGTGTCAAGCTAATGGTAACTCTTCACTGGTTTATGTGTCTGAAGAGATATTTCTGGGGTAAAAGAATAACGGGAATTTGAATCGGTCTGATGTAATATAGTTCACTTTTCTTGCTTCAATACATATTTTATTCTTTGTATTAAACATGCATCAGTAGACTCCTGTGAATTTGTTCAGTAACTTTCCTCCACAGTTTCTAAAAAGAAATGTTAGTATCTATCAAGCCAGGTTTCACTCTGGGGTCTGACTTATCCAA
Organism: Scyliorhinus torazame; assembly: GCF_047496885.1. Lineage (NCBI taxonomy): Eukaryota > Metazoa > Chordata > Chondrichthyes > Carcharhiniformes > Scyliorhinidae > Scyliorhinus > Scyliorhinus torazame. Next base: position 383,018,558 of record NC_092707.1, on the reverse strand, counting down.
TATTAACAGCAGCTGGGATTATAACAGTATCACCTGCCAGATGCCTTGTTCAAAAAAGACAGCAACCTGTAAAGAAATTGTTTTGAGCATTTCTGTTATGTTGAAATTTTATATTATTCATACATTGTGCACTTTCATGACAGCATTTTACATCTGTGAAGGAATATAAAATATTTTGACATGTATCTTCCAGCCTAATAATCCCCTCAAAGACTGACAGCAGAGTTTTAGAAATGGCTGTCTCACACTACAAAATGGCAGGTTGTACTCGAATGCAGAGGTTGGAATGAAATGTGAAGTCCTGTGTTTTTGTTTTGTCGAGAAGCTTGAATCCATTAGGGGGACAAATGACGTCAGAAGTGAACCATGTGAGCCAACGTTCCTCAGGTCAGAGAAAATGAGGAGAAGCCATGTTTAAGAAAATGTTAATGAAATCAAGGGGATTGCACGGGTTCCTGAGCACCACAGCCAGGAATCCAGATATATTAGTGCCAGTTACAACCAATAATGAAGTAATGCCATTGAATGTTAAGGGGCGGTGGTTAGATCCTCTCTTGTTGGAGATGATCATTGGTTGGCACTTGTCTGGCGCCAATAACGTGCCACTTGTCAACTCAAGCCTGGATATTGTGCAGGTCATGCTGCATTTGGACATGGACTGCTTCACTATCTGAGGAGTCGTGAATGGTGCTGAACATTGTGCAGTCATCTGCAAACATCCCCACTTCTGACTTATGATGGAAGTAGCGTCATTGATGAAGCAGTTGAAGATAGTTGGGTCTAGGACACTACCCTGAGGAATCCTGCAGTGATTGAGATTTGGACCTCGAACCACCGCAACCATCTTCCTTTGACTCCAAGCAGCAGAGAATTTCTCCCCTGATTTCCATTGATTCCAGTTTTGCTCGGGTTCCTTCATGGCATACTTGATCAAATGCGCCTTTACATTAAGGGCAGTCACTCTCGCCTCACTATTATGTTAATAAATAACAGGAGATACAAATTATGAAATGTGGTACATAGCTAGTGTTTAAGCACTGAAATGACTTGATGTCAAACATTGCACGCAGCAGCATATTGAATGAGCAGTTCAACTGTGAGACTTTTTCAAGATGAATAGTTCAAAACAAACCGCCAGTGAATCCTGGTGGAATTTGTAAGCTTCCGGGCGCAATTCTCTGATCTCGTTACCCTCGCGCTCAAGCGAAACGAGGCCGATGAATAGCGGGAGAGGCCAAAAACGAGAACCCCGCCGGGCGCCAAACACATGGTAATGCAACCGATGCAAGTAGAATCTCGCCGTAGTGTGGCAAGAAACCAATTATCACCACTTAAGCCCCATTTCCATACAATTAACGGGAGCCATATCCAACGGCCAGTCGTCATTTAGCTCCCTCCCCAGCAAGTGGTCACGCTGGCGCGTCCTTTTTAAAAACATGAACCTGGTGGAAGGGCTTCTGCGGGGAGCCGAGGAAGTGAGTAGCCAGCTTTTCTCACAGTCAAAGAACCTGGGGTGCTGGGCTTGCTGCCCCTCTGGTCGGCGAGGGGGTGGGAGACTCTCGACTGGGGGTGTGTGGACCTTCTGCAGGGATAGGCTGTCATGGGAGGGTGGGGGGGAGGTGCTGGGGTGGGGGGGGGGGGCAACCCGGGGACAACCTCTCATGACACAACCATGCCAACCCTGGATCATGTGGACCCATTCCAGGGGCAACCCTTGTCCCTGCCCGTCTGCCCCAAAGACGATCCATAACCCTCACCGACTGCCGAGACTTCTGGCCGTGCGGCTGAAGGCTATTGCTATTAGGGAATTGGCAATCGTGGTTAAGTGAGCACTTCACACAACCCAAGTGGATTCCCGTGGGTGCACGGGGCATGTAGCATGTGGGAGTCATTGCATAGCATCCGAAACACACCGTGATGCCTGGACACTGTGTCTGAACACTGCTGGAGGTAACACCACACTCGCAATATCCGAACACCCAGGGGATGGGACACAGCTCTGGAGACATGTGCATAGTCAGAGGGTAGGTGGGTGTCACAGGGAGGGGGAGATGCCTCAAGAGAAGGGTTCGGACGTCAGCCCACATTGTGGAAGAAAGTGACAGAGGTGTCATAATTGTGTGTACAAGGGTATTTAATGTGTAATACAACCCCCCACCCTCCCAACCGCCACCCCTCCACTTCCCCCCCTGCCCACCCCCTCACCGCCTACAACCCCCCCCCCCCCACCTCGTCTGCTCTTCCCCGGTGCCCTCACTGATCCTCAATGTGCTTGGCCTTCCCAGCTTCAGCACTACATCTAGGTTCCCCCAGAGGTGAAGGCAGCCAGCTGCTTACCTCGCCCCGTGTACTTCAATGCCCCTGGCGGGTATCCTCGGGGGCTCTGGGGCCAAAGGGCCCCGGTGCACTTGTCGGCGGCACATGCACAGCCGTGCTGCCCTGTCCCGCGTGCAGACTGCGAGACGCGGCCTCATAAGGGGGTGGAAATCGGGGGAGCTGATGGCCACCATCCCCACTCCATGGGATGCGTCCGGATTGGCACCCAGCGCCCCCTCCTCCCGTTCGGTGTACTTGTGACGGAGGGGCACCTAGTTTGAGCCCCGGTTGCCGCTTAATCATCTGGTTCTGCCAGCCCTGGTGGTTCCCCAAGATCTGCACCATGGTGTCGGCGCCCTCAGCGATACCCCTCGGTGACTGGGACAAGCTCTGCAGCACCTCAGCCATGCCCACCTGTGACTGGGACAGGCTCCACGGCTCCTCGGCCATTTCCATCTGAGAACTGGACATGTCCTGCAGAACCTCATCAAGGTCAGCCTGGTGCTGGGTCACATCCGCCAATGAGTCAGAAATTCTGTTGAGACCTTCAGCCATGGCCATCATCGACTGCGCGACGTCTTGGACACCTTCACTAATGGTGCCGACGTCGTGCACCAGGCTCTCCACTGCGGTCGCCACCCTAGCAGTGTTGGCCTCGGTGCCACGCATTGCCGGTGACATCGCCTGCGCCCATAGCATCTGGGACTCCTCCAAGCAGCTAGGGATCAGCTGGAGTGACGCTGACATTTCCCTCTGAATGTCCTGGCCGCACCTTGTCGTCTCCACCAGCTCCGGGTAACCCTGTACCAGAGGCTCAGCATCAGACTGGGGCCCTTTGACTGCCGTCTCGCCTGGGGGTTCCTGCCTCCACCTGGTGTGCATCACTGGCTGTGTGGCGCTCACCAGATTGTGCCCCAGAGGTATGACCACTAACATTTCCCACCGAGGTGCGTGTATCTACACATAGGGTGGTGGGAATGACAGCTGTGCCGCGACTATAATGGTGGCATCCTCGGAGCTCTCCTCCGAGGTGTTCTCTTGGGAAGCTGGAGAGGGGGCCGCCCAGGATGGGCCTGCGCCGTCGGCTGGAGGACCTACGGGAGAATGGATATGTGGTCAGTGGGAGGGATGGGTCAGTCAGTAAGGCAATAACAACTCACGTTTCACAGGTCCCCTGGGTGGGGCCCGGTGGTTCCCCTCCTCTGCGGCATCCGCCAGCCTCCGCGTGGGTGACCGCTCTGTCCTCTGCCACCCCAGTCACCTCCAGGGCATGCTCCTCAAAGGTGGTGATGATCCTTCGGTCTGGCAGCCCTCTGCCAGTCTGGGCCCTCTCCTGCCGATTGTGGGAGAGCTTTTCCTGAGGATACACAGAGAGGGCATCGATAGCCACACGCATGGTTCACAGTGGTGGGAGAGGGATGTGAAGGGAGGGTTGGAAGATTTGAAGGGGAGAGGGGAGGAAGGAGGATTGGGGGTCACATGGAGAGTTGGGGGGTGGATGCTTCCATGCGGGCGGACAGGTCTCGGGGTGGGGCGGGGTTGCGTTGGTGCCGACTAACACGTCCTGCCCGGTGTAGGTCATTAACCTTCTGCCTGCACTGGAAGCCAGTCTTCCTGGTCACACTTCCGGTGCTCACAACTGCCGCTCACCACTGGCCGTCCTATGGCTAACCCTCTGGGATAGTGTTCCTGAATCTTGGGGCTGCTCTCTGGGTGTCATTGTTGCGAGCTGGCTGGGGTTGGCTGAGCGAGTGCAGCTGAAGTGCTGCTCGACCTTGTTAGCAGGGGGGGGTTGCCGAGTGCAGTCCCGGCGAATCGGCTGGCGAGCCTTCATTTGCGGCGCGAAGCCCGTGAGGCCTCGTTAAGTGGACCAATTAACATTGAATAGCGTTGCCGGCTTCTCTGGGCCAAGCGGCAGGAAGCTCGCGGCAATTCCCGCTCGCGACCACACTTAGAAATCTTTCCGGAGAATTGCACCCACTGTGTTGTGTGGGAATGGTGTTGGTGGAGGTGGGGTTGTGGGGAGTGATCTGCTGGATTTTATTCTGTCCTTGTCCAAATTCTGCCCAGAAATCTTCTAGCAGGATAGTGATCAGGAGCTGCAACCTTGGCTAATTCATTGGTCTCCCAGCCCAGCGACCCTGAACCCAAGAGTAATCAGTTCGAGTCAATCTGTGAACCGCCAACCTTACAAGACTAGCAGCATAATAGGGTTTTTTTCTTCAACAAAAATGAAAAAAAAAATCTGTCTAGTTCTAGTTTTAGAAATAGAAAGAGTGGAGTAAGGCCTTTCAATTCACATTAACTGATATTAATTGGCAATGACTCTCCAAGAAAATGCTCATTTACAGTCAGTATTGAGGAACAAAAGCGATCATCACCACAATGAAAAGGGAGAGTTAAAATGTCATCCAGTTTGACTGATCATCACTTGGTCCTGCTGCCCTCTGCTCCTCCTTGGCTCCTGCTAGTTGTCTTTGTGATAATATAGCCTTCAGTCAATCAAGTGGGTACAACACTTAAAAGTGCAGCTGGAAATCAGAAATAGAAACAGGCCAGGCTGGGAACACTCAGCAGCTTCCGCAGCATCTGCAGCATCAGAGAGAAATGGAGTTGCAGTTTTGGATTGATGGTTTGATCAGATGATCCCCCCCCCCCCCCCCCCCCACCGTTTCTGCTTTAAGCATTATGATCTATTTTCACTTCCAGGCCCCCTACACACCATCCGCTCGCCTTCGCCCATGCTACCAGCCAATCTTCCGGGAAGAGCCAATAAATCCAGGCCAATCGAGGGAAAACAAAACTCTTGAGCTCTGAATGCAATCAAGCAAACCCCATGAGATCACTTTTATCTGCCTTAAGTAAGATCTGCCCGACGTGGAGCCGTATCCACATCGCATCTTGAACTACCAGCGATATATTTTCCTCCTCTAAGGCACTTACAATCTGACTTTATTGTGTTTTTCTTCTCCTTTTGCTTACTTGGCAGATGAACATGACGACAACAACCAGAGATCAGCGATTGGTTCACAAAAATACAGGGGTTTATTTGGATCTTCGATGTCGGTAGCAGTATTACACAGCTGGAGAACCTGCACACGTGACTGAGTCGGGATCTGCTTCAGGAGAAAGTAAGACCAAAATCTGGGATTTCTCCATGAGGAAAAACCGCTCTGTCATGATGAAAGGGCAGCACGGTAGCATAGTGGTTAGCACTGTAGCTTCACAGCGCCAGGGTCCCAGGTTCGGTTCCCGGCTTGTGTCACTGTCTGTGCGGAGTCTACACGTTCTCCCCGTGTCTGCGTGGGTTTCCTCCGGGTGCTCCGGTTTCCTCCCACAGTCCAAAGACGTGCAGGTTAGGTGGATTGGCCATGATAAATTGCCCTTAGTGACCAAAGAGGTTAGGAGGATATATTGGGTTGCGGGGATAGGGTGGAAGCGAGGGGTTGGGTGGGTCGATGCAGACTCGATGGGCCGGGTGGCATCCTTCTGCACTGTATGTTCTATGTTAAAATGGCGGACGAGCCTGGTGTATTCGCAGGGCAATTTATTTTGCCTCATTGATGATGAGGAGAATTATCAATGGAGGATGATAAGGATGAAGAGGAGATTATTGAGCAGAATGAAAAGGAGGAGGATGAGCACGATGAAGAGCAGGATGATGAGGAGGATGAAAAGGAGGATGAGGAGGAGGAGGATGATGAGGATGATGAGGAGGATGAAGAAGAGGTTGATGAGCAGGATGAAGAGGAGGATGAAGGGGAGGATAATGAGGAGGATGAAGAAGAGGTTGATGAGCAGGATGAAGAGGAGGATGAAGGGGAGGATAATGAGGAGGATGAAGAAGAGGTTGATGAGCAGGATGATGGATGATGATGAGGAGGATGATGAGAAGGATGAAGAGGTGGATGATGAAGAGGATGATGGATGATGATGAGGATGATGGATCATGAGGAGGATAAAGAGGATGAGGAGGAGGAGGAGGAGGGTGAAGAAAAGGTTGATGAGCAGCATGAAGAGCAGGATGATGAGGAGGGTGAAGAAGAGGTTGATGAGCAGGATGAAGAGGAGGATGAAGGGGAGGATAATGAGGAGGATGAAGAAGAGGTTGATGAGCAGGATGATGATGATGATGATGAGGATGATGAGAAGGATGACGAGGTGGATGATGAGGAGGATGATGATGAGGATGATGTGGAGGATGATGAGGAGGATAATGGGTGATGATGATGGATGATAAGGAGGAGAATGAAGAGGATAAAGCAGATGATGAGGAGGAGGGTGATGAGGAGGAGGATGGATGATGAGGAGGATAAAGAGGATGATGGAGGATGAGGAGGATTATGGATGATGAGGAGGAGGATGATGAGGAGGATTATGGATGATGAGGAGGAGGATGAGGAGGAGGATGATAGATGATGAGGAGGAGGATGATGATGAGGATGATGATGAGGAAGATGAGGGGAGGATGATGAGGATAATGGATGATGATGAGGATGATGGATGATGAGGTGGAGGATGAAGAGGATAAAGAGGATGATGGAGGAGGATGATGATGAGGATTATGGATGATGAAGAGGAGGATGATGGATGATGAGGAGGATGATGAGGAGGAGGATGAGGAGGCTGATGTTGAGGCGGATGTTGAGGAGGATGATGCAGAGGAGGATGTTGAGGAGGATGATGAGGAGGAGGATGAGGAGGAGGAGGATGATGATGAGGATGATAAGGAGAATGATGATGAGGATGATGATGAGGAGGTGGATGTTGAGGCGGATGGTGAGGAGGAGGATGAGGATGATGATGAGGAGGATGGTGAGGAGGATGAGGAGGAGGATGATGGAAGTTGATGAGGAGGATGAGGAGGAGGATGATGAGGATGATGATCGATGATGATGAGGATGATAAGGAGAATGATGAGGAGGAGGATGATGAGAAGGCTAATGAGGAGGAGGATGGATGATGAGGAGGGTGATGAAGAGGTTGATGAGCAGAATGAAGAGGAGGATGAGGAGAAGGATGAGGAGGATGAGGAGGAAGATGAGGAGGATGATGATGGGTTTGACGAGGAGGATGGTGAGGATGATGATGTGGAGGTGATGAGGGAGATGATGAGGAGGAGGATGAGGAGGATGAGGAGGAGAATGATGAGGAGGATAATGAGGAGGATGAAGAAGCGGTTAATGAGGATGATGATGAGGAGGAGGATAAGGATGATGATGAGCAGGATGATGAGGAGGAGGAAGATGATGATGAGGATGATAAGGAGGATGAGGAGGATGGATGATGATGAGGATGATGATGAGGATGATGGATCATGAATAAGAGGATGATGAGGATGATGATGAGCAGGATGATGATGAGGATGATGATGAGGAGGAGGAGGATGATGGATCATGATGAAGAGGATGATGAGGAGGATGATGAGCAGGATGATGAGGAGGATGATGAGAAGGATGATGATCAGGATGATGATGAGGATGATGAGGAGGAGGATGAGAAGGATGATGAGGAGGATAAAGAGGATGATGGAGGATGATGATGAGCAGGATGATGAGGAGGATGAAGAGGATGATGATGATGAGGATGATGGATGATGATAAGGATGATGATGAGGAGGAGGATGAGGAGGATGAGAAGGAGGATGAGAGGAGGATGATGAGGATGATGATGAGGATGATGATGAGGATGTTGAGGATGATGTTGAGGAGGATGATGAGGAGGATGATGAGGAGCTGGATGAGGAGGATGAGGAGGAGGATGAAGAGCAGGAGGATGAGGAGGGTGAAGAAGAGGTTGATGAGCAGGATGATGAGGAGGATGGAGGGGAGGATAATGAGGAGGATGAAGAAGAGGTTGATGAGCAGGATGATGATGAGGATGAGGAGGATAATGAGAAGGATGATGTGGAGGATGATGATGAGGATAATGGATGATGATGTGGATGATGGATGATAAGGAGGAGGATGAAGAGGATAAAGCGGATGATCAGGAGGGTGATAAGGAGGATGATGGATGATGATGAGGATAAAGAGGATGATGGATGATGATGAGGAGGATTATGGATGATGAGGAGGAGGATGATGGATGATGGATGATGAGGAGGATGATGAGAAGGATGATGAGGAGGATGATGAGGAGGATGATGGATGATGATGATGAGGCTGATGAGGAGGATGATGGATGGTGATGAGGATGATGATGAGGAGGATGATGGATGGTGATGAGGATGATGATGAGGAGGATGATGGATGGTGATAAGGAGGATGAGGAGGAGGACGATGAGGAGGATGATGGATGATGATGAGGAGGATGATGGGGAGGAGGATGTTGAGGAGGATGATGAGGATGATGATGTGGAGGATGGTGAGGAGGAGGATGAGTGTCATGTGAGAGTTCCTTTCAGAAATGGTTGTTTAAGCAATGTACCTTTAAGGGATGGAGCTGATCATATTACTGAAGTGATGTCAGAGGTTGGGGGGAGCTGAGCTCACTTCTGCTTTTTTTCCGTTTGAGAGAGCAGCTGGATGTGTCTGTGCGTTTCCAGAGAGCTGCAGGAAGAAAAGCAAGGTGCTGGAGCTGAAGTCAAATAAGCTGATATATCTCTGCCATCCAACAGAAAATATATATATTCTGTGACCTGGTGTGTTACTGTCTTGAATGTTTGAAGCCTTTTGTATGTTTGAAGGAACATTTTGAGCGATTATTTAGTGTTGTATTATTTATCGGGGTTATCTTTGAAGTAAGGGGTGTTAAGGGATCCATTGTTTATTTAAAAGTTTAAGTTGAGTTCATGGAATAAACCACGTGTCCATAATTGTAATATCACACCCGGGGAACAAGCCGTGTGCTTCAAAAGCAACAATCCATTAAAGGGGGAGGTTGATTGAACTCCATGATACACTTTGGGGTTCTGAAAACACCTCGCCCATAACAATTGGGGGCTCGAGGGGGATAAAAGTCTATCTATTGGGTTGGCTTTTGTGAACTTAAAGACAGTGAAGGTTTGTTGCTTTTCCGGTGTGGTATTTTAGTTTAAGTGGGGAGAGCGTTGTGAACAATGGCTCTTTTGGAGGCTCAGAGGTTTTTGGGGGTGGACACGGTGACACATGATACCTTACGGACAGAGAGTAAAAACAGACTGTTAGGTTTGGCAAAAGCATTGCCGTTAACACTGCCTAGCAAAATACAAAAAGATGAGGTATTAACGCGGTATCTGCGCATTTACGTTTGCCTCTGATACATTCTGACTCATTAGATATGGCAAAGCCCCAGTTGCAGATTAAGCAATTTGAACTGAAAAAGAATTAAAGCAGCTTGAACATGAAAAAGAATTAAAGCAGCTTGAATATGCAATGAAAGAAAAAGAAAGAGATAGAGATAGAAAGGAAAAAGAAAAGGAGAGAGAAGAAAGAAACAAAGAAAGATAGAGAGGAAAGGGAAAAAGAGAGAGAGTTTGAACTTCGGAAAATGGCTCTGAAACATGAAAATCTGTTAAAATTGGCAGACGCAAAGGGACACATACAGTTGGAGGAGATACATGAGGATAATGAGACAGAGCATCATAGTCGAAGACATGGTGGGGATCTATTTAAATATGTCCAAGCATTGCCAAGGTTTGACGAGAAGAAGGTAGAAGCCTTTTTCATTTCATTTGAGAAGGTAGCTAAACAAATGCAATGGCCACAGGACATGTGGGTATTACTGATTCAAACAAAGCTGGTAGGTAGGGCTAGTGAAGTGTTTGCATCACTACTGGAGGAGGTATCTGGAACGTATGAGGAGGTGAAGAAATCCATCTTAAGCGCATATGAGCTCGTGCCTGAAGCTTACAGACAAAGGTTTAGAAATTTAAGGAAAGAATTTGGTCAGACATACATGGAGTTCGAAAGACTCAAACAGAGTAATTTTGATAGGTGGATAAGGGCTTTGAAAATAGACCAAACGTATGAAGCTCTCAGAGAAATTATACTTTTGGAGGCGTTTAAAAATTCAATTCCTGATGTAGTGAGAAATCATGTGGAAGAACAGATTAGCGATTAACAGAACTGCGAGATTAGCAGCAGAAATGGCAGATGATTATGAATTAGTTCATAAATCAAAGATTGGTTTCCGACATCAGTTTCAGCCGGTGAGGTATAGAAACTCGGGACATGAGAAATACTCAAGTGGTAAAGGTAAAGGTGATTTGATGGGAAATAATAAGGAGAGTGTGCCTCAGAGTAAAAATGAAATCCAGGAGGGTGGAAAAGAATTGAAAAGTTTCAAATGTTTTCACTGTAATAAACTAGGCCATGTTGGTGGTTGAAGAAAAGCACTGGAAAGGCTGATGTGGTAAAACAGGATAAGGCAGTGGGGTTTGTTAGAGTGGTGAAGGAAAGCCCAAGGGAAGCGAAGGAGGTGCAAACGATTGTACAGCCTGTTCAAGAAGTAATTGTTTTTTTTAAAGAAATATTTTTATTCAAATTTTTACATATTTTCAACAAACCCCCCCTTACAGTAAAAAGAAAAACAAAGAACACATAAATAAACATCTTACGACTACATCACAGATTCCCCCAATATACTATCCCCCCATTAAGCAATAATAAACACAGTAGAAATCACACAGTACACCCCCCCCTCCTCCTCCCCCTCCCCCACTCTGGGTTGCTGCTGCTGCTGACCACCTCCTAACACTCCGCTAGAAAGTCTGGGAACGGTTGCCACTGTCTGAAGAACCCTTGCACAGGCCCTTTCAAGGTAAATTTTACCCTCTCTAATTTAATGAATCCTGCCATATCGCTGATCCAGGCTTCCACGCTTGGGGGCCTCGCATCTTTCCACTGTAGCAGAATTCTCCGCCGGGCTACCAGGGACGCAAAGGTCAGAATACCGGCCTCTTTCGCCTCCTGCACTCCCGGCTCGTCCGATACCCCAAATAGTGCTAACCCCCAGCTTGGCTTAACCCGGATGTTCACCACCTTAGACACCGTCCTCGCAATACCCCTCCAGAACCCATCCAGCGCCGGGCACGCCCAGAATTTGCTGGACTCCCCAAGCACCTCCCAGGCCTGTCTTCCACCCCAAAGAACCTGCTCAGCCTCGCCCCTGTCATATGCGCTCTGTGAAGAACCTTAAATTGTGTCAGGCTAAGCCTGGCGCAAGAGGAGGAAGAATTAACCCTACCCAGGGCATCCGCCCACGCACCCTCGTCTATCTCCTCCCCAAGCTCCTCCTCCCATTTACCCTTTAGCTCCTCCACCGAGGTCTCCTCCTCCTCCTGCATCTCCTGGTAGATCGCCGAGACGCTGCCCTCTCCAACCCACGCCCCCGAGAGCACCCTATCCTGGATCCTGAGTGCTGGAAGCAGCGGGAACTCCCTCACCTGCCGTCTTACAAACGCCCTTACCTGCATGTATCTGAAGGCATTTCTTGGGGGAAGCCCAAATTTTTCCTCCAGCGCCCCAAGGCTCGCAAACGTCCCATCTAAAAACAGGTCCCCCATCCTTCTAATTCCTGCCCTGTGCCAGCTCAGGAACCCTCCATCCATTCTCCTTGGGACGAACCGATGGTTCTCCCGGATCGGGGACCAAACCGAAGCCTCTACCTCACCCCTGTGGCATCTCCACTGTCCCCAAATTTTTAAAGTTGCCACCGGACTCGTGGTGTACCTAGCCGGCGGGAGCGGCAGCGGTGCTGTCACCAGCGCTCCCAGACTCGTGCCCACACAGGACGCCATCTCCAACATCTTCCACGCCGCCCCCTCGCCCTCCATTACCCACTTGCGTATCATCACCACATTGGCAGCCCAGTAATACCCACACAGATTAGGTAACGCTAACCCTCCTCTGTCCCTACTCCGCTCCAGAAACACCCTTCTCACCCTCGGGGTCTTTTTCGCCCACATGAATCCCATGATGCTCCTACTGACCCGCTTAAAAAAGGCCTTAGGGATCAGGATGGGGAGGCACTGGAATATAAAAAGGAACCTCGGGTGCTCCGTCATCTTCACCAACTGTACCCTACCCGCCAAGGAGAGTGGCAGCATATCCCACCTTTTAAACTCCTCCTCCATCTGCTCCACCAGCCTCGTCAAGTTGAGCTTGTGTAGGGCCCCCCAGCTCCTGGCCACCTGGATCCCCAGGTACCGAAAACTCCTTTCCGCCCTCTTCAGTGGAAGCTCGTCTATCCCCCTTCCCTGGTCCCCTGGGTGTACCACGAAGAGCTCACTCTTCCCCACGTTAAGCTTATACCCGGAAAAGTCCCCAAACTCCCTGAGGATCCGCATCACCTCCGGCATCACCCCCACTGGGTTCGCCACATACAGTAACAGGTCATCGGCATACAACGATACCCGGTGTTCCTCCGCGCCCCCCCCCCCCCCCCCCCCCCCCGGACCAGCCCCCTCCAGTTCCTGGACTCCCTTAGAGCCATATACAAAGGCTCAATTGCCATTGCAAATAGCAAGGGGGATAGGGGGCACTCCTGCCTCGTCCCCCGGTACAGCCGAAGTTATTCCGACCTCCTCCGATTCGTGGCCACACTCGCCACCGGGGCTTCGTAAAGTAGCCTAACCCAACTAATGAACCCCTCCCCGAACCCAAACCTCCTCAACACTTCCCAAAGGTACCCCCACTCCACCCTATCGAAGGCTTCTCCGTGTCCATCGCCGCCACTATCTCCACTTCCCCCTCCACTGCAGGCATTATGATTACGTCAAGGAGCACATTGGTATTCAGCTGCCTTCCCTTAACAAAACCCGTCTGGTCCTCGTGAATAACCCCCGGGACACAGTCCTCAATTCTGGTAGCCAACACCTTCGCTAACAGCTTCGCGTCCACGTTGAGGAGAGAGATTGGCCTGTATGACCCACACTGTAATGGGTCCTTGTCCCGCTTCAAGATCAGCGCGATCAGTGCCCTGGACATCGTCGGGAGTAGGGCCCCCCCCTCCCTCGCCTCATTGAAAGTCCTCACTAATAGAGGGCCCAGCAAGTCCATGTACTTCCGGTAAAATTCCACCTGGAACCCATCTGGCCCCTGTGCCTTCCCCGCCTGCATACTCCCCAGCCCCTTAGTCAGCTCCTCCAACCCTACCGGTGCCCCAAGCCCAGCCACCTGCTCCTCCTCCACCCTCGGGAACCTCAGCCGATCCAAAAATCGACGCATCCCCCCCTCCCCCGTCGGGGGCTCAGGCCAATACAGCCCCTCATAAAAGTCTCTAAATACCCCATTTATTCCCACCGCACTCCACACCGTGTTCCCCCCTTAATCCCTAACTCCCCCAATTTCCCTCGCTGCCTCCCGCTTCCGAAGCTGGTGTGCCAACATCCGGCTAGCCTTCTCCCCGTACTCATACACTGCCCCCTGCGCTTTCCTCCACTGCCCCTCTGCCTTCTTGGTGGTCAACAGGTCGAACTCGGCCTGGAGGCTTCGTCGCTCCTTGAGTAGTCCCTCCTCGGGGACCTCTGCATCCCTCCTATCCACCCTTACAATCTCCCCCACCAATCTCTCCCTCTCTCTCCTCTCCTTCTTCTCCTTGTAGGCTCTCCCCTAATCACCGCCTTCAGCGCCTCCCAGACCACCCCCACCTGCACCTCCCCATTATCGTTAGCCTCGAGATAGCTTTCAATGCACCCCTGGATCCGCCCGCTCACCTCCTCATCCGCCAACAAGCCCACATCCAGGCGTCACAGCGGGCGCTGGTCCCTCTCCTCCCCTAGCTCCAGCTCCACCCAATGCGGGGCATGGTCTGAGATGGCTATGGACGAATACTCCGTGTCCTCCACCCTCGGTATTAGTGCCCTGCTCATAACGAAGAAGTCTATCCGGGAGTAGGCTTTATGGACGTGGGAAAAAAAAGAATATTCCCTGGCCACCAGCCTGACCAACCTCCATGGGTCCACTACTCCCATCTGGTCCATCAACCCCCTCAGCACCTTGGCTGCCGCCGGCCTCTTACCCGTCCTGGACCTGGAGCGGTCCAATGCTGGATCCAGTACCGGGTTGAAGTCCCCCCTCCCCATTATCAAGCTCCCTGCCTCCAGGTCCGGAATCCGACCCAACATGCGCCGCATAAATCCGGCATCGTCCCAATTCGGGGCATATACATTCACTAATACCACCCGCACCCCCTGCAGCTTACCACTCACCATCACATACCTACCTCCATTGTCTGCCACGATGTTCAGCGCCTCAAACGACACCCGCTTCCTCACCAAAATCGCCACCGCTCGATTCTTTGCGTCCAACGCCGAGTGGAAAACCTGCCCTACCCACCCCTTTCTCAGCCTAACCTGATCTGCCACCCTCAAATGCGTCTCCTGGAGCATAACCACATCTGCCTTCAGTCCCTTCATGTGCGCGAACACACGGGCCCTCTTGACCGGCCCGTTCAGGCCCCTCACATTCCAAGTTATCAGCCGGATCAGGGGGCTTCCCGCATCTCCCCCCTGCCGATTAGACATCCCTTTTCTAGGCCAGCCACATGCCCCCGCCTCCCGCACTCTCCAATCCCCCTAGCGGCAGACACACACCCCGACTCTCTCTCCGAGCTCCAGTTCCCCTTTGGCCAATGCAGCAGCAACCCAGTTCCCCCCTCCCCCCCTGCCCCCCCAGCTAGGTCCCCCCCTAGCTGCGTTGCTCCCCCCATAGCACTCCCGTAAGTCAGCTGACTCCTGCTGACCCCGGCCACTCCCGCCACTCCATCGACCCCCCAGTGTGGTAGTCTCCCCCCACCCCTCCAGTCCATCAGCGGGCGCTCCTCTCCAACACCGCCCTTCCTCCCAGCCCCGCCCCCTTCCTTCCCTAGCGCGGGAAAAAACCCACGCTTTCCATCAAACCAGCCCCACCCTCTCTGGCGCAGCTCCCTTTTGCGGCCTAATCCCAGCTCCCCCACCTCAGGCCTCCCATCTCCCCTCCCCCCAACGGGTCCCCGCCCTTCCAACCACCGACGCCCACACTCTCACAAAACCCCCACTTCGAACCATTTCACCCTACCCCACCCAGCAACCAAGGAAACAGTACAGAACAGAACAGAACATTCCCCAACAACCCCCAAAGCACAGTAACCACAGTAGCCCCCCGCGACCTCCCCTCACAACCGACCCTCAGTCCGTGTCCAACTTTTCGGCCTGAATAATGGTCCACGCCTCCTCCGGTGTCTCAAAGTAATGGTGCCGGCCCTTAAACGTGACCCACAGTCACGCCGGCTGCAGCATCCCGAATTTCACCCCCTTCCGATGCAGAACCGCCTTAGCCCGATTGTACCCGGCCCTCTTCTTGGCCACCTCCGCACTCCAGTCCTGGTATATACGGACCTCTGCATTCTCCCATCTGCTGCTCCGCTTCTTTTTTGCCCATCTTAGGACACCTCCCTGTCCACCAAGCGGTGGAACCACACCAGTACCGCCTGTGGCGGCTCGTTAGACTTGGGCCTTCTCGCCAGGACTCGGTGGGCCCCAACTGGCTCCAGGGGCCTTGGGAAGGCACCCGCGCCCATCAACGTGTTCAGCATTGTGATCACATATGCTTCAGCATCCTACCCCTCCACTCCCTCCGGGAGACCCAGAATCCGCAGGTTCTTCCTCCTCGACCGATTCTCCATGTCCTCCTGCCATTTCTTATGCAGCGCCTCGTGCGCCTCCACCTTCACCGCCAGGCCCAATATCTCGTCCTCATTCTCCGAGGCCTTCTGCAGCACCTCCCAGATCACCGCCCCTTGGGCCTTCTGGATCTCAACCAGCTTGTCGATCGAAGCCTTCATCGGCTCCAGCAGCTCTGCTTTCAATTCCGTGAAGCAGCGCTTGAGAAACTCCTGCTGCTCTTGTGACCACTGCACCCACGCTGCCTGGTCTCCACCCGCCGCCATCTTGGCTTTGCTCACTCGCACCTTTCGCTGCACCAAAATTACTTTTTTCACCGCTCCACTCCTGGTCCAATCCGTACAGTGCCGGGGAAATCGTACTGTTACCTTCCCACACTGGGAACCGTCGAACAAATGCCGCTGGGGCCCCTAAAAAGTGCCCAAAAGTCAGTTTCTGGCGGGAGCTGCCGAACGTGCAACTTAGCTCAGCACAGCCGCAACCGGAAGTCCAAGAAGTAATTGTTAAGAAGGTGCCAGATGTCTTTAAAGAATTTACTTGTGTGGGTAAAGTTTACTCATGTGTATCAGGAGGAGCAGTAAAGAAGTCACAATTTTAAGAGATACAGGGGCTAGTCAATCTTTAATGGTAAAAGATGAGGAATTATGTAGTTTGGGAAGAATGTTGCCAGAAAGGTTGGTGATATGTGGAATTCAGGGTGAGAGGAGTAGAGTTCCATTATATAAGGTAAGGTTGGAAAGTCCAGTGAAGAGTGGTGAAGTGGTAGTGGGAGTAATAGAGAAACTATCTTGTCCAGGAATACAGTTTATCTTGGGTAATTATATAGCTGGATCGCAGGTGGGAGTGATGCCTACTGTGGTTGATAAGCCAATGGAAAATCAGACAACTGAAGTGTTGAAGGACGAATATCCTGGGATTTTTCCGGACGAATATCCTGGGCTTTTTCCGGACTGTGTAGTAACAAGGTCGCAAAGTCACAGGTTAAGACAAGAGGAGAAAACAAAGAGTGAAGATGAAGTTGAAGTGCAATTATCAGAAACCATTTTTGATCAGATGGTTGAAAAAGAACATGTACAGGTGGAGGATGAGGCGGACATTTTTAGTTCAGGAAAATTGGCGGAGTTACAACAGAAAGATGTAGAAATAAAATGGATATATCAGAAAGCATATACGGAAGAGGAATCTGAGAGTATACCAGAGTGTTATTACCGTAAAAGTGATGTCTTGATGAGAAAATGGAGACCTGTACATATGCAGGCGGATGAAAAGTGGGCAGAAGTTCATCAAGTAGTATTGCCGGTAGGGTATAGTAAGGAGGTGTTGCGAGTTGCACATGAGGTACCAGTGGGAGGTCATTTGGGAGTAAGGAAAACTCAAGCTAAAATCCAGAAACATTTTTATTGGCCTGGACTACATAAAGATGTAGTTAAATTTTGTCAATATATATCACACATGTCAAGTGATAGGGAAACCTCAAGCAGTGATAAAACCAGCGCCTTTAATACCCATTGCAGCATTTGAGGAACCTTTTACGAGGGTCCTAATTGATTGTGTGGGACCGCTTCTTAAAACAAAAAGTGGGAATCAACATCTTTTGACTATAATGGATGCGTCTACCAGGTTTCCAGAGGCCATTCCAGTACATAATATTACAGCTAAAAGGATTGTGGAGGAGTTACTTAAATTCTTTACTAGATATGGACTACCCACAGAAATTCAATCGGATCAAGGATCGAATTTTACTTCAAAGTTATTCAAAGAAGTTATGGATAGCTTAGGAATAAAACAATTTAAATCACTGCGTACCATCCAGAATCACAGGGAGCGTTAGAAAGGTGGCATCAGACATTAAAGACAATGTTGAGGGCGTATTGTCAAGATTATCCAGAGGATTGGGATAAAGGAACCCCATTCATATTGTTTGCAATTAGGGATGCACCTAATGAGTCAACCAAATTTAGTCCTTTTGAACTAATTTTTGGTCATGAGGTAAGAGGACCACTTAAATTGAATAAGGAAAAATTGGTAGGTGAGAAATCGGAAATTGCACTATTGGATTAGGTGTCAAATTTTAGGGAACGATTAAATCGAACAGGTGAATTGGCTAGACAACATTTGAAAGTTGCACAAAATGTGATGAAACGGGTAGCGGACAAGAAATCCAAAGTTCGTAGTTTTGCCAGTGGGGATAACGTTTTAGTGTTGTTATCAGTGGTAGGTGAACCATTAAAAGCTAGGTTTTGTGGACCTTATCAGATTGAAAGGAAATTAAGTGAGGTGAATTATGCGGTAAAAACACCAGATAGAAGGAAGACTCACCGAGTGTGTCATGTGAATATGCTTAAAAGGTACTTTGAAAGGGAAGGAGAGAAAAAGGAGGTTTTAATGATTCTAACTCAAAGTGACGAACCAAATCCAGATGACTGTGAATTTGATATCCCTCAAATTAAATTGGAAAATGAGGAATTTCTTAACAATTGGGATGAATTGTTAAGTTACCTTCCAGTGGAAAAACGAACCGACCTGAAAGAGTTATTGATATCACATGGACAAGTTTGTAGAGATAAATTGGGAAGTATTAAAATGGCTATATCTGATGTAGATGTGGGAAATGCTGTTCCTATCAAACAACATCCATATAAACTTAATCCTTTAAAATTGGCACAGGTTAAACAGAGAGATTGAGAGTATACTGAAGAATGACATAATTGAAGTGGGTTACAGCCAATGGAGCTCACCCATAGTGATGGTACCTAAACCAGACAATACCCAACGGTTGTGTGTGGACTATCGAAAGGTGAATGCAGTTACAAGAACGGATTCTTACCCTATCCCATGTTTGAAGGATTGCATTGAGAAAGTGGGACAATCTGCTTTTATTTCCAACTTCCAGACATGGAAAGAACATTTAAAACATCATATGGCATTCTTCGATCGACTTCAGGCGGAGGGTTTGGTGAAGAACCTAGCCGAAAGTTAATTTGGAGAAGCCCGAATCACTTTCCTTGCGCAGTTCCCGATACCCTCAAGACGAAGGGAAATAATGCAATTTCTTGGCATGAGTGGATTTGATCGAACATTTGTACAAAAGTTCTGTAGCGTGATTACTCCACTGGTGGACTTGCTAAAGAAACATCAAAAAATTCAATGGACAGGGGGCTTTCAACAGGCATTTGACTGCCTGAAAGCTGTGATCATCAATGCTCCTGTGTTGGAGAATTGCAAGGGGCTCTGTGGTTAGATTGAACTAAAGTATCTGATTCTAAAGAGAAATGCCGAGGAGTTGAGGAATGGATGGATCATGCAGAGACTTTCATGTTCAACGAAACTGTCAATCGAGAAGGATTTTGGTTAGAGGACGAAGAACAAAGATAAATGGACTATATTATTAGACCTGTTTGCGTGTGTTGTTTTTTTTTAAAACGAAAAGGTATATTTACTGTGTACATTTCTTAGTGGATGGTGCAAAAGTGAAAAATGAAACCATCTTGAAGTTGATGGATTATTTATTTTCTTGGGAGGAGGTGTCATGTGAGAGTACCTTTAAGAAATGGATGTTTAAGCAATGTACCTTTAAGGAATGGAGCTGATCATATTACTGAAGTGATGTCAGAGGTTGGGGGGAGCTGAGCTCAGTTCTGCTTTTTTTCAGTTTCAGAGAGCAGCTGGATGTGTCTGTGCGTTTCCAGAGAGCTGCAGGAAGAAAAGGAAGGTGCTGGAGCTGAAGTCAAATAAGCTGATATATCTCTGCCATCCAACAGAAAATATATATATTCTGTGACCTGGTGTGTTACTGTTTTGAAGGTTTGAAGCCTTTTGGATGTTTGAAGGAACATTTTGAGGGATTATTTAGTGTTGTATTATTTTTGGGGTTATCTTTGAAGTAAGGGGTGTTAAGGGATCCAATGTTTATTTAAAAGGTTAAGTTGAGTTCATGGAATAAGCATTGTTTTGTGTTAAAAGCCACGTGTCCATAATTGTAATATCACACCTGGGGAACAAGCCGTGTGCTTCAAAAGCAACAATCCATTAAAGGGGGAGGTTGGTTGAACTCCATGATACACTTTGGGGTTCTGAAAACACCTCGCCCATCATATGAGGAGGATGATGAGGAGGATGAGGAGGAGGAGGATGAGGAGGAGGATGGAAGATGATGAGGAGGATGAGGAGGAGGAGGATGAGAATGATGATGGATGTTGAGGAGGAGGATGAATAGGAGGATGATAAGGAGGAGGATGATGATGAGGAGAATGATGAGAAGTGTGATGAAGAGGTTGATGAGCAGGATGAAGAGGAGGATGATAAGGATGAGGAGGAGGAGGAGGTTGAGGAGGAGGAGGATGAGGATGATGAGCAGAATGAGGAGGAGGAGGATGAGGATGATGATGAGGATGATGAGGATGATGAGGAGGATGAGGAGGAGGAGGCGGATGATGAGGAGGATGAGGAAGATGATGAGGAAGAGGATGATGATGATGAGGAGGAGTATGATGAGAAGTGTGATGAAGAGGTTGATGAGCAGGATGAAGAGGAGGAGGATGATGAGGAGGAGGATGAGGAGGAGGAAGATGAGGAGGATGAGGAGGAAGATGATGAGGATAATGATGAGGAGGATGATGAGGAGGAGGATGAGGAGGAGGAGGATGAGGAAGATGATGAAGAGGATGAGGAAGCGGTTAATGAGGATGATGATGAGGATGATGATGAGGACGATGAGGAGGAGGATGAGGCGGATGATGAGGAGGATGAGGAAGATAATGAGGAGGATGATAAGGAGGATGATGAGGAGGAGGATGGATGATGAGGATGGATGATGAGGATGATGATGAGGATGATGAGGATGATGATGAGGAGGATGATGAGCAGGATGATGATGAGGATGATGAGAAGGATGAGAAGGAGGATAAAGAGGATGATGGAAGAGGATGATGAGCAGGATGAGGAGGATGAAGAGGATGATGGAGGAGGAGGATGAGCAGGATGATGATGAGGATGATGGATGATGAAGAGGATGATGAGGAGGATTATGGATGATGATGAGGAGGATGATGGATGATGATGAGGAGGATGATGGATGATGATGAGGAGGAGGCTGAGGAGGATGATGATGAGCAGGATGATGATAAGGATGATGAGGAGGGTGATGAGAAGCATGATGAGGAGAATGATGAGCAGGATGATGAGGAGGAGGAGGAGAAGGATATTGAGGAGGATAAAGAGGATGATGGAGGAGGAGGATGAGCAGGATGATGATGAGGATGATGGATGATGAGGAGGATGATGAGGAGGATGATGGATGATGATGAGGAGGATGATGGATGATGATGAGGAGGATGATGGATGATGATGAGGAGGATGAGGATGAGGAGGATGAGGAGGAGGATGATGGATGATGAGGAGGAGGATGAGGAGGAGGAGGAGGAAGATGATGAGGATAAGGGGAAGGAGGAGGAGGATGATGATGATGAGGATAATGAGGAGGAGGATGATGATGAGGAAGATAATGAAGAGGCTGATGAGCAGGATGAATAGGAGGATAATGAGGAGGAGGTTGATGAGGAGGATGAAGAGGAGGATGATGAGGAGGATGATGAGGAGAATGATGAGCAGGATGATGATGAGGAGGAGGAGGAGAAGAAGGATATTGAGGAGGATAAAGAGGATGATGGAGGAGGAGGATGAGCAGGATGATGATGAGGATGATGGATGATGAGGAGGATGATGAGGAGGATGATGGATGATGATGAGGAGGATGATGGATGATGATGAGGAGGATGATGGATGATGAGGAGGAGGATGAGGAGGAGGAGGAGGAGGAGGATGATGGATGATCATGAGGAGGAGGAGGAGGAGGAGGAGGAAGGTGATGAGGATAATGAGGAGGATGAGGAGGATGATGATGATGAGGATAATGAGGAGGAGGATGATGATGAGGAAGATACTGAAGAGGCTGATGAGCAGGATGAATAGGAGGATAATGAGGAGGAGGTTGATGAGGAGGATGAAGAGGAGGATGAAGAGGAGGATGAAGAGGAGGATGATGAGGAGGATGATGAGGAGGATGATGAGGAGGATGATGGATGATGATGAGGAGGATGATGAGGAGAATGATGATCAGGATGATGATGATGAGGAGGAGGAGGAGAAGGATATTGAGGAGGATAAAGAGGATGATGGAGGAGGAGGATGAGCAGGATGATGATGAGGATGATGGATGATGAGGAGGATGATGAGGAGGATGATGGATGATGATGAGGAGGATGATGGATGATGATGAGGAGGAGGATGGATGATGAGGAGGAGGATGAGGAGGAGGAAGAGGAGGAGGAGGATGATGGATGATGATGAGGAGGAGGATGAGGAGGAGGAGGAGGATGATGAGGATAAGGGGAAGGAGGAGGAGGATGATGATGATGAGGATAATGAGGAGGAGGATGATGATGAGGAAGATAATGAAGAGGCTGATGAGCAGGATGAATAGGAGGATAATGAGGAGGAGGTTGATGAGGAGGATGAAGAGGAGGATGATGAGGAGGATGATGAGGAGGATGATGAGGAGGATGAAGAAGAGGTTGATGAGCAGGATGAAGAGGAAGATAATGAGGAGGATGATGATGAGGAGGACGAAGAGGAGGATGTTGAGGAGGATGTTGAGGAGGATATCGAGGATGATGATGAGGAGGATGATGTTGAGGAGGATGGTGAGGAGGATGATGAGGAGGAGGATGAGGATGATGTTGAGGATGAGGATGATGAGGAGGATGTTGAGGAGGATGATGATGAGGATGTTGAGGATGATGATGAGGATGAGGATGATGAGGAGGATGTTGAGGAGGATGATGATGAGGATGTTGAGGATGATGAGGAGGATGAGGAGGAGGAGGATGTTGAGGTGTATGTTGAGGATGTTGAGGAGGATATCGAGGAGGATGATGAGGAGGATGATGTTGAGGAGGATGGTGAGGAGGATGATGAGGATGAGGATGATGAGGATGAGGATGATGAGGAGGATGATGAGGAGGAGGATGAGGAGGAGGATGAGGATGATGATGAGGATGAGGATGATGAGGATGTTGAGGATGATGAGGAGGATGAGGAGGAGGAGGATGTTGAGGAGGATAATGAGGAGGAGGATGTTCAGGGGGATGATGAGGAGGATGATGAGGAGGATGATGATGATGATGATGTTCCGGAGGATGAGGAGGAGGATGATGAGGGGGCAATGGATTCCATGCATGTTGCCCTCACCAGGTCATCGCGGGTGCTCCGTGTTAACAGAAAGGGGTTCCACTCCCTCTTTGTACAGCTTGTCTGCAACCACCACATGAAGATTATGCACGTGTGTGCACGATATCTGAGGAGTGTCCACGACATCTACATCCTGGGCAGTCGGTCATCCCTGCCGTCTTCGAGGAGCACCCCAAGATGGGTGGCTGGTTCTTGGGGGATAGGGAGCACCCGCTGAGGACCTGGCTAGTGACGCCAGTGTGGAGGCTGGTGGCCAATGCTGTGACCTGCTACAAGAGGCCCATGCAGCCACTCGGGCTGTGATTGAGCGGTGCATCGGACTCCTCAAGGAGCGGTTCCGCTGCCTCGACTGCTCCAGTGGTGCCCTGCTGTACACCCTCCTGAGGGTCACTCGCTTTGTGGTGGTCTACTGTGTCCTCCACAACCTCGCACAGCAGCGGGGCGATGAGCTGGAGGTTGGTGACAAGGAACATGTGGCCGACTCCAAGGAGGATGAGGACAAAGGTGACGAGGTGGCGCCGGACAAGCAGGGGTTGGAGGACAAGGCCGGAGAGAAACCTGAGGTCCAGCCGGAGGCTGCAGGAGACTTGGCAGCGGCGAGGGTCCAGCAAGCTTGGAGGGCTAGGGAGGCTCTAATACTCGCCTGAATCACTTCGGATGTAGCCTGGTCCGTTAACCCCCCACTCCCATTTACCACCTTCTCAGGGTATGAGTGCCATTACTCCAGGGTGCTGGGACTGTGTCGGCACCATCAGCGGGTCACTGTCGAGGGCAGGGGTGTGATAATAACCGCAGGGAGCTGAGCGCCAATGCTTTTCAATCTGTGCCATAATCTGACCCCTGCCTGTCTGCTGAGTGCTGCTCACACCCATCACCTACACTCAGTGTGCCCGGGGAGGGAGGGGATGCCTGGAGAGATGGGCCAAGGGTTTGGAGATCGACCAGCATTACAGAAGAAAGTGACAGAGACATCATACTGGTTGTGTGCTTTTTACAATTCCCCACTGTTCTGAAGGAGAGGGCTGAGCTCGCCAGTGCAGGAAGACCAGTTGCAGATGTCGCCACGATCTTTCAACCCCCCTCACCCATTCCACTGCGCCCTCTGCCCCACTCTCCCCTCCCCCACCCACTGCACCCAACTTAGGTCTTATGGGGTCCTCGACCAACCCTCCCACCACTTAAAGGCAAGGCACCCCCGGACCCGACAGCTGGGACGGGACACCTGGCACCTGGGCACATTGACACTACCAGCCTGGCACCCTGGCAGTTCAGCTGAAGAATGCTAAAGTAGACCCTAACATCCTACAGGTGATGGTAGAAACAAAAAGGATTAAGCAACGACAATGAACATCAGAGAACTTTCCAAAAGCCATGAAATAGCCTTCTGAGATTAAAAGAGGGTCAGGATAACATTAAAGAGCCCCAAACCATTGAGTGTAAAGGGACCAAGGAAGAGTTTAGGGATGAACGAAGGGGCTGAATCAGTAGTCTGGTAAGCAGGCACCTTCTGTTGAACATGGACACACAAAGATCCCAAATCAGCAGACAGACAGAGGGAGAAGCCTCACCTCGTTGAAGTGCCATAGGGCAGTGCAGCAGAGTTGATCAGCTAGCTGTGGACAGTAGTGTCCCAAAGGAAATGGGGCAGATTGGGGACCAACCCAGCTCCAAAGTGACAGAAATGGGGAATTCAATACCCCTCAAGACAAATGGCAATGGTGAGGGCCACAAGAGCAGCAAGCACATGATTAACCAGATAACACTCGCATACCGCTGCAACCGGTCCACATCAGACACCATTTCCCTGGCCCGACACTCATCCTTAGAGCACCTCGAAAACAAGGACTCCTACATTGGACTCCTATTTATTGACTACAGCTCCGCCTTCAACACCATAATCCCAGCCAAACTCATATCAAAGCTCCAAAACCTAGGACTTGGCTCCCCACTCTGCAACTGGATCCTCGATTTTCTGACCAACAGACCACAATCAGTAAGAATGAACAACACCTCCTCCACAATAGTCCTCAACACCGGCACCCCGCAAGGCTGCGTACTTAGCCCCCTACTCTACTCCCTGTACACAAACGACTGCGTGGCAAAACTTGGTTCCAACTCCGTCTACAAGTTTGCTGACGATACGACAATAGTGGGCCGGATCTCGAATAACGATGAGTCCGAATACAGGAGGGAGATAGAGAATCTAGTGGAGTGGTGTAGCGACAACAATCTCTCCCTCAATGCCAGCAAAACTAAAGAGCTGGTAATTGACTTCAGGAAGCAAAGTACTGTACACACCCCTGTCAGCATCAACGGGGCCGAGGTGGAGATGGTTAGCAGTTTCAAATTCCTAGGGGTGCACATCTCCAAAAATCTGTCCTTACCACCAAGAAAGCACAACAGCGCCTATACTGCCTCAGGAAACTAAGGAAATTCAGCATGTCCACATTAACCCTTACCAACTTTTACAGATGCACCATAGAAAGCATCCTATCGGGCTGCATCACAGCCTGGTATGGCAACTGCTCGGCCCAGGACCGCAAGAAACTTCAGAGAGTCATGAACACCGCCCAGTCCATCACACGAACTTGCCTCCCATCCATTGACTCCATCAACACCTCCCGCTGTCTGGGGAAAGCGAGCAGCATAATCAAAGATCCCTCCCACCCGGCTTACTCACTCTTCCAACTTCTTCCATCGGGCAGGAGATACAGAAGTCTGAGAACACGCACGAACAGACTCAAAAACAGCTTCTTCCCCACTGTCACCAGACTCCTAAATGACCCTCTTATGGACTGACCTCATTAACACGACACCCTGTATGCTTCATCCGATGCCAGTGCTTATGTAATTACATTGTATACCTTGTGTTGCCCTATTATGTATTTTCTTTTATTCCCTTTTCTTCTCATGCACTTAATGATCTGTTGAGCTGCTCGCAGAAAAATACTTTTCACTGTACCTCGGTACACGAGACAATAAACAAATCCAATTCAATCCAATCCACTCAAAGGATCAGGTTCGCAACTTCGAACCACCGGAACTCAGCAATTCAATTTCCTTGACAAGTGACAAGCCACGGGGGAGAAACCAGACACCACGCATAGGCCAATAAATAATATACCCCACACCATTACTGTGTAAATATGAGTCATCAGTGGACTAGAGTCTAAATGAGCAGGCTCATGGATTGTGGGAGCAGCCACGAAAGGGTTAGTGTTTACGGAGCTCACAGCAAAGCAGTCAAAATAATTTACATACTACAAGCTTCCAAACTAAGCTCAGCCTGGCAAAACACGACCCTTCCTCAGGACAAAGCAGGATATCTGACATTCTGCAACTGTAAATTGAGCTAAGAACAATAATGTCCAGTGAAGATACCTCTCCGAAACGTTGTGTACGGATATTAATAAACATTTAACAAATAAATGCGTCTGTAATTTTAAGAAAAAGCAGAATGCTGAATAGTGTACATGAATGATAATGTATGTGTGTGAGACCGTGTAAAAATGTTTCAGAATTCACAGGAGGCGTGTCATGCCCAGTACAGGCATCAAGATATTATAAATTTTTAAGCTTATATCCTGAACAGAAATTGAACGCAAGAAGGCAACGAAAAGATGGCCACCTGAGGAACACTTGACTTCTTTTGTGAATCGAAACACGCCCCACATCTCCAAGGACCTGTCCAGATTGTCATTGACTCAATGGCCTGGATTTCTGGACCCAGGTTGGGGACACAAGTTCCGGGCATTTCCCACCTTCGCAAACCTGACATGTGAGAAAGTGGCCTGGGAGTTCGGGTCTTCATTTTGGGTAGTGGGGTTCCCTGGGAATCAGGCCAGGCAATCCCGGAACAAGTGGAAAGGATGCTGTGTGTGGAGCAGAATAGGTGGGCAGGAGGTCTGCCTCATTGCACTGGCACTGTATCAAAGTTTTCTTTTTACAGTGTTATGGGCCAGGCTTTAGAGAACCCCAAAGTGTATCATGAAGTTCACCTGACCCACAACTTTTAATAGATTGTGGTATGGGGAGCACACGGCCTACTCTACAGGTGTGTTACAGTAGAAATGGAAAAGTATTTTTTAAAGCAAAACAATGTTTATTCTATGAACTCAAGTTAACCTTTTTAAAACATACAGTGAACATCTTAGCAACCATTAATTCAAATACAACTTATCAACCCCAGTAGGCGTCACTCCCACCTGCGATCCAGCTATATCATTACCCAAGATAAACTGTATTCCTGGACAAGATAGTTTCTCTATTACACTTACTACCACTTCACCACTCTTCACTGGACTTTCCAACCTTACTTTATATAATGGGACACTACTCCTCTCACCCTGAATTCCACATATTACCACCTTTGCTGGCAACATTCTTCCCAAACCACATAACTCCTCATCTCTTACCATTAAAGATTGACTAGCTCCCATATCTCTTAAAATTGTGACTTCTTTTCCTGCTCCTCCTGGATTTATTTTTTAATTTGAGGTACACTCTCCTTATTATCTCCCATCAGATCACCTTTACCTTTACCACTTGAGTATTTCTCATGTCCCCAGTTTCTATCCCTCACAGACTGAAACTGACGTCGGAAACCAAGCTTTGATTTATTAACTAATTCATAATCATTTGCCATTTCTGCTGCTAATCTCGCAGTTTTAACCCTCTGTTCTTCCACATGAGTTCTCACTACATCAGGAATTGAATTTTTAAACTCCCTACAAAAGTATAATTTCTCTGAGAGCTTCATACGTTTGGTCTATTTTCAAAGCCCTTATCCACCTATCAAAATTACTCTGCTTGAGCCTTTCAAACTCCATGTATGTTTGACCAAATTCTTTCCTTAAATTTCTAAACCTTTGTCTGTAAGCTTCAGGCACTAGTTCATATGCACCTAAGATGGATTTTTTCACCTCCTCATATGTCCCAGACCTCCTCTGGTAGTGATGCAAACACTTCACTTGCTCTACCTACCAGCTTAGTTTGAATCAGTAATACCCACAGGTCCTGTGGCCATTTCATTTGTTTAGCCACCTTCTCAAATGAACTGAAAAAGGCGTCTCGTCAAACCTTGGCAATGTTTGGACATATTTAAATAGATCTCCACCAAGCCTTCGACTATGACGCTCTTTCTCACTATCCTCATCACTATCCTCCAACTGTACGTTTCCCTTTACGTCTGCCAATTTTAACTGACTGTTATGTTTCATAGCCATTTTCTGAAGTTCAAACTCTCTTTCTCCCTTTCTCTTTCCACCCCATCTCTTTATCTTTCTTTTTCAGCTCTCTCTCTCTCTTTCCTTTTTCCTCACTTTCGTATTCAAGCTGCTTTAATTTTTTCTCATGTTCCATTTGTTTAATTTGTAACTGAATTTTTGCCATTTCCAATGAGCCAAACTGTATCTCAGGCAACTTTAAATGCTTAGCCACCGCCATAATTACCTCATATTTTCGCATTTTGTCAGGTAATGCTAACTGCAATGTTTCTGCCAAATCTAAAAGTCTGCTTTTAGTCTCTGTCCGTAAGGTACTGCGTGTGACCGTCTCCATCCCCAAAAACTTCTGAGCCTCTGAAAGAGCCATTGTCCACAACACACTCCCCACTTAAACTAAAATACCACACCTGAAAAGCAACCACAATATGCCCACCCCTCACTGTCTTTAAGTTCACTAAGCCAATCCAATAGATAGACTTTTATCCTGGACAAGCCCCCAATTTGTTATGGGCCAGGGTTTAGAGAACCCCAAAGTGTATCATGGAGTTCACCTGACCCACAACTTTTAATAGATTGTGGTATGGAGAGCACACGGCCTAGACTACAGGTGTGGTACAGCAGAAATGGAAAAGTATTTTTAAAGCAAAACAATGTTTATTCTATGAACTCAAGTTAACCTTTTTAAAACATACAGTGAACATCTTAGCAACCATTAATTCAAATACAACCCCCAAAGAATACAACACTAAGTAATCCTTTAAGCTTTCCTTTTAACATCCATAAGACTTAAAACACCTTTTACCAGAAGCACATTAGGTTTACATTCACTACTGAGAACATTTATAATTCTGAATTCAGCAAATGAACAAGAGATAGTCTTTTCATGGCAGAGATCAAGAGTACACCTGCTCTGTCTGGCTTCAGCTCCAACACGGAAAACAAAACTAAAACACACCCTGCAGCAAACAGCCTAAAACGAAAGTAAAAAGCTGACAGCCCAGCTCCACCCACACTCTGACATCACTGCAGTAATATGAGCAGCCAAACATTTCTTAAAGCGACATTCTCATGACAACAGCCAAACTTGAAACAGATCTCCAGCTCTCACCCCCACACCTCTCAATCTCCACGCACTCCCTATACCCCATCAATGCCATCCATGCCACCTTATGCTCCACATGACTTTCAGGCAAACCTTTGTCCCCCTTATCATCCTTCATGGCCCCTCATGCCCTCTATGTCCTTTTTTGGCCCCTTTGTTAACTTAATGCCAATCCATTCTCTCCACTCACCATCCTTAGCCCTTACACCTACCATGCCAACTCACCCAGTATCCGTCATTGATTGGCAGACTGGCATAAAATAAAATAAAGTTCCAAGTGTCTAGTGTAGACTTTATTTTTTAATACACTCGCAGTCATTAAAAAAAATTCAGTAACATTCTTCAAACCAAAGTCCCCTTTTAACAAGAGCAATTTCATCAACTGCATAATCATTTATAAAAACAAGCAGGGGAACTCATTGTTTCACTTCAAAAAGTCTATAACTACTTGGAGCTACCAGTCAAACTGTGAAATGGTAGACAACTAACTGATAATAGGCTGTTGTAAAATCTTGTGCTGCAGTACTAATCCTAAAGCATATGACAACAAATCGAGTGAAATAGCAAGCAATCATTTTTTAATAGTACAGACAGTTTTTTCTTCCCAAAGAGATAAAGGGCAAGCATTCTAAATGCCTTTACGACTTTGAAAGTTCATCTTGGCGCTCTTGTTTTAGCTAGCTCCCACTGGACCGTTCATTTGTGGGCGGCACGGTAGCACAGTGTTTAGCATTGTTGCTTCATAGCGCCGGGGTCCCAGGTTCGATTCCCACCTTGGGTCACTGTCTGTGCGGAGTCTGCACGTTCTCCCCGTGTGTGTGTGGGTTTCCTCCGGGTGCTCCGGTTTCCTCACACAAGTCCCGAAAGACGTGCTTGTTAGGTAATTTGGACATTCTAATTCTCCCTCTATGTACCCAAACAGGTGCCGGAATGTGGCGACTAGGGGCTTTTCACAGTAACTCCATTGCCGTGTTAATGTAAGCCTACTTATGACACTAATAAAGATTATTATTATTGTTGACAATTTTGACAGATGCTCGTCATAGCTCCAGTGAACTTCACAGTTTCAATTAGTTGACATACTTTTTACACAGATTTATTATGTCTAACTTTTAGAAATCCCAAAGGACGCCTGACGTTTCCTGAAGGGCACCTGACCTCTCCTGAAAGGCGCCTGACCTCTCCAAGAAATGCCCCATCAAAAAGAACACCTTGCCTCTCCACAAAGGGTGCTTTGGCTATCCATACAAATCCAGGGGTTCAGACACTCCCTCACCAAAATCACACATGAGTGGAGGTAGCTGTTGATTGCTATCGGCAGCCACTATCCCAACCTGGACCCATTCCCGTCCACACGGGGATGGTAGATGTCACGTCCAGGGTTGGACTTACGGATTTGGGCTTCTTCCATCATTTTCGCATGATAGAGAGATTCTCCATCATTCCTAAAATCTAATCCAACGTCTTTTTTATGAAAGGACATTCAAAAGGTAATTTCAACGGACTGTGGTCACACGTTTACAAAATCATGGCTACCTCAAAACTCTCAAAGTATGAAAGGCAACAAAACAGGATGCGTATCAGCCTAACCAACTACCTTTTTGGAAGATGGACTCTGGGCTTGAAACTGGTCACATGATTAAGACAGCCATGTTATTTTACTTGTTCTTTTAAAAAATAACAGCAGAAGCTCTTCAGGTCAGAAATACCATCAGTGACACCAACAGAAAGGCCATCAAACCGGCTACAAGCCAACTTCATTGCCAAGGTAAGTCAGCCATAACTTCTGAGCAGGAGAAGGATTCTCCACAACCTGTTCTGCCTTAAAGTTCACCTGAGTGCCAATCTCCTGGCAATTCAACTGCAAGAAACATCACAGCCTACTGAGAATTTGCTGCTTTGCAAGACCTCCACTCCAGCTAATATATCAATTCATCTAAGAACTTACAGGCCTGCTATGAAAGACACTCAAATGTTGCCAGATAGTACTGTTTTTTTCCCCTCTTCATCTGTGCTTTGTGACAATAAATTATCCTGTTTGTTCTGAAACTCCCAAAAGCTGGCTGTTATAGCTGTTCCAAGGCCTCTATCCTCAAGTTGATTAAGTATTATGACCTTGAAAGATGGACATGTTCATTATTGTATATGCAGCAGGCGTGAGGAAGCATAAGGAATAATGAAGCTGGTTGTGCTCCAGAAGGGAAAAAACAGTAAAAGTGGGGAAATACGAATACTGGCGCAAACTGTTTCTTCCATCTGGGACCCCCGCGCCCCCTTCCCCCCAATATTGGCTCCTGGTCTCCTTCTCCATTGGGCCTCGGAGCTGCAAAGAGAAATAGGCAGCTCACTGGTGGGGCCTGGTGGAAAGTTCGGACAATGCCGGTGGCAAGGAAGCGCGATGGGCTCAGGTGGTGCTAGTGGTAGGGTATGGGAGTGGCAGGGACTGGGCTATGGGATTGTGTCTGGCAGCAGCGCTACATGTTTCGAATGTGAGGGAGAAGCGCACATCTCCCTTTGTCTGGCGCCACATTCGGATAAATATATTTTAAAAACTAGTATCAAATTCGTGACAACCTGGAGCAACCCACTTAGGAATTGCCTGTTACGCCATATAGTCCCACTCACTTCTCCCTCTGTTTCTTAGATGGCTGGTTTGAAGTGTCTGCTTGCTCAGTCACCCAGGTCTCCAGTTCCTTTCAATCTGCCAGTCGTGTCACAATGTCATCACTCAGCATTGCCTCCAATTGAACCCTTTTGTTCACTAACACGCTCCAGGACATTGAAAGTGGAATAACAGTGTGTGATACAATCATGGTTAAACCATGATCTCCAGCAATCTTAGCTCTACGTGCCTGACTTTCAATCCAGTTGCAACTGTCTAAAATGGCTGGGAGTCTTTGGGCTGCTTTGTTCATTTCACTAATAACTGATAGATTGAATTCTGCCCATTCTACTCATTGTGGAGCTTGACCTACGCAGGCAACGTGCACAGGAAAAAAATGTAATTGATTTCCATGGCTGGGCTCCTAGTTCCAGCATTGTTATGTGTGATACAGAACATTGCTGGAACCAGCATTGATCATTTGTTGTAGGCTTTTGGAAATATCGACTTGTGCTATGTCTATCAAGTATGCGAGTTGTTTACAAAGGCTTAAACCTTCGTTAACATTCTTTGTTAATATAGTGCGACTGTGTGAATGATATGAGGAGCTAGAAATTGCAGGAGACTCGCTGTCAAAGAGGAAACGCTATATGTTCCATTAACTCTCTTTCAAATCTGGGAGCGGCACGTTGGTGCAGTGGTTAGCACTGCTGCCCCACTCCGCCAAAGCCTGGGTTCAGACCCGGCCCCGGGTCACTGTCTGTGTGGAGTTTGCACATTCTCCCCGTGTCTGCGTGGGTCTCACCTCCACAACTCAAAGATGTGCGGGGTAGGTGGATTGGCCACGTTAAATTACCCCCTAATTGGGGAAAAAAAGAATTGGGTACTCTAAATCTATTTGGGAAAACAAATCTCTTTCAAATTTCTTAGCGAAGGATTTCACTGGGGCAGGAGAGGTTATGGTACCGAATTTTGAGGTAGATTTTTATCAACCCTGCCTGGATAGCAACTTGGTGGCATGGTTTACCCTTCCACCTGCTAGGCCTTCCAGAAATCGAGTGAGAACCAAGAGGTTTCTACAATGGCGAGGGAGGAAGAGGAGGGGAAGCAGAAAATCCATCCTTGCCACATTGCCATCCAGGTAGAGACACGCTGGGCGGAATTCTCCATCAGCCGGCCAATGGGGCTTCCCATTGTGAGTACCCCCTCGCCGCCAGGAAATCCGCTGGCGTGAGTGCGGTGCTGGCAAAGCGAAGGATCCCGCCGACAGAGAATCCCAGCCACTGATCCTCGCTCAGATTCAGGGAGAAGTCCTTCCTGAAAACCCTTGGTGAATTTCACCTCTTTCTGAGAGCTCTTCTATCCCCTCGTCCCTCTTCCAGCAGCTTGTCCTGTTCGTGTGACACCTCTAACCATTATTTTGGACGTGCTGTGGCCTAAGGGAAAGGCATGGGCTGGATTCTCCACACCCCGACGCTGAAATCGCGGACAGCGCCGGGGTGGAAAATCCATTTCCCCGTACGGAATCCGTTCCCCGATTCTCCGTGCCCCGAACAGCGGCATACTCGGAGAGTACGCCGCGCCGCATATCACCTACCTGCGGCCATTGCTGGAGGCCCGCCCCGCCATTCTCCGCCCCATGGTGGACTCAGACCGCAGCCGCCCTGGTCGGGGGCGGACCAATAGGAGGGCAGGTAGGGCCTGATACGCGGCCGGGCAATGTTCGGGCGGGTGGTCAGGGTCGGGCGCGCGGCTGATCGGGGGTCTATTTTTAGTGTCCAGCTCCGCGGTCTGAGTCCACCATGGAGCACGGCGCGGCCGCTGGTGGCCGCCGCAGTGGGCATGCGCAGCCTCAGTCCCGGAAATGCGGGGGCCTGGACCTGCAGCAGTAGCTGCTAGAAACACGCCGGGTCACTGCTAGCCCCCTGCAGGGCTTTGAATGTGGGGCTTTTTCACACGATTTTCTTTTAGCGTGAAACTCTACCAATTTTATGACGATATGAGGTCATTGTCCCAAAAACAAAGAATCCAGCCTCATATTCCTGCACTCGGATCAAACAAGCAGTTTGTGCAGAAATATTGAAGTCAAGATAAAGTGTTTCAGCTCCTGCCAACTAGCCAATCCCTGCAGACTTTAACAACTTTAAAATACGCGGGAAACCCCAAAATCCTTCTTCTCCGACCGTGTACCCTATCAAGCCGGAATGTGGTGACCAGCGGCTTTTCACAGTAACTTCATTGCAGTGTTAATGTAAGCCTACTTGTGACAATGAAGATTATTGATAAGATTATTTATTTTAAAATTGCAGAAAGAACCAATAGAAATCCAAGTGGTAGATGATCCCTGTGGTGGTATGTATTAGGGGTAATACGGTACACCATGAATGCTGAGGAGCTGTTGGAGGACAGATGCTGGGTCCCGATTGGATCTGCCGCCTACTGGGCTCCACCCAGATAGGCGGGGTATAAGAACCCGGTTTACTCCCCGCAGCTGCATTCTGTGACTGAGCTGCTGGGGAACAAGTCTGCTCAATAAAGCCTCGATTGAAGTTCTCTACGTCTCGCCTCGTGTGTGATCGATGGTGCTACAATTTATTGAGCAGACTTAAAAAGGAATATGGAGCTCCGGATCGCCCCGGAGTGCCTGCGAATCGGCCCCCAAGCAGCTAACGCAACATCGGCGTTTAAGCACTGGCTGGCGTGCTTTGAGGGGTACCTCCGAACGGCCCCCGGCAGACCAACGGAAGACCAGAAGGTGCAGGTCCTGCATTCCAGAGTCAGTCCCAAAATCTACGCACTCATCGAGGACGCGGAAGAATTCCCAGCGGCGATCAACTTGCTGAAACAGACCTACATTAGGCCCGTCAACTAGGTCTACGCACGCTACCAGCTCGCGACGAGACGACAAATCCCCGGGGAATCGCTGGACGAATTCTTCAATGCGCTGACGATCCTGGGAAGAAACTGCGACTGCCCAGCGGTAACGGCGAATGAACGCACGGACCTCCTGATCAGGGACGCTTACGTAACAGGTTTGGCATCGTCGCAAATTCGCCAGAGATGTTTAGAGAAAGACTCTCTCGGACTCACAGAGGCACGGGCCCTTGCAGCCTCCCTCGACGTGGCCTGCCAAAACTCCCGCGCCTATGCCCCCGACCGCACTACAGTCCCTTGGGCTTCGTGGACCCCCGCCGCGACCGACCCCCCACCCCTCCGCAAGCGTGCGCGGCCAGAAACCCAGACCACCCGGGGGGGCCCCGCTGCTACTTTTGCGGGCAGCCGAAACACCTCCGCCAGCGCTGCCCGGCTCGTTCGGCCACCTGTAAAAGCTGCGGCAAAAAGGGGCACTACGCAGCGGTGTGCCAGTCCCGTGGGGTCGCCGCTATCTCCGGGGAACAAACGGGACCACGGGCTCAAACCCCCCCAGCGACCCACGGGTGGCCAACGGGCGCCGCCATTTTGGACCCCGGACACCACGAGGGGGGAACGGGCGCCACCATCTTCCTACCCACGGGCCGCGTGCGATCCATGGGAGTGGCCATTTTGTCCACCCCCGGCCGCGTGCGACCCATGGGAGCGGCCATTTTGTCCACCCCCGGCCGTGTGCGATCCATGGACGCCGCCATCTTAGCTGACAGATAGGACCCCAGCGTGGACGGATCCACACTGCCTGAAGACAACGATCTGATGCACCAACCACGTTTGGCATCGGTGACGTCGACCAGTCGTGGCCCCGGACGCTCCAGACGACAATGACAAAGGTGCTGGTGAACGGGCACGAGACGCCGTGTTTGATTGACTCGGGGAGCACGGAGAGTTTTATTCATCCGGACACGGTAAGGTGCTGCTCCCTGGTAATTCGGCCAAGCACCCAAAAGATTTTCCTGGCGGCGGGGTCCCACTCTGTTGAAATCAAAGGGTTCTGCATTGCAAACCTAATGGTGCAGGGGAGAGAGTTCAAAAATTACCGGCTGTATGTTCTCCCCCATCTCTGCGCTCCCACTCTCCTGGGGTTGGACTTCCAATGCAACCTCCAGAGCTTAACATTTAAATTTGGCGGCCCTATACCCCCACTGACTATCTGCGGCCTTGCGACACTCAAGGTCGAATCGCCCTCCTTGTTTGCGAACCTCATCCCGGATTGCAAACCCGTCGCCACTAGGAGCAGACGGTACAGCGCCCAGGACCGAACGTTTATCAGGTCCGAAGTCCAGCGGCTGCTGAAGGAAGGCATAATCCAGGCCAGCAATAGTCCCTGGAGAGCCCAGGTGGTAGTAGTGAAGACAGGGGAGAAGCAGAGGATGGTCGTAGACTACAGTAGACCATCAACAGGTACACGCAGCTAGATGCGTACCCTCTTCCCCGCATATCCGACATGGTCAATCGGATTGCACAGTACAAGGTCTTCTCCACCGTGGACCTTAAGTCCGCCTACCACCAGCTCCCCATTCGCCCCGGTGACCGCAAGTACACTGCCTTCGAAGCAGACGGGCGGCTATACCACTTCTTAAGGGTTCCATTCGGCGTCACAAACGGAGTCTCGGTCTTCCAACGGGAGATGGACCGAATGGTTGACCAGCACAGTTTACGGGCCACGTTCCCGTTCCTCGACAACGTCACCATCTGCGGCCACGACCAGCAGGACCACGACGCCAACCTCCGCAAATTCCTCCAGACTGCTAACGCCCTGAACCTCACCTACAACGAGGAAAAATGCATGTTTAGCACCGACCGTCTAGCCATCTTGGGCTACGTAGTGCGTAATGGAGTGATAGGCCCCGACCCTGAACGCATGCGCCCCCTCATGGAGTTCCCTCTTCCCCACTGTGCCAAAGCCCTGAAACGCTGCCTGGGCTTCTTTTCTTATTACGCCCAGTGGGTCCCCCAGTACGCAGACAAGGCCCGCCCATTAATCCAGTCCACTACTTTTCCCCTGTTGACAGAGGCCCGCCAGGACTTCAGCCGCATCAAAGCGGATATCGCAAAGGCCACGATGCGCGCCATTGACGAGTCCCTCCCCTTCCAATTCGAGAGCGACGCATCCGACGTAGCTCTGGCGGCCACTCTTAACCAAGCGGGCAGACCCGTGGCCTTTTTCTCCCGGACCCTCCACGCTTCAGAAATTCGCCACTCCTCAGTGGAAAAGGAGGCCCAAGCCATAGTGGAAGCTGTGCGACATTGGAGGCATTACCTGGCCGGTAGGAGATTCACTCTCCTCACTGACCAACGGTCGGTAGCCTTCATGTTCGATAATGCACAGAGGGGCAAGATAAAGAACGACAAGATCCTGCAGTGGAGGATCGAACTCTCCACCTACAACTGTGAGATCTTGTACCGTCCCGGAAAGCTGAACGAGCCGTCCAATGCCCTATCTCGCTGCACATGTGCCAACGCACAAGTGGATCGCCTCCAAGCCCTCCACAAGGACCTTTGCCACCCGGGGGTCACTCGCTTTTACCACTTTATAAAGGCCCGCAACCTCCCGTACTCCGTCGAGGAGGTCCGAACAGTCACGAGGAACTGCCAAATCTGCGCAGAATGCAAACCGCATTTCTTCAGGCCAGATAGAGCGCACCTGATAAAGGCTTCCCGTCCCTTTGAACGCCTCAGCCTGGATTTCAAAGGCCCTCTCCCCTCCACCGATCGCAACACGTACTTTCTTAACATCGTTGACGAATACTCCCGTTTCCCCTTTGCCATCCCTTGCCCCGACATGACCGCGGCCACGGTCATTAAAGCCCTCTGCACCATCTTTACCCTGTTCCGTTTCCCCGCCTACATCCATAGCAATAGGGGGTCCTCCTTCATGAGTGACGAGCTGCGTCAATTCCTGCTCAGCAAGGGCATAGCCTCGAGCACGACGACCAGCTACAACCCCCGGGGGAATGGGCAGGTAGAGAGGGAGAACGGAAC
Source organism: Scyliorhinus torazame (assembly GCF_047496885.1). Taxonomy (NCBI): domain Eukaryota; kingdom Metazoa; phylum Chordata; class Chondrichthyes; order Carcharhiniformes; family Scyliorhinidae; genus Scyliorhinus; species Scyliorhinus torazame. Next base: position 382,980,567 of record NC_092707.1, on the reverse strand, counting down.
GGTCTGGAAGACCGTCCTACTGGCCCTACGGTTTAGGAATCTCCCAACTTCCCGCTGGCAGGAAGTCCTCCCGGATGCCCGTCATTCTATCCGGTCCCTGCTGTGCACCACCACGAACCAAACGCCCACGAGCGCCTCCTTGTCTTCCCTAGGAAGTCCGCTTCTGGAACGTCACTTCCGACCTGGCTGGCAGCCCCGGGACCCATCCTGCTCCGGAAACATGTGCGGGCGCACAAATCAGACCCACTGGTGGAAACGGTACATTTACTCCACGCCAACCCACAGTACGCCTACGTGGCGTTTCCAGACGGCCGACAGGACACGGTCTCTCTGCGAGCCCTGGCGCCCGCCGGAGCTCCCCACACCCCCCCCCCAACACAAATCACCTCCCCCTCACTCCCGCCGGTGCACCCCACAGCCACCCCCTTCCTGGGGGGATCAGTTCTCCTCCCAGGCCCATCCAGGGGTAAGGAAACAGAGGGGGACAGCGCGATGCTCCCAGAGTCGACCGGACCCGAGCCAGCACCACCACCACCACCCGGGCTGCGACGATCGGAGAGGGCGACCAGAGCACCATCTCGACTCATCGAGTCGACTTAAGATGCATATAATTCAGTGGCCCAGTAAAGCGGCATTGTTGTAAATAGTTAATGCTGCTAATCGGGTAAAATGTGAATAATTCAGTGGCCCAGTAAAAGTGGCATGGTTGTATATAGTTCAATGGTTAAGGCACCGACCCTGTAAACCCCTACCACCCACCACCCACCACCCCGCCGGGTTCCTTTTTAACAAGGGGAGAATGTGGTGGTGTGTATTAGGGGTAATACGGTACACCATGATTGCCGAGGAGCTGTTGGAGGACAGATGCTGGGTCCCGATTGGATCTGCCGCCTACTGGGCTCCACCCAGATAGGCGGGGTATAAGAACCCGGTTTACTCCCCGCAGCTGCATTCTGTGACTGAGCTGCTGGGGAACAAGTCTGAACTAGTCTGCTCAATAAAGCCTCGATTGAAGTTCTCTACATCTCGCCTCGTGTGTGATCGATGGTGCTACAATACCGTTAAATAGCGCTGCTAGGGGTGCCCTTCCTGCAGCTGTGTATGTTTAAGAAATAACACTAGCTGCGAATGTCAAGCTTCAAAATGGCCGCATTGGTGTCAAATCCAAGTTATGTGCTGATGAACATCAAATCTGCCCAGGTTGCATACTTTTGGCAGGCTCCTCCTGCCCGTGCGCTAATTCCTTCAGTAAAATGGTCCCAGCCTGCCTTGCAACAGAAGTGAGTGTGCACCAGGCGCCATTAGGGAGCCAAAATGGCTCTCAGGACATCAATTAGCCAGGCGGTAAGGAGCTGAATATTGCAGTCCTATTTTCTCTCATATACATCAGTAATTTTCTTTTCCAAGCAGCTATTTAATTCCCTTTAAAAGAATTTATGGTCTCTGCTTCGACAAGTTTGCGGCAGAGAATTCCACATTCTGACCACCTGCTGCATAAAGAATGTCAGAGAAAAAAATCTCCCCTTTAATTCTTGTGACTGTCTTCCCTTTGCCCTGATGCTGCCATCAGATTGATGAGTGCAGGCACTCCCCTGTCACAGCCCTTCAGACTCGTAAAGGCGTCTGGCAGGTCAACCCAGTCCAAAGGAAAAGGGGAGGGGGGAAACACACTCGGTTCTCAGGCCTCACTTGAGGTTTGTAACCGAAGGTGCCTTGTAATATCCTCTCGTACTCTCGCTGCGGCTTTCTAATGGCTCTGACTTAGGCTTCAGGCTGCAGTGGGGAGAGAATGTGTGGGGGCGGTGTGGGAGAATGAGAGAGCGGTGCAACAGACGTTCTGTCAAAGAGCCTCTGGAAGTCTATCTGCTTCCCATCACTGGTGTCAACGCAATTGGACTGCTTAAGGAGGTCAGTCAAGAGCAACCTTGCTGACCTCCCTGCTTTGAGATGTTGCTGAGTAATCCATAAGGTTTAGGAGGGAAGTGCTTACTATTTGTTAGCATTTACCCCCAGACTTGCTTTCCCTTTCAAATTGCAAGGATAGTTCGGGAGTCCGCTGCCATCTGACTTTGTGCATAATGAAGCTGTGTGCCAGCCAGGAAGATCTGACACCCTCCACCAGCTCCTTGCCGTGTGTCAAGGGAGCAAGAGCAATTAATCTCTTTCCTTTTTATTATTTAGCATGTGCCCAAGGCATCCGTGACGGTAAACTAAACAGGGAGGCACAACATTCTTGTTTTAAACTTTAAACTGTTGTAACAGGCGGAAAGTGCCCCCCGCCCCCGCAGTGTTGTCACACTCGCTGCAGTCTGACCTTGTCCATGCGTGAGAAAATAATTATAACTTGCCTGCATGAATCAGCGCTGCGTCATGCAAGAAAAATGCCAGTCCGGGGCATAATGTAAACAGTGGTGGTCTCTCGAGGGTGGGTGAGTTATAACCTTCCCTTGATGGAAGTGAAAGAGACATAACTCATGAGTACCGGAGGCATGCAGAGGGATGGCTTCCATCTCCGGAAGAAGGCCTGGAACTCAGTGTCAGCGGGGAGGTACTCTCTCGCTGGCACAGCTGACAAGTGACTGGTGTAAAACTAAATGCCAGTGTGGGTGTAGGTGATGGCACCGCTTATTTAACATTGAAGTTGTTCCTTTTTTTGGTTACAGGATTCAGATGCAAATTGCATCTGTGGTATTTAATGAATATGAAAGGGAGACTTGCACACATACACACATATATGTAGAAAACATCTTATCATAGCTCTCAGAAGTTTCTCATTTTCCCGCATAGAATGAATTCAATCAAAGTGCAGCGGCTGTTGCCATTTTACACTCGTGACTGAAGGGCAGCGGTTTGTGAAGGACAGCATAAATAAGCAAGATAAATGACGAGTTGATCTATTTGGTGACGGTGGTTGAGCAAGGTAAGGTAGCCTTCACACGAGTAAAAGTCCTGGGCTGTGGTTTTAGGCCCCGATTGTTATATTACTGGGTTTAAGTAATATATGTCTTTCCTAACTGTAGATGATGTTGAAGGACACTCGAGTCTTCGAAGTAAACTGAAAGAATTTGTTAAGTAACGATAAAACTAATAAATAAGTTTGACACTCCACTGAACTAACTCTAGCAATAAAGTAAGGATAAATAACTGTACAAACTGTATCTAAGCTACACGTGGGCCGGGATTCTCCCTTCTACCCCATGCCGGTAGGAAAACCGGCGGCAACGAAGCCGGCGTCTAGCCGGCATCAATGGCCCCCCAAGGTGAGGAATTTTCACCTTGCTAGGGGGCTAGGTTGACGCCGGAGGGGTTGGCACTGCTCCAGTCGGCGTCAAAGGGATGGCGCGAGTTTGAGCATGTGCGGAACGGCCGGCGTGATTCCGTGCATGCGCAGACCAGTCGGCGTATTTTCATGCATGCGCGGGGGGTTCTCTTCTCCACGCCGGCCCCCGGGCAATATGGCAGAGCCCTACAGGGGTCAGGCGGGGAAGGAAGAAGTGCCCCCATGGAACAAGCCCGCCCACAGATCGGTGGGCCCCGATCACAGGCCAGGCCACCGTGGCCCCCCCCCCCCCCCCAGTGTCGGATCACCCCGTGCCCCCCCCCCCCCCCGAGGACTGCCCCCGCATACTCACCTGCCAGGTCCTGCCGTGCGTGAGGTGAGTAATTCATGCCGGCGGGACTGGCCAAAAATGGACGGCCGTTCGGCCCATCGGGGCCCGGAGAATTGCTGGGGGGCTGTTGTCAACGGCTCCCGACCGGCGTGGCAGGAATCCCGCCGCTGCACAAAATATGGCGCCGGAGAATACGGCAGCCGGCATCGGGGAGGTGAGGCGGGTTTGTGCCTCCCCCCCGGGGATTCTCCAGCCTTGAATCCCGGCCTTGATGTCTGGGCTGTGGTCTCACTCTGCTACTATCTGATAACTCCTGCATGGAAAGGGAGCTAGACCTTCTGGGAGCTCAGTTATATAGTGAGTTTTGGAATGCCCTCTAGTGGTAGTGTTACAGCTAGGTGTTGTGATTAACTCTTTAGTTACATGTCTGCCTATATATCATTACATTCCCCCCTTTTGTTTTACATTTCTTGCTTGCTAACAAGTAAAAATGGGTGGTGAGATTAAAAGTAAGAACATGATATGTACACAGCAAATATGTTGAACAAAATGTTCAGAAATTCAGTCTTTTAGCTCGTCTTCTTGTTCTCGATCTTCTTAGAAGTTGCGGTGGAGACGTCGATGTTTTGATAGTTGTGTGTGAATCACGACTAGGAGAGTTGTTGGTTATGGTGTCCTGAAATATTTCTTCATTAAATGGAACTTGAGGAAAAAGCAATTATGGGCATGTGATTTTCTGAAGTGCTCTTCGATTTCCACGAATGATGTTGCCATCAGAAGTTTTGAGAATATAGGATCTAGGTGCGGCTTGTCTAATGATGACAGCTGGAGCAGACCAACCTCCATCAGGAATTTTGATTCTGACGGTATCTTCTGGAGATATCAATTCCAGAGTGATTGCATATATGTTTGAGCATTAAGAAGCTGTTTCATCTTCTGTATTACTGGTAGGTAATCTGCATTAGGTAGCTGTAGAGCCGGAAGCATTGTTCTCAGATCCCTGTTCATCAGCGGTTGAGCTGGTGACATGCCAATCGATAATGGAGTAGCACGATATGAGAATAGTGCTAGGTGAATGTCGGATGCTGAATCCGAGGGTTTGTTGATTAGCTGTTTGACTATGTGCACCCCCTTTTCAACTTTGCCCGTGGACTGCGGCTAGTGCGGACTAGAGGTGATGAGCTTAAAGTTGTAGCATTTTGCAAATTCAGTCCAGCTTGACTGTGAAAGCACGGTCCGTTGTCGGTCATAACAGTGTTCGATATACCTTGATGAGAGAAAGTTTCTTTGCATGCTCTGATCACGGTCTTTGAGGTGAGGCCTGACAGCTTCAATACCTCAGGGTACTTCGAGTAATAGTCTATAAGAAGTATGTAGTCACAACCATCAGAGTGGAATAGGTCTACCTTGGACCAAGGAGAGGTTTCCAAGTCATGTGGTTGAAGAGTCTCCTTACACCGTGCTAGTTGGAACTTATGACAGGTCTCACATCCCAAGACCATGTTGGTGATGTTCTTATTGATGTCAGGCCAGTAGACGGCTTGTCTGGCCCTTCGTTTGCATTTTGCTATCCCGAGGTGTCCCTCGTGAATTTGACGAAGTACCATGGGCCTGAGATGCAGTGGAATGACTATTCTCTCCAGCCTCAACAGTATTCCATTAATCATCGTTAATTCGGCTTAAACATTGTGGAATTGCAGGCATTGCCCTTTCGGCCACCAATTGTTGAGGTTGTGAATGACTCGTTGCAGCAATGGATCGTTTTCCGTTTCTTCTCTTATGAGAATTATTTTTTCGTTCGTTGCAGGAAGGCTGTCTGTGCACATTTGTACCTGAGACCCGATGTGTTGAATTACCTCTAGTGGTTTACTTGGATTGGATTGGATGTGTTTATTGTCACGTGTACCGAGGTACAGTGAAAAGTATTTTTCTGCGAGCAGCTCAACAGATCATTAAGTACATGGGAAGAAAAGGGAATAATAGAAAATACATAATAGGGCAACACAAGGTACACAATGTAACTACATAAGCACCGGCATCGGATGAAGTATACAGGGTGTAGAGTTAATGAGGTCAGTCTATAAGAGGGTGATTTAGGAGTCTGGTAACAGCGGGGAAGAAGCTGTTTTTGAGTCATTTGGCGAAGTGACTGAACAAGACAATGCGTCTGCAATGATTAGATCATTGCCATGCGTATATATAAGATTGAAATCATGGGCGAGATTCTCCGACCCCCCGCCGGATCGGAGAATCGCCGGGGGCTGGCGTGAATCCCGCCCCAGCCGGTTGCCGAATTCTCCGGCACCGGAGATTCGGCGGGGGCGGGCCCCCCCCCCCTCCCCCCGTGGTTCTCCGGCCCGGATGGGCCGAAGTCCCGCTGCTAGAATGCCTGCCCCGCCAGCGTGGATTAAACCACCTCTCTTACCGGCGGGACAAGGCGGCGCGGGCGGGCTCCGGGGTCCTGGGGGGGGGGGGGCGCGGGGCGATCTGGCCTCGGGGGGTGCCCCCACGGTGGCCTGGCCCGCGATCGGGGCCCACCGATCCGTGGGCGGGCCTGTGCCGTGGGGGCACTCTTTTCCTTCCGCCTTCGCCACGGTCTCCACCATGGCGGAGGTGGAAGAGACTCCCTCCACAGCGCATGCGCGGGGATGCCGTGAGCGGCAGCTGACGCTCCCGTGCATGCGCCGCCCGGCAATGTCATTTCCGCGCCAGCTGGCGGGGCACCAAAGGCCTTTCCCGCCAGCTACCGGGGCGGAAATCAGTCCGGCGCGGGTCTAGCCCCTCAAGGTTAGGGCTCGGCCGCTCAAGATGCGGAGGATTCCGCACCTTTGGGGCGGCGCGATGCCGGACTGATTTGCGCCGTTTTTGGCGCCAGTCGGCGGACATCGTACCGATATCGGAGAATTTCACCCCATATCTCTGACGTTTGAGTAGTATTCTTTGTAATCGAGGAGTCATGTCATTTAGATTCTTTTGAATGATGTGCACCAGTGATCTATGATTCGTTTCAAGGATGAGCGTTGGCAGGCCGTAAACGTAATCATGGAATTTTAAGATACCAGTGAGGAGACCTAAACATTCCTTTTCAATTTGAGCGTACCAAGTCTCTGTGGGTGTCATTGCACATGATGCATACGCTACTGGAACCCATGACGAGGTGTCGTCTTTCTGTAACAACACTGCTCCAATACCATCCTGACTTGCGTCAGTCAAAATCTTGGTTTCACGATCTGGGTCAAAGAATGCTAAGACGGGTGCAGTTGTGAGTTTCGCCTTTAACTCCAACCACTCTTTTTGATGCTCCATCGTCCACTCAAATTAGGTTAATTTTTTAAATTAAATTCCTTAGAGATGTTGTGTGGTTGACCAAATTTGGGATAAATTCACCACTCCAAGGAAACGAAGGACATCTGGATATTGATCCAGTATTCCTTCAATTCTGCTCTGAAGAGCTGGATGAGACAATGTCAATGTGTAAATCCTTTGAATGAGGTTCAACTGCTTGCAGGCTTTCGCACCTAATAGCGACGACTTGTCTGATGAACAATCTCGAAATCTCAGGCTCGTCTCTATGTGTTTGTTGGACACTACTGAATAGCAGGTTAACAGAGGCACCTGTGTCCAGCTTGAATTTAATCGGGCATCTGTTGACATCCAACACTGTGTTCCATTCAGCGTCGGAATCAATGGCATGGATTGATTTTGCTTGTGTTGTATTCTCTGTGGAGTTTTCAAACTTTTCAATAATTCCGACTTGGAATGTTTTATCCAGGCAATAATCTTCAGGATCTGTTGCACTATCTTGATCAGACTCATCTGTTTTAAGTTGTCCACTGCCAATGTTATTCTGCTTGAAGTTCTGTTTGTGAGTTTTAAATGGGAGTGCAGATCTGCACTGTGCAGCATAGTGATTCAGTCTCCCACATTGGAGACATTGTTTGCCTTTGCAGGGCATTTTTTTCAGAAGTGGGCGGTTCCACACCTCATGCATTTCATCGCGTCAACGTCATGACGTTCAGTGCGTCTTCGCGCATGCGCAGAGCGGTTCTCGGCCGTCTCGCACTTTTTTGCGAAGTGCAGATGTGCGGGCCCGCGCATGTGCAAGATGGCTGCCATCAGAAACGTGGAGCCTCTTCAATTGCGACACTGACTTGATACACTCAACCTCGCGGAGGGTTTTGCCGCCATTTTCTCCGATTTTATACTGCAAGTACTGGTTTTTGGACTGTTGATGCACCAAACACGTTTCAATAGCGATTTCAGGGGTCAAATCATTTTGCCGAAGTAATCTCTCTCTAAGGTGTTCATCAATAATTCCAAACACTATTTGATCACGAATCATTGAGACATTTAGTGCAGCAGAATTGCAGGATTGAGCTAACAGTTTAAGGTCAGTGAAAACGCTATTAAAAGATTCCTCTTTCCCTTGCATCCTTTTTTTTAAAGATGTAGTGCTCAAATATCTCATTTGTCTGTACTTTACAGTGGCTATCAAATTTCTCAAGGACGGTCTCATACTTTGTTTTATCTTGATCTTCTGTGTAGTTAAAAGAGATGTAGGTCTCTATCGCGTGTGGACCAGCCATAGTCACTAAAAGAGCAATTTTACGAGCATCTGGCGTGCTTGTTGAGTCAGACGCTTCTAAATACAGTTGGAATTGTTGTCTAAACAACCACCAGTTAACATTAAGGTTACCAGTGATCCTGAGGTGATGAGGAGCTTGTGGTCTGTCCATCGTGCCGGGAATCATCTGGTTTTGTTCCCAATGCGATGCTTCTGTTGCCGAATAGCTGTCTATTCTTCTCTCTGTACTCACTAAATTTAACTGTACAAACTGTATCTAAGCTGCACGTGATGCCTAGGCTGTGATCTTACTCTGCTACACTGCTGCTATCTGGTCACTCCTGCATGGAAAGAGAGCTGCAGCTCCTGGGTGCTCAGTTATACAGTGGGCTTTATAATGTCCTCTCGTGGTAGTGTTACAGCTAGGTGTTGTGATTAACCCTTTAGTTGCATGACTGTCTACATATCATTACACCGATATCTGGCAGGAGCAACAATTCACGCTGCTGGCCGGCCTGCCGGTTTCTCGGCACCAGCCCACCCTTGGGTCATTTTCCCAGTGGCGGATGTCAGGGTTCACCCGCCCACAAGCGGTGGGTAATCAATTTAGCTTGTTACAGGCCCGTTAAGGCCTATCGTCCACAGTGGCGGCACAGCTGCTGAAGACATTTTTTTATGTTGAAGTTAAAAACATTTGGAGGGGGAGGGGGAGCAGCCATCTTGGGGCGCCCTCTCCTTAAACGGAATTTTGCTGCTCCTTCTGAGGTGGAGAGCCTTCAGTTGGCTCTTTAGCTTTGACAGCCCCTCCGCTGCCATTAATTGAACAACGGGCCTGCCCTCTGGCCGATAGTCGGTCCCATTCAGGGAAAAACACAGGTGAGTGACTTCCCAACCCAATTTGGCCTTGATGGAGCGGCTCTGAAGCCTGCAGCAAGGATTCTGCCACTTGTCCTTTAAAGAGTGCCGCAGCATCAGTAGGGTTCCCCTTGAACAGGCAGTTGACCTGACCTCAGATAATCTCGGAGAGTTTTTAAAAGATTGATATTGACTGATGGGGATGGCGAGACGGAGAGGGGTGGTGTATGCTGCCGCAACGGCTGTCTGAAGGAGGAAATCCAGGAGCTTGACTAGATTGAGCTGAGGGGGGGGGGGTCAGTAAGCCAGGCCTGTCTCCATTGCATGGATGCTGCCTTCAGAATAGTTTTGCTGGGGAGGCGTTGGATGTAATGGGAAAATGAAAAGGAGTGCTGGTGTGACAGTGCAGCCTCTTCAGCACACCATACCGACTCCATGGTCTACCTGTGCAGATGCGAAGGTGACATGGTAGGAAAGAAACATGATGGAAGGACTTACATTTATACGGCATCTTTCATGACCGCTAGACACTCCAAAGCACTCTGTGCCAGTGAGCTACTTTTGAAGTGTTAGGACTGCTGTGACTCCGGGAAAGGAGCAGCCAATTTGTGCACAGCAAGCTCTCACAAACAGCAATTAAATAAATGAGCAGATATTTTGGTTTCAGTGCCGTTGTTGATTAAGGGATAAATATGTGAAGCCTGCAAAGAAACCCAACCTTTGGCCATCATTCCCCATAACCCACCTCGAAAATCACAAGGCACACAATGCATTAAGCATCACCTTGTGTGGAATAAATAATGTGGCATGACCCACACCCACCTATCTTGAAGTAATCATAGAACCACTATCATTCAGAAGGAGGCCATTTGGCTTATTGGGTCTGCACCAACCCTTCGAATTAGCACTCTACCCATGTCCACCCCGGCCTATCCCCCTAACCCTGTAACCCGACCATCACATCCCTGGACACCAAGGGGCAATTAGCTTGGCCAATCCACCTAATCTGCACATCTTTGGACTTGTGGGAGGAAACTGGACTACCCGGAGGAAACCCACGCAGACACGGGAAGAATGTACAAACTCCACACAGACAGTGACCCAAGGCCGGAATTGAACCCGGGTTCCTGGAGCTGTGAGGCAGCAGTGCTAACCACTGCGCCACCGTGCTGCCCGCACTGGTGAGTAGGGGTGTGTGGTCAGTTGGCTGGATGGCTGGTTCGGGATGTGGAGCAATGCCAGAGCTGACTGCTGCCGCCAACTCATCACAGGCACCACTCCCTCGGGAGAACAGGACATCCCCCCCTGGCCTCCACCATGTCCAGGAGCCTCCCCAGGTCAGCACCCCTGAATCTTGGGGCTGGTCTCCTCGGCACCATTGTTGCTGACTGGATGGGATTGGCTGGGCAAGTGCAGCTTAAGTGCTGCTCGATGTTGTTAGCGGGGGCCTGGCGAGCATGGTCTTGGCGAATCAGCTGGCGAGCCGGCATTCGGGGCGAGAATCCTGTGAGGGCTCATTAAGTGGACCCATTAACGTTGAATAGTGTTGCCGGCCTCGCTGGGCCGAGCACCGGGAAACCTGCGGCATTTCCCGCTCGCTACAGCACTTGGAAATGTGTCTGGAGAATCGCGCCCAGGGTGACTGTAAAAACCTAAGCTAACAATAAGAAGTGTTTGATATGGCCATGAACCTAGAGGGTCTTCAAAGAGGTGTTTCCATAAGGCAATAACAGGAGTAGATTCAAATGGGTTGTTTTGGTTTAAAGGGGAATATATACAGGTTGTAAATAAAAGTAGAAGGAAGAAAAGTAAAGATTGCTTCTCTTTTAAATCCTAAGAGCTAAAGTAAAGAATTGAATTTAATTAACTCTGGGAGAAAGCATTTCGATGGAGACTGGGTAAGACAATGGAGAGATCAAAAGGGAAGAACGCATTTAAGGAGATACTGAATCATATGTGAGGAGCAGCTGTTTCGGTTTCCCAGCAGACAGCAGGAATAGCTGATCAGAACTCCCAGGAAACAGTACGAACAAAACAAATTTTCAAAACTTAGGATTGATTGATCTCTACTGAGTAAGGGAGCTAGAGCTGAGACGGGCAATGGAATTGAGGTGCAGATCGAGTCTGACCAAACTAAATGGTAGACAGGCTGAATTGATTATTTCCAATCCCATGTAGGAATGTACTCATCAGTTTACAAATTCAAAATGGGCATGCCACACTGTTAGCTCCAACAATGGTCTTCAAAAAGCTCTTCAGGAGGTTTAAGTAAACAACACATTATCTCAAATAGAACAGCTGTAAACTGACTTAAACTGATATAAACTGACCATCGGATGGTGGAATAATGATAATATTACTGGAGCAGTAATACAGAGGCCCAGGCGGATTCCCTGGGGACACAGGTTCAAATCCCAGCACCACTGCTGGCCAAATTTAATTTTCTTATACATTCGTTAAGCGGATGTGAGCATCACTGGCCAGCATTTATTGACCATCCCAAATTGCCATTGAGAAGGCAGCGGTGAGCTGCCTTCCTGAATCACTGCAAACTAAAGGGGTAAGTACACCCACGGTGCTGTTAGGGAGGGAGATACAGGATTTTGACCCAGAGACAGTGAAGGGATGGCGGTATATTTCCAAGTCAGGGTTAGTGTGAGGCTTGGAGGGGAACCTTTCAGTGGTGGTGTTCCCATGCATCTGCTACCCTTGTAGGTGGAAGAGGCTGCAGTTTGCAAGGTGCTGTTGAAGGATCCTTGGTCAATTCCTGCAATGCATCTTGTAGATGGTACACATGGCTGCTGCTGTGCATCAGTGGTGGAGGAGTGAATGTTTCTGGAAGGGGTGCCAATTAAGTGGACTGTTTTGATCTGGATGGTATTGAGTTTGTTGAGTGTTGTTGGAGCTGCACTCACAGGCAAGTGGAGAGTATTCCATTCCAATCCTAACTTGTGTTTTGTTGTCGAGATGCCGGCGTTGGACTGGGGTGAGCACAGTGCGAAGTCTTACAACACCAGGTTATAGTCCAACAGGTTTGTTTCGATGTCACTAGCTTTCGGAGCACTGCTCCTTCCTCAGGTGAATGAAGAGGTATGTTCCAGAAACATATATATAGACAGATCTCGGAGTCATTTTAATTGAAAAAGTAAAACACGGCTACGTTAAGTCGCTGCATGCATATTGTCCTAACAGATATATGTGCACCCCATTTTTTTCCAGTCCCGATGGTTTGCATCTACTCGGTGTATAAATTGACAGCTCATTTTAGCCACAGCATCGGTCATCAACCTCAGTTTCCATAGTACGAAGTCTTACAACACCAGGTTAAAGTCCAACAGGTTTGTTTCGATGTCACTAGCTTTCGGAGCGCTGCTCCTTCCTCAAGTGAATGAAGAGGTATGTTCCAGAAACATATATATAGACAGATTCAAAGATGCCAGACAATGCTTGGAATGCGAGCATTAGCAGGTGATTAAATCTTTACAGATCCAGAGATGGGGTAACCCCAGGTTAAAGAGGTGTGAATTGTATCAAGCCAGGACAGTTGGTGGGATTTCGCAGGCCAGATGGTGGGGGATGAATGTAATGCAACATGAATCCCAGGTCCCGGTTGAGGCCACACTCATGTGTACGGAACTTCCAGTCGGGGAACACTTCAGCAGTCAAGGGCATTCAGCCTCTGATCTCCGGGTAAGCGTTCTCCAAGGCGGCCTTCAGGACGCGCGACAACGCAGAATCGCCGAGCAGAAACTTATAGCCAAGTTCCGCACACATGAGTGCGGCCTCAACCGGGACCTGGGATTCATGTCGCATTACATTCATCCCCCACCATCTGGCCTGCGAAATCCTACCAACTGTCCTGGCTTGACACAATTCACACCTCTTTAACCTGGGGTTACCCCATCTCTGGATCTGTAAAGACTTAATCACCTGCTAATGCTCGCATTCCAAGCATTGTCTGGCATCTTTGAATTTGTCTATATATATGTTTCTGGAACATACCTCTTCATTCACCTGAGGAAGGAGCAGCGCTCCGAAAGCTAGTGACATTGAAGCAAACCTGTTGGACTTTAACCTGGTGTTGTAAGACTTCTTACTGTGTTTTGTAGATGGTGGACAGGTTTGGACAGTCAGGTGGCGAGTTACTCACCACAGCATTTGAGGCCTTTGACCTGCTCTTTTTTAGAATAATCTTTATTATTGTCACAAGTAGGCTAACATTGACACTGCAATAAAGTTACTGTGAAAATCCCCCAGTCGCCACACTCCGGCGCCTGTTCAGGTACACTGAGGCAGAATTAGGAATGTCCAATTCACCTTTCAAGCACGTCTTTCTGGACTTGTGGGAGGAAACCGGAGCACCCGGAGGAAACCCACGCAGACACGGGGAGAACGTGCAGACTCTGCACAGACATTGACCCAAGCGGGAATCGAACCTGAGACCCTGGAGCTGTGAAGCAACTGTGAACAAAGAACAAAAAAAAGTACAGCACAGGAACATGCCCTTCGGCCCTCCAAGCCTGCACCGACCATGCTGCCCGTCTAAACTAAAATCTTCGACACTTCCGGGGTCCGTATCCCTCTATTCCCATCCTATTCATGTATTTGTCAAGATGCCCATTAAACGTCACTATCGTCCCTGCTTCCATCACCTCCTCCGGCAGCGAGTTCCAGACACCCACTACCCTCTGTGTAAAAACTTGCCTCGTACATCTCCTCTAAACCTTGCCCCTCGCACCTTAAACCTATGCCCCCTAGTAATTGACCCCTCTACCCTGGGAAAAAGTCTCTGACTATCCACTCTGTCTATGCCCCTCATTATTTTGTAGACCTCTATCAGGTCGCCCCTCAACCTCCGTCGTTCCAGTGAGAACAAACCAAGTTTATTCAACCTCTCCTCATAGCTAATGCCCTCCATACCAGGCAACATCCTGGTAAATCTCTTCTGCACCCTCTCTAAAGCCTCCACATCCTTCTGGTAGTGTGGCGAACAGAATTGAACACTATACTCCAAGTGTGGCCTAAGGTTCTATACAGCTGCAACATGACTTGCCAATTTTTGTACGCAATGCCCCGGTCAATGAAGGCAAGCATGCCGTATGCCTTCTTGACTACCTTCTCCACCTGTGTTGCCCCTTTCAGTGACCTGTGGACCTGTACACCTAGATCTCTCTTACTCTCAATACTCTTGAGGGTTCTACCATTCACTGTATAGTCCCTACCTGCATTAGACCTTCCAAAATGCATCACGTCACATTTGTCCGGATTAAACTCCATCTGTCATCTCTCCACCCAAGTCTCCAAACAATCTAAATCCTCTGTATCCTTTGACAGTCCTCATCGCAATCCGCAATTCCACCAACCTTTGTGTCGTCTGCAAACTTACTAATCAGACCAGTGCTAACCACTGTGCCTCCGTGCCGCCCATCCTACCCAGGACTCCACTTCAGGATCGGGGTTGAACTCTGCCACTGATGGAAGCTGTCTTTGCTGAGGTAGTAAAAACCAAGGCCTACCATGCCGGCTGAGGTGAAAGTTGAAGATCCCATGAGCCTAAGCGTTCAGCAGCATTCCTTTCTCAATCAATGTTCTCGAAAAGACAAATGAAACAACTGCAGCGGAATTCTCCGTCGGCGGGATCCTCCGGATCGCCGGCAACGCACCCACGTATTCCTGCATACCCATTCTATCCACGTTTTTGTCGAGATGAACGTCGCTTCCACAACCTTCCCTGGCAGCGCGTTCCAGGCACTTACGTACCCTCCGCGTAAAAAAACCTGCCTCGCACATCTCCACTAAATTTTGCCCCACGGACCTTGAACCTATGCCCCCTCATGACCGTACCCTCCACCCTGGGAATGAGTGCGTGCCCATCTCGCCGCCCCCTTCTCAAGGGCAATTAGGAATGGGCAATAAATGTTGGCCTAGCCAGCGACGCCCACATCGCAAGAAACAGTTTTTAAAAAAAATTATTCTGGATCACACAAAGAGGACCGAACATGTCCCGGTTCCCGGTATTCTCGCAGAGTTCCTTACTCAGCTGCAGGTCTCCAGGAATTGGTTAATCAGCATGGGTGCAGAATAATCAACATGTAATGGAATGCTACAGGAATGTCAGGTGGAAACTGGCCAGCTTCGGAGTTGTGTTCTTAACTATCACAATTGTAACATTATAGTTTATAGGGACCACATCATTTTCCCCTAATTGTTTTTCGCAGCCACCCCAGTCGTTGGGGGGTGTTTGTTGCAGGCTTCTTGTTCTCCTCCCCTGTCCCGCAAACTAAGCCGTGAGGCTATTGTGGACCCGTACGGCTGCAGCCCCTCGTTTTCGGAAAGTGAGATGGCATTTTGATAGAAAGCAGAAATGGTATTTTAATTTACACTAATTTGATACAGAGTTTCCCTTTGCCCCCCCCCCCCGCATGACCAGCCTCGCTTCAAGGCAGCCGAAAGACCGACTGGTTGCCAAGGCTCTAACCTGAGGAATGTTTATGACATTTCAGACATTCGGTGGGCGGAGTGAGAAGATTGCGCAGCGTGTAATGACTGGTTTAATGAATTTTAAAAATCTGAACAGCAAGCATGACTTCACTCCCTGCAGACCGGGGATATTTCCTGTTGGGACAGATATGGGCATAAGGGGGCAAAGTGGAGGGAGAAAACGGGGGAATAAAAAACATTAATTAACCCTTCCCATTGTTGACTACAGCTCCGCCTTCAACACCATAATCCCAGCCAAGCTCATATCAAAGCTCCAAAACCTAGGACTTGGCCCCCCACTCTGCAACAGGATCCTCGATTTTCTGACCAACAGACCACAATCAGTAAGAATGAACAACAACACCTACTCCACAATAGTCCTCAACACCGGCGCCCCGCAAGGCTGCGTACTTAGCCCCCTACTCTACTCCCTGTAGACACACGACTGCGTGGCAAAACTTGGTTCCAACTCCATCTACACGTTTGCTGACGATACGACCATAGTGGGCCGGATCTCGAATAACGATGAGTCCGAATACAGGAGGGAGATAAAGAACCTAGTGGAGTGGTGTAGCGACAACAATCTCTCCCTCAATGCCAGCAAAACTAAAGAGCTGGTAATTGACTTCAGGAAGCAAAGTACTGTACACACCCCTGTCAGCATCAACGGGGCCGAGGTGGAGATGGTTAGCAGTTTCAAATTCCTAAGGGGGTAAATCATCTCCAAAAATCTGTCCTGGTCCACCCACGTCGACGCTACCACCAAGAAAGCTCAACAGCGCCTATACTTCCTCAGGAAACTAAGGAAATTCGGCATGTCCACATTAACTCTTACCAACTTTTACAGATGCACCATAGAAAGCATCCTATCGGGCTGCATCACAGCCTGGTATGGCAACTGCTCGGCCCAGGACCGCAAGAAACTTCAGAGAGTCGTGAACACCGCCCAGTCCATCACACGAACCTGCCTCCCATCCATTGACTCCATCTACACCTCCCGCTGCCTGGGGAAAGCGGGCAGTATAATCAAAGATCCCTGCCACCCGACTTACTCACTCTTCCAACTTCTTCCATCGGGCAGGAGATACAGAAGTCTGAGAACACGCACGAACAGACTCAAAAACAGCTTCTTCCCCACTGTCACCAGATTCCTAAATGACCCTCTTATGGACTGATTTCATTAACACTACACCCTGTATGCTTCATCCGATGCCAGTGCTTTTGTAGTTACATTGTATATGTTGTGTTGCCCTATTATGTATTTTCTTTTATTCCCTTTTCTTCCCATGTACTTAATGATCTGTTGAGCTGCTCGCAGAAAAATACTTTTCACTGTATCTCGGTACACGTGACAATAAACAAATCCAATCCAATCCAATCCATTGTGACCTGTAGTTCCGTAGTTCCCCAGGATTGATCTCTCGGTTATAAATGTTCAGCAAAGTTATCGCATCCATGGCAACATGACTGTATGTTCTGAGAAGTGGGATTTTAAAAATCTGAAGATCAAGAATGCTCTTCCTACACCGCTCTGCCTCTCTCTCTTTCTTTCT
This sequence comes from Scyliorhinus torazame, assembly GCF_047496885.1. Classification (NCBI taxonomy): domain Eukaryota; kingdom Metazoa; phylum Chordata; class Chondrichthyes; order Carcharhiniformes; family Scyliorhinidae; genus Scyliorhinus; species Scyliorhinus torazame. The sequence goes on along the minus strand of NC_092707.1, from coordinate 382,963,504 downwards.
TTACGACACACCTATCTTTTTCACTACGTTTTCGGTCATCTGACCTGAAACCTTTTTATTCTGCCCGGGGTCATACTTAGGAGCATCAGAAATTGGAGCAGCAGGAGGCCATTCAGCCCTTTGAGCCCGCTCGGCTGTTCAGTGAGATCATGGCTGGTCTTCTACTCCACGTTCCTGCACTTGCCCCGTATCCCTTGATGCTTTTAGTATGTTCCCGTGAGGGCCTTGGCGCTCTTTGTGATGGCACTATTTTGTAGGTTGTTGTTATGGTTGTACATTAGGCTGCCTCGCTCCTGAATGGCAATACATTATTCTGACGAGCAGTCCAGATCAGTCATGTCTCTGGTGTTCTGCATTGTGCTGATTTCCGCCATCGTTGTGAGAACTGCTACAATTGATCTCGGTGCCCGTGGGTAAAGGAAGGAGAAATCAGCCCGGCTTTGTGCAATTCTTTTGTTGTTGCAGATACACGTCTGCCCAGATGTTGGCCAAGGACAGGAGTTGGGCTCGAACTCTGCTCACTGGGTGAATGTCCTGCTGACCATTGGGCACTGGAATTCTGTGGGGCTGGTTGTGGGGGTGGGGGGGGGGGGGGGGTCTTTGGCGGCGGCAGAGGCGGTTCGCCATTGGTTGGCGGAGGGATCGCCTGGTCCCGGCACTGTCGACGGGGTTTCCCGGTTGTATAGAGCCCCCACCACCAGCAAACCCATGGTCACTCTCGGCGGGACTGGACAATCCCACTGGCGGGAACAGCTGGTCAGCAGGTTTGGTACCATCTGTGGAGAGAGAAACAGAGTTAATGTTTCCAGTCCATGTCATTCTTCTTTAGAGCAGGAGAAGGGTAGAAATGTGATGGATTTTATGCTGTTGAAGAGGGGGGGGGGAACAAAATAGAAGGTTCATAGAATGGACCATAGAATTCCCACAGTGCAGAAGGAGGCACGGTAGCATAGTGGTTAGCACAGTTGCTTCACGGCTCCAGGGTCCCAGGTTTGATTCCCGGCTTGGGTCACTCTCTGTGCGGAGTTTGCACATTCTCCTCGTGTCTGCGTGGGTTTCCTCCGGGTGCTCCGGTTTCTTCCCACAGTCCAAAGATGTGCACGTTAGGTGGATTGGCCATGCTAAATTGCCCTTAGTGTCCAAAAAAATAGTTGGGTTGGGTTGGGTGGGGTTACTGGGTTACAGGTATAAGGTGGGGGGGGGGGGGGCTTAGGTGGGGTGTTCTTTCCAAGAGCCAGTACAGACTCGATGGGCGAATAGCCTCCTTCTGCACTGTAAATTCTATGATTCTATGAGGCCCTTCTATGTTGTGTTGCCCTATTATGTATTTACTTTTGTTCCCTTTTCTTCCCATGTACTTAATGATCTGTTGAGCTGCTCGCAAAAAAATACTTTTCACTGTACCTCGGTACACGTGACAATAAACAAATCCAAACCAATCCATTCAGTCCATCAAGTGTGCACTGATCGTCTGAAAGAACACCCCACCCAGGTCCTCCCTCCCCCCCACCCTAACCCCGTAACCCCATCTAACCCGCACATCTCTGGACACTCAGGGGCAATTTAGCATAGTCAATCCACCTAACCTGAACAGCTTTGGATTGTGTGAGCCGGGTCCCTGGTGCTGTCAGGGATACAAGACAAAGGGATTGTTAATGACAGTGTTAAAGATTAAGGTAGGTGCTAATAGCGGCATAAAAGTCAGATAGCAGAATGTGTTAATAGCAGAACAAGGGTCAGTGCTTTGTGAGAATAAAACATAAGTACAAGTTCCAGACTTTATACCTGTGAGTTGTCCTTGCTGATGAAATCTGACACTGTCCATAGTATCTTTTCTTCAGGAGTATAATAGGCGAGGAGGTACTGATCTGCTCCATACAGATAGCTGGGAGATTACCAGTGTTTTCTGGCTGGTGAATATCCAGTCGTCACCCATGTCACTTGCAAATCTCTATTAGCCTGAGCTTTCTCTAAATCTTGGGATTTAGGTAAGCAGAGTACATGCACGCAGAGAGGAACTAAGCAATTCACATCAGGCAAAGAGAAACTCTACCTGTGTAGGTTTCTCAGCAGCCTGGTTAGTGACTCTTCAGCATACTGCTAGGCTTCCCTGCATGGCTGGTTGCCAACCCATCAGCAAAAAGGACAACATTTTTTGCACTGATTTCCAGGTCAGTCTGTTACTCAGTAAATGTCTTTCGAATCAGGCATTAAATCGATGTCCCATCGATTGTCACAGGATGTGAAAGATCCCATTGCACTATTCGAGGGAGAACTGGGAAATTCTCCACGTGCCCTGGCCAGGATTCCCGCCTGGGTCACTGTCCATGCGGAGTCTGCACGTTCTCCCCGTGTCTGCGTGGGTTTCCTCCGGGTGCTCCGGTTTCCTCCCATAAGTCACGAAAGACGTGCTGTTGGGTAATTTGGACATTCTGAATTCTCCCTCTGTGTACCTGAACAGGCGCCGGAGTGTGGCGACTAGGGGATTTTCACAGTAACTTCATTGCAGTGTTAATGTAAGCCTACTTGTGATAATAATAAAAATTATTATTATTCATCCCTTGAACAACACCAATTAAACAGATTATCTGGTTATAATCTTGTTGCTGTTTGTGGGACCTTGCTCTGCATAACTTAAAATGAAAAACACGAAAGACTTGGAAATGGCTGGTACTGGTCCAAACTGGAGTTTCATTTTAAGGTATACAGGACCAGATCGGACAAATACCGGTTATTTCCTGCGTTTCCCCCTTGGGGAACGTGGCTCATATGCCATGTTTGCTACATTGCAGCAGTGACAAACTCTTAAAAAAAAAAGTTCTTAATGGTAAAACACTCTGGAACACACCAACCCTGTACCCACAGGGGCCGTTTTGGCCGAGGCAGGTTCTGGGTCAGAAGCGCTGTCCACCCCCCTACAAGACGGGCAGCAAAATAGACTCAATAAACATCCCGCCACATTTCTGCCTCACCGCGCCGGCAGGATGCTCTGCCACACCGGCCGGTCAATGGGGTTTCCCATTGTGGGGCAACCCCACGCCGATGGGAAACCCCCGGGCGCCGGCAAAATGGAGCATCCCGCCGGCGGTGAATCCCGCCCAAGATGAGGGAAACTGACTGGGATTTTCCAGTTTGTCTCCAGTTTCTCAACAGGACAGGGAGGGGAGCAGAGCCATTGCCTGGAGCCCAGAACCAGGCGGATGGGAGCTGGGAGGCAGGGGGGGGGGGGGGTGTTGGAGGATAGGCAGTGTTCCAGGGTAAGCGTACAGGCCCTCGCTGCTTGGGTGGTAAGGCTGCACTGTGGAGGGATTCATCCTACCCTCACAGTGGAGTGACAACTCTCTCCAGTATATCAAGCCCATATCTTGCCGGCGCAAATCCCGCCATGGCCCTATTGTGAGATTTAGCAGCCAGAATCAGACCGCTAGATCCCACCCATTGGTTATAATTCCAAACAATGGAGGGATTTCCACTGAATCCCATTAGCTCCACTGCGGGTATTCAGGAAGATGGCACAACACCCCCTTCTGAAGGGGAATTGGCATGCTGGCCCAGCCAGCCGTGCCCACGTCCCCTGAACGAACCTGAAAATTCTCCCACTTCCAAAGTTCCTCTATTTCTGCGAATTGCTGAGGGATTTTTGAAATCCCTGCTTTCTGCTATGATTTTAAGATTTATTTTTAGCAGTAACGGATAAGATAATGAAGAGGTGTTAAATATGACTCTGTCGCAGTGGGAGAGTGAAGGTGTTATTTTGATGTGGGCGAGGAAGATGAACATGTTGATGGAAGTAATGAAGTAATGTCCTTCACATCCTTCTGCCCACATGAGCCTTGAACCCTTTGACCTCCCTCAGGTTCTCATTTATTGCCGAGGAGGAAGCTAAGCCACTCATGTGAGGAATTGAAAACTCTCCCGCCAACAGGATGAGTTAGTGCTCCAGCAGTAAGGGCAGTATATCTGAGCACACAGGGTAACACCCACTCGACAGTCAGCACTATCACCGTTACCAGAAGGGTAAGTAATCACCCTGGCTCAACGAAACCTGACGAGCTACAACCAACCTTCCCCCTTCCAACCTCCTCTCCCCCCTTCTCTGTAAGCCGCCCCCACGGCCATGTCTGAGGGTAACACATTTGTCTGACATGCATGCATTTACCACGTAGCGAGAGAAAACATAATCCACCTACGAATTCAGCTGTGTTTATCTAATCAGAGCTGCGGCCCCCATGTGTAAGTGCAACATTCATTAGCTTAGGAGGCAGAACACTGTTAGGTCCTGAACACTTCACCTCTATCACGTGTATTCACTTAACAGTTTCAAATATATGTCCAAACAGGTCAGCACTGATAGACAATGCTATTACTGTGCTTGTGGTTCTATCATTCCTCTTGCTAAATTTGCATGTACGGAGGTAAGGCTTTCTTTGCTGAGTATACAATGACCATTATTTTTGTCACTACTTCGGTCATCTCGGAGTCATTTTAATTGAAAAAGTAAAACACGGCTACGTTAAGTCGCTGCATGCATATTGTCCTAACAGATATATGTGCACCCCATTTTTTTCCAGTCCCGATGGTTTGCATCTACTCGGTGTATAAATTGACAGCTCATTTTAGCCACAGCATCGGTCATCAACCTCAGTTTCCATAGTACGAAGTCTTACAACACCAGGTTAAAGTCCAACAGGTTTGTTTCGATGTCACTAGCTTTCGGAGCGCTGCTCCTTCCTCAAGTGAATGAAGAGGTATGTTCCAGAAACATATATATAGACAGATTCAAAGATGCCAGACAATGCTTGGAATGCGAGCATTAGCAGGTGATTAAATCTTTACAGATCCAGAGATGGGGTAACCCCAGGTTAAAGAGGTGTGAATTGTGTCAAGCCAGGACAGTTGGTAGGATTTTGCAGGCCAGATGGTGGGGGGTGAATGTAATGCGACATGAATCCAAGGTACCGGTTGAGGCCGCACTCACGTGTGCGGAACTTGGCTATAAGCTTCAACTCGGCGATTCTGCGTTGTCGCGCGTCCTGAAGGCTGCCTTGGAGAACGCTTACCCGGAGATCAGAGGCTGAATGCCCTTGACTGCTGAAGTGTTCCCCAATTTGGAAAGGAACATTCCTGCCTGGTGATTGTCGTGCGATGTCCGTTCATTCGTTGTCGCAGCATCTGCATGGTCTCGCCAATGTACCACGCTTCGGGACATCCTTTCCATAGTCATAGATAGAGCCATTGGGTGGGATGTGTGGGGCCCGTTAGCCACGGGCGCAATCCCGTAATGACCACAAAATATTGGGAGAGGTCAAAAATGGGATTTGCCCTGGCAAGATTTCAGAATGTGATGTTCCCGGGCCCTTCCCAATGAGGTTCACGCCCAAGAAGGGCACAAACCTGATTTGCATCAATTTGACTGAGCGAGATTAAAGTCGAACCTCATTAAATCTTCCACCACCCAATAGCGGTGATGTCTCACGGGGACGAATTACTGCTGATGTTTTTTTAAAACGGGAACCAGACACCGTGACCTCCGAGACGGAGGAAGGAGTTGTGCTTCTCTCCACCGAGTACCAGAGAATGCAAGGGGACAAAGCCCACTGGCCGGTCCCGGAGAAGGGGGGAGGGTTTCGGAGGGGTGCTTCGGGACTTCTGGGATGGGGGTCGCAGCTGGTGTGTGTGGTCCTGGAGCCGGTTGCCTGTGTTGTATCAAAAGTTTTTAGAAAGCTGTGCTGGCCAGTTGATTGTGGCGTGGGGGTATGGTGCGGCTGTGGGTGTGGGGTGCCTGAGGTGGGAGGAAGGGTGTGATGAGATTGAAGGAGCCAGGCCAAATGGGCCGGGTGGTTGAGACGCCAAAAGAGAAGGCAGCACGGTGTCCAACCGTGAGGGGGGGAGGGGTGATGACACATACATAGAAAATTAATGGAGTGGCTGTCCGTGAGTATTAATTCTAAAGGCCTGATAGCAATGAGATCTCGGAATGATGCAACCTGAGTAAGAAGAGTGCCTATTAACCTTCCCTATCCCTGATGCAGAAAGTAATTGTGTCCTGTAACACTCCTGAGATTCAAACTAATTGGCCATCAAGAGTTAACCCGTAACAATGTCTGCTGCCCACAGTCTCAGGGTCCAGGGTATTCCAAAAGAGTTTGAAGTAGGGGTGAAAACTCAGGGTTGAAGGATAAACGCTTGGGTACACGGGATTGAAAGGGGCTGTGTCTGCATATGTCCCCAACGCCTGCCTTGGGAAGGTCCATTAGCCCCCAAAGTAGACACCACTGTCCAGTTGACCCTGCCCATGAGAGGTAGGAGATCATAGAAACCTCCTGTCAGAACCCCCAGTGATGAAGAGAATAAGGGAGGGGACAACCAGATGGGAGGCCAGAGGCAACTCTGGCGGGGTGAGGGCATTGACCGAGGCTGGTCAAGTAATGGAGATGGAAAGGCACCTGAGATGTGAGTGAATGGCAGCCACCCCCTAAGGTGTAGGACTGGCTGCTTCCAGGACCGGGAGGACAATGCGCGAGGAGAGGTACTGAGGGTACGTGGCTGCGACACCAACCTGGCTGTCTCTCTCTCACATCCCTCGCAGCTCACAGAGAGATATCGATATGGAGCCAGTGGAGATATCAACTCTGCTCATTACAGCACTGGAGAAGCACAGACTCCAGCAGCACCCAGAGAACACCCAGTTCCAGGAGACCAGGGGGCTACAGGGCAGGCTGTGGGGCCGAAGGTCACACCAGTTGAACAGGGGGCTCGAAGGTGAACGTGGGGACCGAGGGTATACAGCATCTATGTGTCCTTCATGGAGCTGTCGGACAACATGTACCACAGGAGACTCCACCTTACCAGGGAGACGTATGGTACCTATGCCATATTCTTTCCAACTTGGTGCCACATGGAGGCGGAGGACACCCGCTCCCTGTCGCCATGACGTTCATGGTAGCCCCCAACTTCTATGCGACGTGTCTTTTGCAAGGCTCCATAGGTGACCTGTGTGGTATTTCACAGTCATCCACCCATGAGGACATCCATGAGTTCATGGATGACTCTATGCGACGGCATTGGACTTCATTCATTTCGACCCGGACAAGGCCCAACAAAACGAGAGGGCTGTGGAATTCATCACCATAACTGGTCTGCCACAGGTGCAGCAGGCAAGTGACTGCTCGCATGTCACTCTACACATGCCTTGACATCCCGTCGATCAGCAGGAAGCAGTTCGACTTCATTAATGTCCAGCTGGTGTGTGACCACCAGATGAGGTTCATGCAAGTGTGTGCATGTTTCGCAGGGAGCATGCATGACAGCTTCATCCTTGGGCAATCGCAAATCCCTGATCATTTGGAGGGTCAACTAAGGCTGCAGGGATGGCTTGTTGAGGGAAAAGTTATCCGCTGAGGTCTTCGCTGATGACACCAGTGCAGATGCCTGAGACCAAAGCAGAGGCCCGATACAACAAGCTCACAGGGCCACCCGATCTGTGATTGAACTGTGCCTCGACAGATCCAGTGAGGCCCTTCATCATGGTCCCCAGAGGATCGCCCGAATCGTGGTGATCTGTTGTGCCCTACATAATCTGGTTCAGTAGTGGGTTGACCACTTTACTGATGAAGACCTGGAGGAGCGGATCGTCTCCTCGGATGAGGAGGATGTCCAAGATGGAATAGAGGGAGAGGGCAAGGAGGAGCTGGAGGATGGATTCCAGGAGGAGGTGGGGCCTGCATAGGCATGAGGACTAGGGATGCCCTCATCGCTCCTGCTTCTCGATAGAGGAACACCATGTTGTCTGACAGCTCAACAAGCCCTCCCCCATTCCCCCAAACACTGTTGTGACCCCTCTGTGACCATGATATGGGGGTGGTATGAAACCTTAGTCATTAGGGTGCTGGGCCTGGGGATTCCTTGTGCCCGCTAATCAGTTAACGCAGGAGGGTGATGACGACTCGCAGTGGAATAGCTCTGTGATGCTCCTCAGCTATTGCTTATATCTGACTCCTGTCTGCTTGACTCCCCTGTGCGAGTGAGGTTCTGCCCTAGATCGCTTTATCCCTTAGCATTAGAGGGGGATTGAGCCAAGGGTCTGGGGGTCACTTATTAGTGACTGAGTCCTTTTAGGATGTATGTAGCTTTCGCTTTGAGTGGGTCGAACCGTTTTCTTGACAGGAAGGGCTTGTGAGAAGAGCTGTGTCCAGCTGGGGAGAAGTGCTATCCCACTGGGAGGAGGGTTAATGAGAATGAGGCCTTAAGGTTGCGAAGAACAAGAGTTTTTAATATTGTGACATGTGTATATGTAACATTTGGTAAAGATCCCAACTATCTGTGCCTAACTTCATCCATGCAGAGGGATCTGGGGTCCTCGTGCATAAGTCACGCAAAACTAGCATGCAGGTACAGCAGATAATAAAGAAAGCAAATGGAGACTTCCGGTGGCGGCTATGAAGGAGTAAGTCGCACATTTGGTGGGTCCCGCTCGGGTTGGACTTTTGGACCTTTTCCCCCGATTTTCTACCGGACTTGAATTGTAAAAATGAAGATAGAGGCAATTGTGTGCTGAATTCCCACATCGGTGCATGGAGAGCAGGACTAGAAGTGCTCGTAAAGGCAGAAACAGAAAGACAGAGAAGGCTTGGGCTGAAGCTGCATCAGGAGACAGCATGGCGGAGGACCGGATTTCTGGTCTGTCGACCCAACGGTCAACGGAGCAGCTGATGCAAGTTATTCAGGAAGGCTTTGCTCAGCAGAAACGGGACTGCTTGGACCCGATAAAAGAGTCGATTGAGCGGTTGGAGCTTAGATTGGACGCCCAAGATTGGCTGAGCAGGAAGAACATCAAGCTGCGGTGGAGTTGGAGGTGGAGATGCTGAGAGATCAGCAGAAGAAGTTCCTGGAGAAGGTGGAGGACCTAGAGAATAGGTCCCGCTGGCAGAACTTGAGAATCGTTGGGCTCCCGGAGGGGTCCGAATGAGCGGACGCTGGGGTATACATCGCAGACATGTGTGTGAAGCTGCTGGGGGATGGGGCATTCTCCCGGCCCTTGGAGGTGGACAGGGCTCACAGGGCACTCACGAGGAAGCCGCGAATGGGAGACCCCCCGAGGGCTATGGTGGTGAGATTCCACAGGTACTTGGATAAGGAGCGTATTCTACAGTGGGCCAAGCAGACACGGAGCTGTAAGTGGGACAACAGTATCCTGTGGGTTTACCAAGACCTGAGTGTGGAGGTGGCCAGGGGAAGAGCAGGCTTCAACCAGATTAGGTTGATCCTTTTTAAGAAAAAGACGAAGTTCGGACTGTTGTATCCGGCCCACCTCTGGGTCACGTACGAGGAACAGCACTTTTATTTTGAGTCGCCTGAGGACACGCTGGACTTCGCGAAAAGGAAAGGACTGGTGGTGGACTGAGGACTTTTGAACTTTGCTGCAGCGTTCATGTTTTTTTTCCTGTTCTTTTAAAACAAAGTTTCTTGTTTTTCATTTTGTGGAAGCTGTTTGTAATGCCTTTTGCATTGATTTGGGACCAGCAGCAGAGCTGAGTGAGTTAAAGTTTTCATTTGCACTGTTGGGGGATGGAGGTGTGCTTGTTTAGATCTTGGTGTTTTTCTGCGGGCAATTGTGTGGGGATTGTTTGATGTTGGAGTATGTTTGTATGAGTTGGGGGAAGGGTGGGGAGGGAACAATAGGTGGAAGACTATCCGGTGCCAGAGATGGGGCCACCAAAGTAGCTGGGCGGGCTAGATCACGGAAGCGCAGTGGGGGGTGTGCATATGTTCGGTTTATTAAAGTGTTTGGGTTACAGAGGGGTTGTTACTAGGGGGGGGGGGGTAAATGTTCTGCTGATGAGGGAGGGACTTGGGCTAAGGGACAGAGAGGAGGTTGGGGGCGGAGGCTGCCTGGGGGCAGACCGGTGGAGGCATGGAGCATGGGCTGGAGGCGGGCCTAAAAATAGGGATGGCTGATCGGCAGAGGGGGGTGGCAATGAGCCCCCCAACTAGGCTGATCACCTGGAATGTTCGAGGGTTAAATGGGCCGGTCAAGAGGGCAGGTGTGTTCGCACATCTTAGGGGACTAAAGGCGGACGTAGTAATGTTGCAGGCGACGCACCTTAGAGTAACTGACCAGATTAGATTGAGGAAAGGCTGGGTCAGTCAGGTCTTTCACTTGGGACTGGATTCAAAGACTAGAGGGGTCGCGATCCTGATCAATAAGCGGGTGGTGTTTGAGGCGGGTAGAATAGACTAGGATGTGGGAGGTCGGTACAGTATGGTCAGTGGGAAACTGGAGGGGGTGCAGGTGGTATGAGTAAATGTGTATGCGCCACATTGGGATGATGTGGAGTTTATAAAGAGGATGCTGGGAAAGATACCGGACCTGGAATAGCACAGGTTGGCTATGGGAGGGAACTTCAACACAGCTTTTGACCCTGGCTTGGACCGGTCAAGCTCGAAAACAGGCAGGGTGCCAGCAATGGCAAAGGAACTAAGAGGGTTCATGGAGCTGATGTGGGGGGTGGGGAGGGGGGTGGGGGTGGGGGGGGTGGATCCATGGAGATTTGGGCAGCCGAGGGTGAAGGAGTTCTCCTACTCACACGTGCATAAAGTGTACTCCCGGATTGGATTTCTTTATTTTGAGCAGCTGGCTGGGGTGGTGGACACGGGGTACTCGGCGATCACAATCTCAGACCATGCTCCGCACTGGGTTGACCTGCAGGTTAGTAAAGACAGTAACCAGCGCCCGCACTGGAGGATAGATGTGGGACTTTTGGCTGACGAAGGGGTGTGCGAGCAGCTGAGGAAATGTATTCAGAACTACCTGCAGGTCAACGACACGTGGTAATTTCAGCAGCGATGGTCTGGGAAGCGCTGAAGGCAGTGGTCAGAGGGGAGCTGATCTTGATACGGGCCCATAGGGAGAAGGTGGACAGGGCAGAGATGGACCGACTGGTAAAGGAGATACTACAGATCGATAGGAGGTATGCGGAGACCCCAGAGGCAGAACGTTTAAGGGAGTGGCGGAGGCTACAGGTGGTATTCGGCTTGTTAACCACAGGGAGGGCGGTGGAACAGCTGAGAAAGGCGAGGGGGGGGGCGATCTATGAGCATGGAGAGAAGGCCAGCAGAATGCTTGCACAGCAGCTTAGAAAGAGGGAGGCAGCCAGGGAGATAGGGAAAGTAAAGGACGGAGATGGGAAGGTTGGAGATTCAGCAGGGGTAAATAAGGCATTTAGGGATTTCTACAGAAGGCTGTACAGGTTGGAACCCCATAGGGGGCCGGAGGGGATGAGGCACTTCTTGGAGGGGCTGAATTTCCCAAAGGTGGACGGGGAGCTGGTAGAAGGGCTGGGGGCCCCGATCGGGTTGGACGAGATAGTGGAAGGTCTGAAGGCCATGCAGACGGGTAAAGCCCCGGGGCCGGACGGGTACCCAGTGGAGTTTTATAAAAATTTCTCTGCGATATTGGGGCTGGTGTTGATGAGGATGTTCAATGAGGCAAGGGAAAGAGGGGTGCTGCCCCCGACGATGTCACAGGCCATGATTTCGCTGATTCTGAAGCGGGACAAGAACCCGGAGCTGTGGGGTCCGACAGGCCGATATCTCTGCTGAATGTGGATGCCAAATTGCTGTCCAAAATTTTGTCCTCCAGGATTGAGGATTGTGCGATCGCTGGAGTCAGACTTACTGTTTCTGGTCGATGTTCTTGCGAAGGTCTCAAGCAGGTGAAGAAGGGAGAGAGAGATCTGAACTTGGCCCCTCACTTTATAGGGCCCAGGGGCTTCCTGCCTCTCGGGGTGGCCCTTGACCCTGAGTCCCAAGTGATTGGACTTGTTCCCAATCACTGGGTTCGATATGTCCAATAATGGGGTGATTCCTCGATCGGGGGGTGGTTGTTCACCTGTCTTTGTTTCGGCCACTGCAGGCGCCGACAGGTCTGGTCCGGCATTCAATTGCTAATATGTTGCAATTGTTCCCGGGGATAGCCGATTAAACTGCAGATGTCTGGGTTGATGTGCTGCTAATAGTCTTGAGTATCGATCTGGGCCGACTTCCCCAGAGCCGAATACGCTATTCTGTCTGCAGCTGTTCCTTTGTGTCCTGTTGGCTGCTTTTGCCATCAGCCTTTTCGGTTAGCCATTTTAAATCGGGTTTTGGCCAAATTAATAGGGAATCAGCCATTTTAGGTGGCTACAGATCCTCCTTGTGATCCTAACGCGAAGCGTGAAGGATCACATAAATTTTGTCCTTTCCGTTCCCTGACCCGGGGGGGCGGGGGGGGCACCTCCTACATGGCCACTACTCTGACCCTAGCTATGCACAAAAATTTACCTAAACAATTCTTGAGGGCGCTATGTCAGGCAATGTATCATGTATCTACAAAATAAAAACTTGGAACCTCTAATTTTACCTAAATACACTCATCAAGCATTGCATCATCCTATCTCTCTAAAACATACAACAACAACCATAACATTCCATATATTCTTTCCTGGCTTGGCAGTCAAGCTCAGGATCATACTTTTTTTTTCATGAAAGTTTTGTACATCTTTTTATTTACAGGGAAACGCAAGTGCTTGTTCTTTATTTTTGTATTATAGGTCGCGGGGGTCTGGGGTCTGGTCATACCTGAACATAGAGGATTGGATCCGATATACCGGGGTTCGAGCGCGGTACGCTCTCCTTCTCCACTTGCGGAGGCGCATGGTCTGTACTGCACAGCAGAGTATGGCCAACGCTCATCGTGCTTCGATAACGTACGACAGGGAGTACCAAGTTATGAACTTGGCACACCAGGATAATGCAGCGTGGCTGGTGACTGGGCCCTCGGTACTGCGGGGCAGTGAAACATTAACGGCAGGGGGGTTTGGAGTAATGGGGTCCGTGTTCCCGCGCAACCAAATGTCCAGTATAAAAATCTTGATCACGATGAAAGAAGTCCTCATGGCTGTCCTCTTTCTTTTTCTTTCTTTGTGTTCTCTGTTTTCTCCGGTCCTGGAGCTTCTGGAGTTCTGTAAAACAAGCATAGTATCTGTAACTACCTTGGTATAATATCCGGTATGTTAGTGTGTCTGTCCTGCGGGGCCAATTATTCCCTTATAATTGGTCACTATATGTGACTCCCTCGTTTTTTTTTCAAAACAAATGTTAGGACACGGCACACTTCCCAATGGTGGACCAGTGCTGATTTATCATCCGAATATTCTAGGATGTAAATAGCATGTGGCAGCAACCCAAAGGTTGCCTAAATAAATAAAACTGTTTTTGAAAGGAAAAGATCGAATGAGGTGCATGTGGGCCGCGACGGGTAAGATTTGGATGGAGTCCCCGGGTAGGGCGGCTACCAATACCGTATCTCCCCTACCCGAGCGTTTTTGACCAATGGGGGGTTCCCCAGGCAGGGCGGGTCTCACGCCGTTTCTCCACTGCCTGAGCAACCGACAAGAACGGGCAAAAATGTAGTCATCATGGTGGGGTTGCTGCTGTGAGTCTCCTGTCAAATCAGAAGAGCAGTTACGATCGGGCATCTGATACCCGAACAAGTATCAGCTGAACAAGCGTCTGGTCTGTTGACCAGGTATCTGCAGATAAGTTGGTACCACTGAACACGCGTCTGGCCGCGGTGGGTGTCCGTTGGAAAGAGCTAAAAAGTTCAGGTGAATGGGTGTGTGGCAGTGAGAAAATTCTCCCGTTTGACGAACAACATTTAAACAAACATACAAACAACGTAAAACATCCTGCAGGTTCCATCAGGAAGGACAACACTTTTCACCAAGTGTCTCCTTTAAATCATCATGTGGACACCTCAGTTCTCTGTTGCGAACAGGGTCGCAAAGGGGTTGGCGGATTTGGGTTCTGACTCGGGGTCGTCCCCTTCTCCCGGGTGCCAAATTCTGGAGTGAATTAATGTTGAGAGGGCTGCGTGGTGTGAGTTGGGGTCGTCCTCGTCGTTGCGGACGAGTCTGCAGGAGTTGTCGCGGTGCCAATGAGTAGGGTCGAGTTGGGTGGGGACAAAGTCGGGGTCGTCCGTGTGGTTCGGTGGTCGGTGGTGGGGTTTATTTAAGTAAGTGATGAGGAAGGGGTCACTGGAGTCGAACTCGGAGTCGCTGGGTGTGGGACCAGGATAGTAGGGAGGCGTGCTGTGGCTGTCGTCAGAGTCACAGTCGCTGTCTCTGCTGCTGCAGCCTGTGGGCGTTCCGAGGCGGAGTGTAAAGTTTGTGGGTGGAGATGAGGTCGAGTCCGTGTCTGGGCTGGACGTGGAGGGGGTTGGTGTGGTCACGTTGGCTGTGGGCGGGGTTTGGTCTGCTGCGTCAAGCATGACGTGGTGGGCGTGGTTTGACTGTGCTCCATAAGCCTTTAGCTGGTTTATGTGAAACCACGCAGTCTTACCATTTTGGTATTTGATTTTATATAACGATGGGCTTACTTTATCCGTAATGGAGTACGGACCCGAGTATTTCGGAGACAGAAATGTGCTGGGGTTATACACAGACAACATCACTTGTTGTCCTATATTATACTCCGTAGCATGTACTGCCTTATCAAAACAGGCCTTGCTCTGTTTTCTTTTAGTACCCAGTTTAACAGCGGCTGCTAACTGAGCCGTTTTTACATTTACAAGTAATTGTTCAACGGCTTTCTCGTGGGTGAGGGCCGTAACTTCAGGGCTGGTCAGGTCTAAACCCAACAAGTATTCGGTCCCTTTCATGGGGCGTCCGGTCATGAGGGTGTGTGGGGTGTAACCTGTGGAGGTGGAAACAGTGTTACGCAAAAACATCAGCGCAAAGGGGAGGACAGAATCCCAAGTGGTGTTGTTCTGCTGGACCATTTTTCTAAGGGTGGTTTTTAGGGTCCGATTCATGCGCTCCACTATACCACTCGATTGAGGGTGGTACGCAATGTGAAATTTTTGGGTTATGCCAAATATCGTGAGGACGTTCTGCATGACCCGTCCCGTGAAGTGAGAACCTTGGTCCGATTCAATACTGCGGGGGAGTCCCCATCTTGTAAAGATGTGGTGGGTTAGGATTTTGGCTATGGTTTTCGCGGTGTTGGTGCGGGCTGGAAATGCTTCCACCCACTTTGTAAAAGTGTCTATGACCACCAGAACATATTTATAGCCATTCCTGCAAGGGGGCAATGGACCTATAAAATCGATCTGGAGGTTAGTCCAGGGGCCGTTAACGGGTTGGGTGTGGCTGAGATGTGCCTTTTTGGCATATCTATCTGGGTTGTTCTGAGCGCAGATGAGGCAATTCTCAATGTAATGGGATACATTCTCGTTGAGATTAGGCCACCAATAAAGCTGTTTGAGGTGGGCTGTGGTGGGTTTGATTCCCTGGTGTCCATGACCATCATGGAATAAACAGATTATTTGGTTCCTATCCTGCTCAGGAACTACATAAAGGGTGTCCTTTAGCACCACACCGTCATGTGGTGTGGTATTTCTGTACCTCTCGTATGAGACTGGAAACTTCCCTTTTACGATTTCAGTGAGAGCGCTATCCTGCTTCTGGGCCTCTACTAGATCTTCGATCCTAGTCTGCGCGACCTGAACTGCACTCACTGGCGCACTCACTGGGGCGCTCTCGGGGGGCTTCCAAAAGTACCCATGCCTGGATCCTGCCTTAGCCAGTGCATCGGCTTTTACATTTCCAGGGGGGGGGAGGAACGATGGTGGCTGCGGACTTTTATAATGCCAAAGGTCCGGTTCTTGGCTTTTTCCAAAATATGGCAGAGTAATGGGGCTGAGGGGAGGGTTTCCCATCCGCGGAAACAAATCCTCTCGTTTCCCAGAGGGGCAGAAATTCAGTGAGGCTGTTGCACACGTATAGACTGTCTGAATATATGTCTGCTGGGCTGGGGAAGGAATCTGGGTGCTCTACAATGTAAGCGATGGCCGCAAGTTCTGCTGCCTGCACGTCTAAGTGTCCGGGTAATTTTAATGCGATTTCCTCGAGGGCGCGTCCCTGCGCGTCCTCCACATAAATCCCACAACCTGTTATGCGTTGCCCATCCAGGACTGTGGAAGATCCATCCACATAGATCCTAATGGGATCACACGTGTCCGGGTGAGGGGGGTTCTGAGATGGAGTGGCTAGTTTTCTGGGGGGTGTTTTGGCTATAAAGGGGCCTGTATTATGGTGGGGCGAGATGATTTCACACTCATGGTGGGTTCCGGGGTACTGTAGATTGTCCACTAAGTATGTGTGTGTTTTGGTCCGTTTGACTGTGATGTCCCGTCCTTGTAAGAGAAGGGTCCACCTAGCAGCGCGGATTTGGCTGACGGTACCGTCTTTAAGTCGTCCGTCTAGTAAAAGTTGGGTGGGGGTGTGCTCGGTCAAAATGGTGATGGGGTTCAGTCCGGTAATGTATGAAAAGTACTGGACTGCCCAGAAAATTGCGAGCAGGTGCCTCTCACAGGCTGAGAATCCCTGCTCCACAGCATCTAAAATTCGGGAGGCATAAGCCACGGGTCTTAGCTGGTCGTGCCGTTCCTGCAGGAGAACGGCTGAAAGGGTGCGGTCTGTGGTCGCTACCTCTATTGCGTAAGGGGAAAGCGGGTCAGGAACTTGTAGTGCGGGGCCTGCTATGAGCGCCTGTTTTAATGATTCCACAGCATCCGTATGCTGCGGAAGCCATTCCCAGGGGGCTCCTTTCTTTAGGAGGTCTGAGAGGGGCGCTGCCTTGCCGCCGAAACCGTCAATGTAGTTTCGGCAGTAGCCAACCAGTCCTAAAAACGACCGGAGGGCTGAAACGTGTTGGAGAAGGGGCAATTTAGTGATCGAGTCAATTCTTTTGTGCTCGATCTCGCGTTTGCCGTGTGTGATAATAGTACCCAAATATACCACTTTCTCTTCCAATATCTGGGCCTTTTTGGGGTTTACTTTACAGCCAATGGAATGTAGTAATTCCAGCAGTTCGGACAGAAGCTCAATGTGCTCTTCCTTCGTGTCTGTCTGCAGTAGTAGATCGTCTACATACTGTACCAGACATTCGGGGCGAGAAAACTTTGCTAGTCCATTTGCCAGCTATCGGTGGAAAATGGAGGGGGAGTAGTGGAAGCCTTGTGGCAGGCATGTCCACGTGTAATGCTGCGCTCTGAAAGTGAAGGCAAATTTATACTGGTACGCCTTTGCCAATGGAATGGGCCAGAACCCATTACTGACGTCAAAAACCGTGAAATATCGGGCATGGAGTCCCTGTTTGAGCATGGTCTCGGGACTTGTTGCAACGGTGGGGGCTGCTACGGGGGTGACTTTATTGAGCTCCCGATAATCTATGGTCAAGCGCCATGATCCGTTGGGTTTCCTTACTGGCCAAATCGGGGCATTATTAGTTGAGGCGACCGATCTTAGGACGCCCTGCTCTAATAAACTTTCTATAACCTTTAGGATTTCTCCCTCTGCTTCTAGGGGGAATCCGTACTGCTTTTGGGGTCTAGGGTCCGGTCCTGTTATTTGTACGGAGCCGGTCATCCGTCCACAGTCGTGTTTGTGGGTTGCGAATGCTGCCCTGTTTTTTTGCAGGACTGCCCTAACCTGTCGGTCTGTGCTGAGTGTGGTGGGGTTGAACCAAAACTTGCCTACTGCGCTAATTTTGTTCATATAGTCCCCTATATTGAGCGTTGCGGGGGCTCTAGTGGATTTCGCCATCTTCCAGACACACTGGTTGACTGGATCGAAAGAGAGGTGGTGAGAATTCATGAAGTCGATCCCCAAAATGTGCTCTGCTGTTGGGGGCAGGTCGACTAACACTACGGGGTGTTTTGTATTAATGGTGCCGATTTGGATGGGTACAGGGGTTGTGATATATCCCTGTTGTGAGTGGCCTGTGAAGCCGCTGAGGGTGATAGCGGCTGTGATGGGCTACGTGTCCTTACCAAGGGTGGAGGAATTTAAGATTGTGCGGGACACTCCTGTGTCCCAGAGAAGCTCGATCGGCTGTCCCCTAACCTTTGTTGCGACTACGGGTCGTCCTGACCTATCCCACAGGGTATCGCAGACCCAGCTGGGGGAGCCTGTACATCGTCAGTCCGTTCCGGTCAAGTCTGTCTGATCGGACTGGGCGCTAACGCTATGTATGGGTTCTGTTTTTTTCTTATTGATAGTGCCTGTCGGTTGGGCTCTCTGTGGCTTTTTAGGGCCATTGCAGTCTTTGGCAAAATGTCCCAGTTGTCCGCAATTGTAGCATTCTTGCGGTTTTGCTGGGAGCTGCTCTTTCCCTCGTTTACCCAGGCGGGGTTGTGAAGAGTGGTTCTTACTGCCTGCACGTCTGCGGTGGCTTGCTTTTCCTCGGGGGTTCTAGCTGCGGGTTTACTGTGAGCCGCTTGTTCCCAAACGCGGGACAATCTTTTGACCACCCACTTCTCATTATGAGCCTCCTCTGATGGGTCATAATTACTACAGGCATTCTGTCCTGCTTCCGTGGCATGGGAGATAAGGGTGCAGGTCCATTTGGCCATATTGTCTGCGGACAAATGGGCACGGCCTACATTTCCGAAAACGGCTTCAAAGTGAATCCACAAGCGTCCTGCGAACGCTGTGGGGTGTTCAACTTTTTCTGTCTGCACTTATTTAGACCGTCTACGGGGTGGCCCCGGTTATACCCGATTGCATCCAGGATCGCGGTATGCATTTCTGCAAGGGTGCCTCCTCCTACATTCTGTAGGTCGGGAAGGGCTGCTGCGACCGATGGGTCTAAGCTGAGGACCGTGAGCTTTACCTGCTCTTTCTCATCCAGGCCGTACATGATCGCCTGGTGTTTGACGGTGGCAAAGAAATGGTGTGGGTCTGAAGCGGGGAGGAATGGTGTGATTTTAGCACATGCGTCCTGTAATTGGGTCACTGTGAGGGGGGTGGAATATAAGACTTCCGCCTCGTCTGCTATGGCGGTGCGGTGGGTTGTTACAGGGTTCATGGGAGCCTGTATTACCTGCTGTGTGGGGGGTGGGGGTGCTCTCCTCCTTTGGGGCTTTCCCTGCGCACATGTTCCCTGAACATATCTCTGCGCTGTCTCTTGCAGTTCTTCCCAATCAGAGCCGTCTTCCTGTTCTAAACTTTCCCCAAAGGTGTCTTGGAATGTGCTAAATTGGGGGAAGGCTAATTATGACAATATTAGGCGGGAACTGAAGAACATAGATTGGGGGCGGATGTTTGAGGGCAAATCAACATCTGACATGTGGGAGGCTTTCAAGTGTCAGTTGAAAGGAATACAGGACAGGCATGTTCCTGTGAGGAAGAAAGATAAATACGGCAATTTTCGGGAACCTTGGATGACGAGTGATATTGTAGGCCTCGTCAAAAAGAAAAAGGAGGCATTTGTCAGGGCTAAAAGGCTGGGAACAGACGAAGCCTGTGTGGCATATAAGGAAAGTAGGAAGGAACTTAAGCAAGGAGTCAGGAGGGCTAGAAGGGGTCATGAAAAGTCATTGGCAAATAGGGTTAAGGAAAATCCCAAGGCTTTTTACACGTACATAAAAAGCAAGAGGGTAGCCAGGGAAAGGGTTGGCCCACTGAAGGATAGGCAAGGGAATCTATGTGTGGAGCCAGAGGAAATGGGCGAGGTACTAAATGAATACTTTGCATCAGTATTCACCAAAGAAAGGAATTGGTAGATGTTGAGTCTGGAGAAGGGGGTGTAGATAGCCTGGGTCACATTGTCATCCAAAAAGACGAGGTGTTGGGTGTCTTAAAAAATATTAAGGTAGATAAGTCCCCAGGGCCTGATGGGATCTACCCCAGAATACTGAAGGAGGCTGGAGAGGAAATTGCTGAGGCCTTGACAGAAATCTTTGGATCCTCGCTGTCTTCTGGGGATGTCCCGGAGGACTGGAGAATAGCCAATGTTGTTCCTCTGTTTAAGAAGGGTAGCAAGGATAATCCCGGGAACTACAGGCCGGTGAGCCTTACTTCAGTGGTAGGGAAATTACTGGAGAGAATTCTTCGAGACAGGATCTACTCCCATTTGGAAGCAAATGGACGTATTAGTGAGAGGCAGCACGGTTTTGTGAAGGGGAGGTCGTGTCTCACTAACTTGATAGAGTTTTTCGAGGAGGTCACTAAGATGATTGATGCAGGTAGGGCAGTAGATGTTGTCTATATGGACTTCAGTAAGGCCTTTGACAAGGTCCCTCATGGTAGACTAGTACAAAAGGTGAAGTCACACGGGATCAGGGGTGAACTGGCAAGGTGGATACAGAACTGGCTAGGCCATAGAAGGCAGAGGGTAGCAATGGAGGGATGCTTTTCGAATTGGAGGGCTGTGACCAGTGGTGTTCCACAGGGATCAGTGCTGGGACCTTTGCCCTTTGTAGTATATATAAATGATTTGGAGGAAAATATAACTGGTCTGATTAGTAAGTTTGCAGACGACACAAAGGTTGGTGGAATTGCGGATAGCGATGAGGACTGTCTGAGGATACAGCAGGATTTAGATTGTCTGGAGACTTGGGCGGAGAGATGGCAGATGGAGTTTAATCCGGACAAATGTGAGGTAATGCATTTTGGAAGGGCTAATGCAGGTAGGGAATATACAGTGAATGGTAGAACCCTCAAGAGTATTGAAAGTCAAAGAGATCTAGGAGTACAGGTCCACAGGTCATTGAAAGGGGCAACACAGGTGGAGAAGGTAGTCAAGAAGGCATACGGCATGCTTGCCTTCATTGGCCGGGGCATTGAGTATAAGAATTGGCAAGTCATGTTGCAGCTGTATAGAACCTTAGTTAGGCCACACTTGGAGTATAGTGTTCAATTCTGGTCGCCACACTACCAGAAGGATGTGGAGGCTTTAGAGAGGGTGCAGAAGAGATTTACCAGAATGTTGCCTGGTATGGAGGGCATAAGCTATGAGGAGCGATTGAATAAACTCGGTTTGTTCTCACTGGAACGAAGGAGGTTGAGGGGCGACCTGATAGAGGTATACAAAATTATGAGGGGCATAGACAGAGTGGATAGTCAGAGGCTTTTCCCCAGGGTAGAGGGGTCAATTACTAGGGGGCATAGGTTTAAGGTGAGAGGGGCAAGGTTTAGAGTAGATGTACGAGGCAAGTTTTTTACGCAGAGGGTAGTGGGTGCCTGGAACTCACTACCGGAGGAGGTAGTGGAAGCAGGGACGATAGGGACATTTAAGGGGCATCTTGACAAATATATGAATAGGATGGGAATAGAAGGATACGGACCCAGGAAGTGTAGAAGATTGTAGTTTAGTCGGGCAGTATGGTCGGCACGGGCTTGGAGGGCCGAAGGGCCTGTTCCTGTGCTGTACATTTCTTTGTTCTTTGTTCTTTGAATCCCTTTTGGACAGAAAGCATTGATTGCAGGTCTGCAATTTGCTTTCGGCACTTCGCATGGTCTAAGGTACTCTGCCTTTGTTCCGTGGTTGCAGCGTGGAGCGCTCTCAAGGCTGCCTTGAGATCACTACATTGCTTCTGTAGCATCTCCACCTGCTTCTCTGTCTCTTTCTTAACCAGGACGGCATGCTGCGTGTCCTGATAAGCCTTCTCATACTGGGATTGAAAGCTGCTTAAATGCGCCAGACAAGACTGGTGACCCCGTTTGGCGTCAGCCACCTCTTCGTCCTTGGCTTCTAACTGCCTTTTCAATTCCAGGTTCTCTTTTTCCATCTCGCCTACATTGATTTTACTCATACGATGTATGCCTTCTATTTCTTTTCGGAGCGTCCTGACGACCTCCTCTGTGCCTCGCAATTGTGCCATGCAGGACACGATTGCCATCAGCTTGCGCGCTTTTGCTAAGCTTTTCTTATGGATTTCACTCATGTTCTCCCACCAAGTATGCCCTATACCTCCGGGACCTGAGTCGTCATTATTACAGAAACCGCTCCACACGGGCCATCCTTTGCCCTGCAGAAATTTGCGAATTTCCACTTCCCAAATGGGACACTGTCCCACTTTAATGCTGCTGATCGGTGCGACTGCAAATTCTTCGGGGTTCATGAGGCATTGCATTGCCTGCATGGCCATCTCTCTTATCTGCTCGCTACGTTCAAATTTGGAACAGGGGGCTAAGGTGGTGTCGTAGATGCGGGTACGGCTTGCGCTAATTTCCGAAAATACCGACTTCCGACAGTTTTGACGCAACAAAAATCTATCAGTTTTACCTTATAACCCTGTTAGTTACGCATGCATACACACACTTCCGAATTGTGAATTATTAACCAGAACCGCTTGAACACTTGTGGTTTTTTTTTTGTTAATGCTTCCGATTGGATCCTATTCAAATTTCTGGGGTTCTCCCGGAGTGGTTTTCCACTTCTATGTCTGGTCCCACCAGAGTCGCCAATTATGTTGCTCTTTTTAGCCTTAGTTTTATTACCTCTGATTATGTCACCTTTGCTCACGAGTCGCCAGGTATCTTTCTGATACCGCCACGTGGTTCAAGCTCGAGTTATGATTAATAAGTCAGCACACCGCTTAGTAAGATTGAAATCAAAGGTCATTTATTATATACAACAATTAATGCTTACACAATAAACCTACTATCTATATAGAAACCTATCACTACTGGCCAATACTTAACTTTAGGAAGGGCCCACCAGGTCAGGGAAACGAATGGCTTATCGAATCGGATCTGGCCCGCGGGATTCAAAAAGGCTGATACGGGTCGATGGCTAGGAGTCTTTATCGGGTAGCGATCGCTGGAGTCAGACTTACTGTTTCTGGTCGATGTTCTTGCGAAGGTCTCGAGCAGGTGAAGAAGGGAGAGAGAGATCTGAACTTGGCCCCTCACTTTATAGGGCCCCGGGGCTTCCCGCCTCTCGGGGTGGCCCTTGACCCTGAGTCCCAAGTGATTGGACTTGTTCCCAATCACTGGATTCGATATGTCCAATAACGGGGCGATTCCTCGACCGGGGGGGTGGTTGTTCACCTGTCTTTGTTTCGGCCACTGCAGGCGCCGACAGGTCTGGCCCGGCATTCAATTGCTAATATGTTGCAATTGTTCCCGGGGATAGCCGATTAAACTGCAGATGTCTGGGTTGATGTGCTGCTAATAGTCTTGAGTATCGATCTGGGCTGACCTCCCCAGAGCCGAATACGCTATTCTGTCTGCAGCTGTTCCTTTGTGTCCTGTTGGCTGCTTTTCCCATCAGCCTTTTCGGTTAGCCATTTTAAATCGGGTTTTGGCCAAATTAATAGGGAATCAGCCATTTTAGGTGGCTACAGTGGCCAATGTAAGAAGGTTGTTAAACGTGATCATGATGCCCCCGGAAGGTGGGGAGGTGGAAGCATTGATCGCAATGGATGCAGAAAAGGCTTTTGATCGGGTGGAATGGTAACATCTGTGGGAGGTACTGGGATGGTTCAGATTTGGGCGGGGCTTTATTGACTGGGTCAGGTTGCTGTATCAGGCTCCTGTGGCAAGCGTACGGACGAATAGGACAACATCGGACTATTTTAGACTGCACCTGGGGATGAGATAGGGACGCCCCCTCTCCCCACTATTGTTCGCGCTAGCTATAGAGCCGTTGGCAATTGCTCTGAGAGCATCAAGGGGCTGGTCCTGGGGGAGGGGGGGGTGGGGCGGTGGTGGAGCACAGAGTCTTGCTCTTGTTATGGGCCAGCGTTTAGAGAACCCAAAAGTGTATCATGGAGTTCACCTGACCCACAACTTTTAATAGGTTGTGGTATGGGGAGCACACGGCCCACTCTCCAGGTGTGGTACAGCAGAAATGGAAAAGTAATTTTTAAAGCAAAACAGTGTTTATTCTATGAACTCAAGTTAACCTTTTTAAAACATACAGTGAACATCTTAGCAACCATTAATTCAAATACAAACACCCATTTCTTAAAGGTACTCTCACATGACACTCTATGCAGACGATCTGCTTCTGTATGTATCGGATCCAATAGAGGGGATGGAAGAAATCATGAGGATTCTAGGGGACATTAGCTGGTTTTCGGGGTATAAGCTAAATATGGGTAAAAGTGAGATGTTTGCGGTCCAGGCGAGGGAACAGGAGAGGCGATTGGAGGAGCTGCCGTTTAGATTAGTCGGGGGAAGCTTTAGGAACCTAGGCATTCAAGTGGCGCGGGAATGGGACCGGTTGCATAAATTAAATCTGGCCCGACTGGTAGACCAAATGAAGGACGATTTTCGGAGATGGGACGTGCTTCCGTTGTCATTGGCTGGGAGGGTGCAGACGGTATAGATGACGGTCCTCCCAAGATTCCTGTTTGTATTTCAGTGTCTCCCCATCTTTATTCCGTGG
This sequence comes from Scyliorhinus torazame, assembly GCF_047496885.1. Taxonomy (NCBI): domain Eukaryota; kingdom Metazoa; phylum Chordata; class Chondrichthyes; order Carcharhiniformes; family Scyliorhinidae; genus Scyliorhinus; species Scyliorhinus torazame. Next base: position 382,939,285 of record NC_092707.1, on the reverse strand, counting down.
TCCTTTTTTAAACGGGTCAACAAAATGATCACTGGCTTCGTTTGGGCGGGCAAGACCCTGCGAGTAAGGAGGGTAATGCTTGAGCGGAGTCAGCAAGAGGGCGGGCTGGCACTGCCAAACTTTAGTAACTATTACTGGGCGGCAAATATAGCCATAATCAGGAAGTGCGTGGTGGGGGAGGGGTCGGCATGGGAGCGTATGGAGGCAGCTTCATGCAAGGGCACCAGTCTGGGGGCGTTGGTAACTGCGCCTCTGCCGTTCCCGCCGGCACGGTACTCCACCAGTCCCGTGGTGGTGGCGGCCCTGAGAGTCTGGGGGCAATGGAGGAGACATGTGGGAGCAGAGGGAGCATCAGTCTAGTCCCCAATCTGTAATAACCACCGGTGTGCCCCGGGAAGTATGGATGGGGGTTCCGGTTATGGCGGAGAGCAGGGATTGAGAGGATGGGGGATATGTTTATAGAGGAGAGCTTTCCGAGTATGAGGGCGCTGGAGGAGAAGTTTGGGTTGGCGAGGGGAAATGAATTCAGGTATCTGCAGGTGCGGGACTTCCTACGTAAACAGGTGTCAACCTTCCCTCTCCTACCGCTAAGAGGGATTCAGGGCAGGGTAATTTCCAGAGGGTGGGTTGGAGAAGGGAACGTCTCTGATATTTACAAGGAACTTATGGGGTCAGAGGAGACCCAGATCGAGGAGCTGAAGCGCAAGTGGGAGGAGGAGCTGGGAGGAGAGATAGAGAATGGTCTAAGGGCAGACGCGTTGAGTAGAGTCAATGTGTCCACAACATGTGCCAGGCTCAGCCTGATACAATTCAAGGTCGTTCATCGGACTCACATGACAGTGGCCCGGATGAGCAGATTCTTTGGGGTGGAAGACCAGTGTGCAAAATGTGCGGGAGGACCAGCGAACCATATCCACATGTTCTGGGCATGTCCGAAGCTTAGGGGACTTTGGCAGGGGTTTGCAGATGTCATGTCCATGATGTTAAAAACAAGGGTGGCCCTGAGTCCAGAGGTGGTGATTTTCGGGGTGTCGGAAGATCCGAGAATCCAGGAGGAGAAAGAGGCAGACGTTCTAGCCTTTGCTTCCCTGGTAGCTGGGAAACAGATTCTATTAGCTTGGAGGGACTCAAAGCCCCAAAGTTGGAGACCTGGCTATCGGACGTGGCTAGCTTTCTCTGTTTGGAGAAAATCAAGTTCGCTTTGAAAGGGTCACTGTTAGGATTCATCCGGAGGTGGCAACCGTTCGTCGACTTCTTCGCGGAAAATTAATCGTCAGCAGAAGGGGTGGGGGGGAGGGAGTTAGTTTAGCTTAGAGTAGGGGGTTAATAAAGGTGGGACCTGTAAGAGAGGGAGATGGCTTTTGCACTATGTTTATAGTTTCATGTACATTGTTTATTTTGTTGTTACAATACCAAAAATATCTCAATAAAATGTTTATTAAAAAAAAAGAAAGCAAATGGAATGTTGGCATTTATAGCTAAAGGAATAGAGTGTAACGGTAAGGAAGAGTTGTGACTAGACAAGGCATTGGTGAGACCACACCTGAAATATTGTGCACAGTTTTTGTCCCCTTACTTGAGGAAAGATGTAGTGGTATTGGAGGCAGTTCAGAGAAGGTTCACTAGGTTGATTCCAGAGATGAGGGTTTTGTCATTTGAAGAGAGATTGAACAGTTTAGAAGAATGAGGGGAGATCAAAGAGAGGTCTACAAGATGGGTAAAAGGTATGGATAAAGTAGACGTGGAGCGAATGTTTCCTCCTGTGGGGTATTCTAAAATGAGAGGTCATAGTCTTAGGTCAAGAGGTTGCAAATTTAAAACAGAGTTGAGGAGAAACTACTTCTTCCAAGGGGTTGTGAATCACTGGAATTCACTGCCCCAGAGTGTGGTGGATGTTGGGACAGTGAGTAAATTTAAGGAGGAGTTGACAGATTTTTAATTCGTAATGGATTGAAGGGTTATGGAGAACGGGCAGGACGGTGGAGTTAAGGCCAGGATGGGATCAACCCTGATTGAATGATGGATCAGACTCTGCTCCTATATCTTATGAACTTATGCCCTTGGCGGACGTCCTCTGGAGGAAGGACCTGGAGGACCCCGGCCCACTCTCGGGTGGCACTGTTGTTGCCGTATCACCCTGTTCTGCTGGTATCAGTAAGGGGAGAAAGTGCAAACTGCACACAGACAGTCACCCGAGAACGGTATTGAACCCGGATCTCTGGAGCTGTGAGGCAGCAGTACTAACCACTGTGCCACTGTACTGCTCTCCAATGGCTGAGGACCTCCTCCAAACACCTGGGAGTTGATTTCCTCGCTGCCATCCTCCTGATTTAATCTTATCCAAATGCTATGGCACCGTTTTAAGTGCTCAGGTGATCCTCAGGGCCGGAGAATCAGACGTGTTCTGCCTCAGATGTGGCATTTAACAAGTGGGGGAAATAAAATTCCAAAGTTCCTGAAGATTGCGATCTGGATTGCACCATCGAGGCTGTTGGGGATTGCACCGATTTTCTCGCCGATAATGGTAAGCGCAGGCACATCAAACAAATGTTTTATCCTCAGACAAGGTCATTGGGTAGGTTACAGAGAAGGGGGAGTTGGAAGGGAGAGGGGTGGTTATAGCTTGTCGAGTTTCATTGAGCCAGGGTCGCAGAGTTTACTTACCTTTCTGGTAAACATGGTAGTGCTGATGGTTAAATGGGTGTTTCTCTATGTGCTCAGACATAATGCTGTTACTGCCGCCCTTTGAGTTTTATAGCACAGAAAGAGGCCCTTTGGCCCATCATGTTTGTGCTGGCCATCAAGCACCTATCTATTCTAATCCCATTTTACAGCACTTGGGCTGTAGCCTTCTATACTATGGCTTTCCAAGTGCTCATCTAAATGCATCCTAAATGTTGTGAGGGTTCTCTCACCCTCTATCACCCCTTCAGACAGTGAGTTCCAGATTCCCACCATCCTCTGGGTGAAATGGTTTTTCCTCAAACCCCCTCTAAATCCCCTTCCTGCCCCTTACCTTAAAACCCTGCCCCTGATTATTGATCCCTATACTAAGGGAAAAAGTTCTTTCCTATCAGAGGATTGGATAGGGTGGACAGTGAGAGCCTTTTTCCTCGGATGGTGATGGCTAGCATGAGGGGACATAGCTTTAAATTGAGGGGAGATAGATATAGGACAGATGTCAGAGGTAGGTTCTTTACTCAGAGAGTAGTAAGGGTGTGGAATGCCCTGCCTGCAACAGTAGTGGACTCGCCAACACTAAGGGCATTCAAATGGTCATTGGATAAACATATGGATGATAAGGGAATAGTGTAGATGGGCTTTAGAGTGGTTTCACAGGTCGGTGCAACATCGAGGTCATTGGATAAACATATGGATGATAAGGGAATAGTGTAGATGGGCTTTAGAGTGGTTTCACAGGTCGGTGCAACATCGAGGGCCGAAGGGCCTGTACTGCGCTGTAATGTTCTATGTTCTATCTACCCTATCTGTGTCCCTCCTAATTTTGTACACTTCAATCAGGTCCCCCCTCAGCCTTCTCTGCTCTAAGGAAAACAACCTCAGCCTAACCAGCCTCTCTTCATAGTTGAAACGCTCCAGCCCAGGCAACACCCTGGTGAATCTCCTCTGAATCGTTTCTAGTGCAGTCACATTTTTCCTACAATGTGGCGACCCACAACTCACAAATGCATGTTTTACTTCCTGTACCGAATCATAGAATCCCTACAGTGCAGAAGGAGGCCATTACCCATCGGGTCTACACTGACCCTCTGAAAGAGCACCTACCTAAGCCCACTCCCTCACCCTATCCCTGCAACCCCACCTAATCATTAGACACTAAGTGGAAATTAAGCATGGCCAATCCACCTAACCTGCACATCTTTGGACTGTGGGAGGAAACCGGAGCACCCGGAGGAAACCCACGCAAACACGGGGAGAACGTGCAAAGTCCACACAGTCACCCAAGGTTGGAATTGAACTTGGATCCCTGGCGCTGTGAGGGACCAGTGCTAACCACTATGTCACCACTATGACATTGCCTCCATCTATGTAACTGGGTACAAGGGAGCAAGCTGAGTTGGACAGATGCATGAAAGTTTGAGACGCGTTCACTCTTTCAGTTGGATGCTGATGATACTTCAAAATGGTGACCACCCCCAGCTCTATTCTGGCGGTCCACTTTTATATTCAGTGCATATTCAGTGACCCCTATTCTTTGGAAGGATTATTCAATGTCTTCAAATGTCAACGTATACACCAACATCAATGGTATTTCAACAATAGTCTCCCCTCAAGATAGTAACTCATGCTGGGGTACGGATTTGCATAAAGCTGACCTCACTGAAGGAACCTTTCTTTATGGGTGAAGCCACTGAGTGTTAGAGTGCAGTTGGGACATTTGTGAGGAAGGAGCGATCCCACAGTCTCGCCTGAAAATTTTACAGCAGGATGAAATTTGGATCAGAAGCAATCCTTTGTTATGCCTCCAATAGTAGAACTGAGGTTAACGCCACCAGAATCTGCCAAACTCGATACATAGACTGGCCCATGAGGCTCAGGAGTTCCAGCCAAGCACCTGTGCAAGTAGGGGGCCCACAATAAATGTAGCATAGACGAGGAAAAGTAGAAAAATCACTGGGTATATAAACTGGGCCTTTTTCCTCATGCGTTATGCTACACATCAGTGTTTCAATGTATCGGTGATGGATGTGGGCCACCTGAATATTCTTGGACCCAGATCCCCAAGAATTCTTCCGAGGCTGGTTGACAACACGCGGAGGGGGGGGGGGGGGGAGGCGGGGGTGGGTGGGGGGGGGGGAGGCGGCGGAGGGGGGAGGGAGCGGTGGGGCATTGTGGGTGGCGGGGGGGGAGAGGTTCTTCCAGACATGAAGACGGAGCGATGAGGAACCAGAAAGAAATCCCCTAGGGGCATTTACTCACCTCCCTTTGCTGTTATTTGCTTTCCCTGGCTCGTCCCAACAGGGCCCCACCCCTCCCCCACATGGCCACTGCCCCTCGTTGCTCTGTTTTGCTCCCACTGAACACTGACATCTGTTCTCCGGTTAGCACATTCTGCCACTCCTACCTTTGCCACTGTTAACACTCTTCAATCCCGAATAGCACCATTACCAACCCCTTTGTCTCATGCCCATGGCATCTTTGTCAACCTCTCCATAGCTTTGACCTACCAATGACTTTCCATTCACCCCCCGCCTCCAAGTATATAATTCATCATATTTCTATCCCTCTTCAGTTCTGTAGATGGGCCATATGGACTCAAAGCATTTACTCTGTTGTTACCTCCACAAATGCTGCCCGACCTGCTAAGTTTAACCAGCATTTTCTGCTTTTATTTCTGAAGAGGTTCTCTTCAAAGATCCTTCCCAAGTTGGTTGAAGGGAAGGGAGCCCAAAACTGACGTATACAATTATATTGTGCAGTTCTCTTTTCCATTTTTAACCTCATTTCTATGGTAATTGGGAACAAAATGATATATGTGCAGCACTTCAGGCAATGGCATCATCACGTTGCCAAACTGCTTATTTTCTAACAAGTGATTTTGCAGCAACAGATGAGAGGTTGAAGTACAGGCATGTATGGTCCCATTTGAATCTGTGAATATACCAAGAAAAGAGACTCAAAGTGGATCTCTTGACTGAGGACAGGTCACTGCCTCAAACCGGGAGTAGCCAAGTCTCCGGGGCGGGGAGGGGGCAAACATGCAGGAATTGAAGACACAGCTGTGAGGAACCATGAAGAAATACCATCGGGGCATTAAAAAGAAAATGTGATCATTATTTTCATTTCCTTTGAGCTCTTATCATTTTAAAAATATCGCAGAGCTTAGGCTGTTTGACAGTCAGTAAAGGGACTTCAGATGCTTAATGAAGAGTGCGCTTACTCTCGGCATCGGAAAGCAAAAATTCAGTAAAATTGATCTTTCCCAAGCATAGCTGCAGATTAATGTGGCTGCAGAATCGCAGCTGCTACTCACCATTGTGACGCACAAAGGTCTGTTTTGTTACAGAAGACTTCCTTTTGGAATAATGTCCGCTCCTGTACTTATTCAGAGGTCCATGGGTCAAATTCTGAGCGGGCTAAATGGGCTGCAACGTTGTTTAGCTGATGTCCTCATCACCTGTTCAAGTGACCAGGAACACTCGAAAGATTTGGAAGCTACCCTTGTAATGATATGTATATTGACTGGGATGTAAAGAGTTAACAAGTTAATGATGATGCTTCTTACCACTGGAGAGAACCACAGAACAGTCATATATATATCATGTGACTTGGGGGATTCTGGAATAAGATAGGCATGAGAGAGAGAGCAGTTGTACTTGAGAAAGTCTGCTAGTTGATAGCATAGTTTAATAGAGAAACTTTCTACTTTAGAAGTGTGATCAAATCTTAGTAGTGTAATTAAATTTATAGTTTTGTTCATGAACAAAACTTTGTGTTCTTTATTGAATACTACACATCCAAGTCATCTAGGTAAAGCAAAATAGAGAAAACGACAACCCTGAATCGTTTACAGAGCTGCAATCTGAGAGTTGAAAAGGAAAAGTGCGACTTTTTCAAGTCCTCCATTTATTACCTGGGTCACAGCACCATTACAGACAGTTAACACAAGGAGCTGAAGAAGATGTCAGCAACCTTAGATGCACCACACCCTCAAAATGGGACACAATTAAAGTCGATTTTAGAATTGGTCCATTATTATGGTAAATTTGTGCCAAACATCTCAACGCGATTTTTTAAATTATTGATCTTTTAAAAATAAATTTGGAGAACCCAATTATTTTTTCCCAATTAAGGGGCAATTTAGCGTGGCCTGTGCACCTACCTGCACATCTTTGGGTTGTGGGGGTGAAACCCATGCAGTCGCAGGGAAAATGTGCAAACTCCACGCGGACAGTGACCCGGGGCTGGGATCGAACCCGGTTGCTCAGCAGTACTAACCACTGCGCCACCACTTATCAACATGATTGAAGCCTTTACACACTTTGCCATGTGTCAAACTGGCATGGCACTCGTCAGGGGTGTGTGAAAATACATGCAATGAAGTGAAAATAGCTTCACTGAAGTCAGAGCTGTTGGTTCATTATAATCCAAAAATGAGCTTGCGATGCCTCATCCTATGGGTTTGGTGCAGTTGTCTCGCACATAGTGCCTTCAGGTGAGTAACAGCCGATAGCATTTGCTTCACAATCTCTTACTAGCACTGGAATGAATTATGCTCAGCTAGAAAAAGAGGCTTTGAGTGTAATTTTTTGGGTAAGAAGATTCCAACATTACCTTTATTGTCCTCATTTTACTCTTGCTGGATCGTCGACCCTTGACGACAATCTTCGGGCCGGATAAAGGTATTCCTTCTATAGTGGCGAGTTGGCTACAA